>NC_041382.1:186093511-186196037 GCF_002162155.2 Triticum dicoccoides | reverse complement strand
GGGGCGGCGGCGGACCGGTGGTGGGGAGTGGTTTCAGGGCGAGCGGGGCGGCGTGGCCGCCCGGGCCAGCCGCGGGCAGCGGCAGCCGGCAGTGGCTGGCGGCTCAGGGGGTGGAGGTTGAAGATAAACTGTAGGCCCTTGATTTCGTATCCAATGGCTGGAAAATCTACCGACCAGAGATGAAAAAGACAGTCGACTGATGTGTAGCCTCACCCCGAACGTACACATACACGCACGCAACACTCACACGAACACACGCACGCATGCAGGCGTACAACACTGACACGTACACATAACGAACACACGCACGCATGCACGTGTGCAACACTGACACGTAAACATGCACTCACGATCACACGCACATGCGCACACATGCATGCAACACTAAAACGTACACATGCACGCACGCAACACTCGCATGCCTGCATGCACACCGGCGACACCGCACAGGACGCAAGACACACGCTCAACCTTGATACGTCTCCAACGTATCTATAATTTTTGATTGTTCCATGCTATTATATTATCTGTTTTGGATGTTTAATGGGCTTTAATATACCTTTTTATATTATTTTTGGGACTAACCTACTAACCAAAGGCCTAGTGCAAATTGTTTTTTGCCTATTTCAGTGTTTCGCAGAAAAGGAATATCAAACGGAATCCAAACAGAATGAAACCTTCGGGAGAGTTATTTTTGGAACAAACGCAATCCAAGAGACTTGGAGTGGACGTCAAGGAAGAAACATGGCAGCCACGAGGTAGGAGGGCGCGCCTAGGGGGATAGGCGCGCCCCCACCCTCATGGGCCCCTCGTGGCTCTGCCGACCTACTTCTTTCGCCTATATATACTCATATACCCCGAAAACATCCAAGAGCACCACGAAACCCTATTTCCACCGCCGCAACCTTCTGTACCCGTGAGATCCCATCTTGGGGCCTTTTCTGGTGCTCCACCGGAGGGGGAATCGATCACGGAGGGCTTCTACATCAACACCATAGCTTCTCCGATGATGTGTGAGTAGTTTACCACAGACCTTCGGGTCCATAGTTATTAGCTATATGTCTTCTTCTCCCTCTTTGGATCTCAATACAAAGTTCTCCTTGATTCTCTTGGAGATCTATTCGATGTAATTCTTTTTGCAGTGTGTTTGTTGAGATCCGATAAATTGTGGGTTTATGATCAAGATTACCTATGAACAATATTTGATTCTTCTCTGAATTCTTTTATGCATGATTAATATCTTTGCAAGTCTCTTCGAATTATCAGTTTGTTTTGGCCTACTAGATTTATCTTTCTTGCAATGGGAGAAGTGCTTAGCTTTGGGTTCAATCTTGCGGTGTCCTTTCCCAGTGACAGCAGGGGAAGCAAGGCACGTATTGTACTGTTGCCATTGAGGATAAAAAGATGGGGTTTATATCATATTGCTTGAGTTTATCCCTCTACATCATGTCATCCTGCCTAATGCATTACTTTGTTCTTATGAACTTAATACTCTAGATGCATGCTGGATAGCGGTCAATGTGTGGAGTAATAGTAGTAGATGCAGAATCGTTTCGGTGTACTTGTCGCGGACGTGATGCCTATATACATGATCATGCCTAGATATTCTCATAACTATGCGGTTTTCTATCAATTGCTCGACAGTAATTTGTTCACCCACCGTAGAATTTGCTATCTTGAGAGAAGCCACTAGTGAAACCTATGGCCCCTGGGTCTATTTTCCATTATATTCATCTCCCAACAACTAGCCATTTTTGTTGCCGTTTATTTTGCTATCTTTATTTTCCAATCTATACAACAAAAATACCAAAAATATTGATCTTATTAATTCTATTAGATCTCACTTTTGTAAGTGACCATGAAGGGATTGACAACCCCTTTATCGCGTTGGTTGTGAGGTTCTTGTTTGTTTGTGCAGGTACGAGGGACTTGCGTGTAATCTCCTACTGGATTGATACCTTGGTTCTCAAAAACTGAGGGAAATACTTACTCTACTTTGATGCATCACCCTTTCCTTCTCAAGGGAAAACCAACGCATGCTCAAGAGGTAGCAAGAAGGATTTCTGGCACCGTTGTCGGGGAGGTTGCACCAAGTCAAGTCAAGATTTGATCTCCCGTCAACAAGCCATTTCTGGCGCCGTTGCTGAGGAGATCTACGCACAAGTCAAGACATACCAAGTACCCATCACAAACTCTTATCCCTTGCATTACATTATTTGTCATTTGCCTCTCGTTTTCCTCTCCCCCACTTCACCTTTGCCATTTTATTCGCCTCTTTTCCTTTTGCTTTTCTTTCGCCATGGCCGAACCAAAAAGGGCTAAGGGTTCTCTCCCGAGCTTTAGTACTTTGGATAGTCCCTCTGTTCTTTCTAAGCTCATAAATAATGATGCTATGGAAAGACCTACCGGGGTTATCAATGAGGATTTGAATAATTTCGATGAAGATGATCCCGAAATTTTTCGTTATTTACTTGACGAGTCTTTAAAAGATGCTTGGGATAGGTTATTAAGGATCCGAGCCAGCTATGTGCCCCAATATCATATTGAGATATACCTGAAAAGCTTTTATGTTGGCTTACCCTCTTCATTCAAGCAGGTTTTAGACTCTATTTTTGAAGAAGGTTTTCTTGAGGGGGATCCCATAGATACCTATGAAAAGATGAAAACTATATTTGGGCACCCCATGAGTGAGAAGGTTGAATCCACCTCTCTTTTGTGCTTTTATCAAAATGAAATTATCAAAGAGATGAAGTCTAGCTTAGATGCAAATTTCCGTAGCGTGCTTAATTTGTCTTCCACCATTAATGGCCATGTACTTTATCAGAATAGAAAGATAAATTCTATAGATAAGAAATTTTCTCTTTTCTTTCCTAATACCAAATATGACAATACCTAGATCTATTCTTGTTTTCATGACTAGCTAGGGGCGTTAAACGATAGCGCTTGTTGGGAGGCAACCCAATTTTATTTTTGTTTATGTTTAGTAATAAATAATTCATCTATCTTCTGTTTAGATGTGTTTTTATGCTTTTAATTAGTGTTTGTTCCAAGTAGAACGTTTGGGAAGACTTGGGGGAAGTCTTTGCGATCTTGCTGTAAAAAACAGAAACTTTAGCGCTCACGAGATTAGCTGCCATTTTTTACTGGAGAGTGAGATTAGGTTGATTATTTTTGCAGATGATCAATAGAAAAATTCCTAACGTCCACCAATTTATTTTAGAATTTTTGGGGTTACAGAAGTATTCGAAACCTACAGATTACTACAGACTATTCTTTTTTTGACAGATTCTATTTTTCGTGTGTTGTTTGCTTATTTTGATGAATCTATGGCTAGTATCGGGGGTATGAACCATAGAGAAGTTAGAATACAGTAGGTTTGACACCAATATAACTAAAGAATGAGTTCATTACAGTACCTTGAAGTGGTGGTTTGTTTTCTTATACTAATGGAGCTCATGAGATTTTCTGTTGAGTTTTGTGTTGTGAAGTTTTCAAGTTTTGGGTAAAGATTTGATGGATTTGAAATAAGGAGTGGAAAGAGCCTAAGCTTGGGGATTCCCAAGGCACCCCAAGGTAAAATTCAAGGACAACCAAAAGCCTAATCTTGGGGATGCCCCGGAAGGCATCCCCTCTTTCATCTTCGTCTATCGGTAACTTTACTTGAGGCTATATTTTTATTCACCACATGATATGTGTTTTGCTTGGAGCGTCTTGTATGATTTGAGTCTTTGATTTTTAGTTTACCACAATCATCCTTTCTGCACACACCTTTTGTAGAGACACACATAAATCTAAATTTATTAGAATACTTTATGTGCTTCACTTATATCTTTTGAGCTAGATAATTTTGCTCTGGTGCTTTACTTATATCTTTAAGAGCACGGTGGTGGTTTTATTTTATAGAAATTATTGATCTCTCATGCTTCACTTATATTATTTTGGGAGTCTTTTAGAACAGCATGGTAATTTGCTTTGGCTATAAAATTAGTCCTAATATGATAGGCATCCAAGATGGGTATAATAAAAAACTTTCATAAAAAGTGCATTGAATATTATGAGAAGTATGATACTTGATGATTGCTTTGAGATATGAAGATGGTGATATTAGAGTCATGCTAGTTGAGTAGTTGTGAATTTGAGAAATACTTGTTCTAAAGTTTGTGATTCCCGTAGCATGCACGTATGGTGAACCGTTATGTGATGAAGTCGGAGCATGATTTATTTATTGATTGTCTTCCTTATGAGTGGCGGCCGGGGACGAGCGATAGTCTTTTCCTACCAATATAACCCCCTAGGAGCATGTGTGTAGTACTTTGTTTCGATAACTAATAGATTTTTGCAATAAGTATGTGAGTTCTTTATGACTAATGTTGAGTTCATGGATTATACCCACTCTCACCCTACCACCATTGCTAGCCTCTCTAATACCGCGCACCTTTCGCCGGTATCATACACCCACCATATACCTTCCCCAAAAAAGCCACCATACCTACCTATTATGTAGCGACCAGACCTCAAACGGTCCAACCTCTGTGCTCAGGTGTCATCCCTGGATCAGTAATGTTGACACCACACAGTATTTGAAGGATTTATAACAGAGTAGAAATCACACACTTATTACATCGAGTGTCTCAAACAAGAACTTATTACAATGAACATGGCTTAAGGCCATCTAATAACGATAACAGCGGAAGCTTGGAAGATAAGTGAGTCCATCAACTCCAACGGCATCACTGAGTATAGAACCACGACCTAAAACTCCTTAATCGTCGTCTGAAAAGTCTGCAATATTAACGTTGCAGCCCGAAACGGGTCAGCACATGGAATATGCTGGCAAAGTAACACATAGAGAGTAATGGAATGAAGTAGGCTATTCTATATGCATATTTGGCTGGTGGAAAGCTCTATGGTTACAGTTTGCGTAAAGCCAATTTTTCCCTACTGCAAAGGAATAAATTTTATTTAACTATCATGGTAGTTGTTAAACATTGAGAATGGTTGACAGCATTCTCAATCCCAATTAAGCATCATCATTAAACAAACCCAACAAAATTAATTTTTGAGTAACATGTTGAGATTCACATGATAATCCAAATACTAGATACTCAAGATGTCCATAACCGTGGACACGGCTAACCATGATTAGTTTATACACTCTTCAGAGGTTTGCGCACTTTTCCCCACAAGACTCGATCTCCTCCGTTGGGATTCTCGCACTACATAGTGCCGGAAAAAGGGATGACCGAGACATAGTCTTTCAGAAGTACTAGCACCTTACGAACGGGTAGACCGTACCAACCTACATCCCCTACATCTGCTAGACTACCACTGTAAGAGTTCGCACGACTTAATCAACTATGCTAGAGCCCATAGTAGCTTGTGGCTGCACACAGAAGTTTCTAGCATGAACAATCTCATGATCCCTTTGAGCCTGGGTGGCGGTCCATAAAGAAAAACAGGCAATCGCTGGAATGCCCAGGTGCCTCAATCCACCCAGATGTGTATTTAAGTTGCCACCTTAAGTAAACCATTAATTAACATCTCACATCCGTCATGGATACACTCACCCAATCCACGTCTACTAGCATAGCATGGCATAATAAGCAAACGTAGAAGTAACTCCCAAAGGTTTGATATTAACAGGTAATAGGTACTACCTCAACTACTTACCAAACCCACAATTTAATTAGATCCTAATCATGCAATGTGTGAGGGTTGATCTAATGCAATAAAACTGGGTAGAGGGAAAAACATGATCAAAGTGTTACTTGCCTTGCTGATGATCCGGGAAACCTAGCGATTCGAAGTAGCAAGCGGCGCACTCCGGGTACTCTATCGCAAACAAACAAGCATACAATACATACTCAACTAATGCACAAGTAAAACTCAAATAAGAGATCTAACCAGAAAGTTCAACTTAAGAACTCCGGTTGGCAAAAAGAATCAAAACGAACAAAGCAACAAAAGACAAACGGCAAAAGAAAAAGGCTTTGTTTACTATTCTGGATCTAGGGAAATTTTTACAGTGGCAAAAACTTGTTTGAGTTGGTTAAACGGAAAGAGGGTTTCAAGACGAAACTCTAGGCGCTTGAATCGCCTGATTCCGATAAACGAGCGAAAAGTTAGACTAAAACGAAAATCGCGATCAGAAAAATCGCGGATTTAATCCGAGAAAAAGAAAAACGATGAACGTTCGTTAAAACGAACGAATGGACGAATGCTCGCTAAATAAATAAACCGGAAAACCGATTTATTTAAAAAAACGAACAAAACCATCGGAAAACCGAACGGTTTTTCGAGAAAAACCGGCGGCGGCGAGGTCTACCTCCGGCGACGGATCCGGCGGGCGGCAACGGGCGGCGGCGGCGCGGGCGGGCGGCGGGGCGACGGCAGCGGGGCTAGGCAGCTAGGCTTTGGGGGGTCCGGCTGGGCCTCGCCGGCTTATAAAGCCGGCCGGGCCTAGTGTCCGGTTCGGACACGGCCCGTTAGGTCGGTTGCATTTTTTTAAATAGTTACGCTTAGAAAAAACAAAAGGAATACTAAACGGACTCCAAAAATCCAGAAATAAATTTTCCCCGGCTTCTAAAATCAAGCCGCATAGGATGAACATTTATTTGGGGCCTAAATGCAATTTTGAAAAATGCGCATTTTTCCTAATTTCAAATAAATAGCAAATAAAACCAAATAAAATCTTATTTGATTTTTTTATTAAATCCCCAATATTTCTTTATTTTGGGAAAGTCATTTTATTCCCTCTCTCATATTTTTGTAATAGAAATAATTGAAGATAAAATAAATAAAATCAAACGATCCCATTTCCAAAATTTGAGACAACTCAAATATGAAAATAACAAAATCCCCAACTCTCTCCGAGGGTCCTTGAGTTGCGTGAAATTTCTAGGATCAACCAAAATGCAATAAATATGATATGCAATGATGATCAAGTGTATAACATTCCAAATTGAAAATTTGGGATGTTACAAACCTACCCCCCTTAAGATGAATCTCGCCCTCGAGATTCGGGTTGGCTAGAAAATAGGTGAGGGTGGTCCTTCAGCATATCTTCTTCTCGCTCCCAGGTGGCTTCATCCTCCGTGTGGTGGCTCCACTAAACCTTGCAAAACTTGATAACCTTACTACGGGTGACTCGACTGGCATGCTCTAGAATCTTAACTGGTTTCTCCTCACAGGTCAAATCACTGTCCAACTGAATTGCTTCCAGTAGTACCGTATCTCTCAGCGGTATATCAGCCATCTCTGCGTGGCACTTCTTCAACTAGGATACGTGGAACACGTCGTGAACTCCCAACAATCCTTCGTGCAATTCCAACTTATAGGCGACTTCTCCCATACGCTCCAAAATTTTATATGGGCCTACAAAACGGGACGCTAACTTTCCTTTAACTCCAAAGCGCTTAACTCCTCGAAGTGGTGATACTCGAAGATAAACTCGGTCTCCGACTTCGTAAACTATCTCCTTGTGTTTAGAATCTGCATAACTCTTCTGCCTGGATTGGGCTACCTGGAGCCTATCGCGAATCAATTTCACTTTCTGTTCAGACTCCTTTATCAGATCTGGTCCAAACAACTGGCGGTCTCCAACTTCATCCAATGACAATGGGGTCCTGCACCTCCTTCCATACAACGCTTCGAAAGGGGCCATCTTCAAACTTGATTGATAGTTGTTGTTGTAAGAGAACTCTGCATATGGCAAATTCTTGTCCCAGCTAGATCTGTAATCTAGCGCACAAGCTCTTATCATATCCTCCAAAATACGATTGACTCTCTCGATCTGTCCATCTGTCTGCGGATGGAAAGCTGTGCTAAACTCCAGTCTGGTACCCAAAGTTTCATGCAACTGATTCCAGAACTTTGAGGTAAATTGGGTTCCTCTATCTGATACTATGCTCCTTGGAACTCCATGCGGACAAACGATTCTGGTCATATATATCTTTGCCAACTTTGCACTGGTATAGGTAGTCTACACGGGAAAGAAATGAGCTACCTTTGTCAAACGATCGACTACAACCCATATTGAGTCATAGCCTGAACGTGTTCTGTGCAATCCTGTAATAAAATCCATGCCTAGCTTATCCCACTTCCATTCGGGTATCGGCAATGGTTGTAGCAATCCTGCTGGCTTCTGATGCTCTGCCTTTACTCTCTAACATACATCACAAACTGCTACATACTCCGCAATATCCTTCTTCATTCCGGTCCACCAGAATATATCCTTCAAATCCAAATACATCTTGGTATTTCTTGGGTGAATCGAATATGGTGAATCATGGGCCTCTTGTAAGATTAACTTCCTGATATCCGAATCATTTGGTACATAGACACGGTCTTCAAACCATAAGGTATCGTGCTCATCCTCACGAAATCCCTTAGCTTTTCCTTTGCTCATTTTCTCCTTAATAGAAGCAATCTCCTTGTCAGTCCTTTGAGCTTCTCTGATCTTATCCATCAAAGTAGACTGAATCTCCAATGCTGCTACATAGCCTCTTGGAACTATTTCCAAACATAGCTCTCGAAGATTTTCGGCTAACTCCCTTGGTAAATCTCCCATCATTAGGGTGTTGACATGGCTCTTACGGCTTAACGCGTCAGCTACTACGTTAGCCTTTCCGGGGTGATAATGCAATTTCATATCATAATCCTTGATGAGCTCCAACTATATCCTTTGTCTGAGGTTCAACTCCTTCTGTGTGAAAATATACTTAAAACTCTTGTGATCCGTGTACACCTCGCAATGGTTTCCAATCAGAAAATGTCTCCAAGTCTTCAATGCATGCACTACGGCTGCTAACTCCAAATCATGCGTAGCATAATTCAACTCATGGGGCTTAAGCTATCGTGAGGCATATGAAACAACTCTTCCTTCCTGCATAAGCACTGCTCCAAGTCCTCGACGTGAAGCGTCGCAATACACCTCATAATCCTTGGTCTGGTCTGGCAAAATCAACACTAGAGATGTAACCAAACGTTTCTTCAACTCCTGGAAACTAGCCTCACATTCTTCAGTCCATATGAACTTGGTATCCTTCTTCAACAACTCCGTCATAGGCTTCGCAATTTTTGAGAAATTCTCAATAAACCTCCGGTAGTATCCTGCGAGTCCAAGAAAACTCCGGATCTCTCCAACTGTTGTTGGGGCTTCCCACTTGGTCACAGTATCAACTTTAGTGGGATCTACTGCTATACCTTCCCCGGATATAACGTGTCCGAGAAATCCAACTTCCTTCAACCAAAACTCACATTTGCTGAACTTGGCATATAGTTGATGTTCTCTGAGTTTACCAAGCACCAAACGCAAATGCTCCTTATGCTCCTCTTCATTCTTCGAGTAAACCAGGATATCATCAATGAACACTACGACAAACTTATCCAAAAACTCCATAAACATGTTGTTCATCATGTTCATAAAATATGCAGGTGCGTTAGTCAGACCAAATGACATAACGGTATACTCGTACAGCCCATACTTGGTGGTAAAAGTTGTCTTGGTATATCCTATTCTCGAATCTTCAACTGCTGGTATCCTGATCGCAGATCGATCTTGGAAAATACCTTAGCTCCTTGCCATCGATCAAATAGATCATTGATCATCGGTAGTGGGTACTTGTTCTTGATGGTTACTTCATTCAATCCTCAATAATCAACAACCATCCTTAACGATCCATCCTTCTTTTCCACTAGAAGTACTGGCGATCCCCAAGGTGAAGAACTTGGGCGAATATATCCTTTATCTAGTAACTCCTTAATCTGCTTCTTAATCTCAACCAAATCCTTTGCGGACATCCTATATGGTCTCTTTGATATTGGCCCTGTGCCTGGCAAAAGTTCAATCAAAAACTCAATATCTCTATCCGATGGCATGCCTGGAAATTCCTCTGGAAATACATCCGGGAAATCCTTCACCACTGGTACTCCCTCCTGCACAACTCATGTTAAACAATTTACTTGAGTCCTCTTTGGCACATGTCGGGATACATACTTGATCCTTCTTCCTTCTGGGGTGGTAAGCAAGATCGACTTACTGGCGCAATCGATGTTTCCTCCATACATCGACAACCAATCCATGCCTAATATCACATCCAATCCTTGCGATTCCAACACTATTAGGTCTGAGGGAAATACGTAGTTACCAATCCTTAATGGCAACCGATCACACCATAGGTTAGCCATATATTCTGCTCCAGGCGAGGTTAATAACATGGGTGACCTAAGGGCTTGGGTTGGCAGTTTATACTTATCCACAAATCCCCTTGATATGTATGAATGCGATGCACCAGTATCAAAAAGAACGAGTGCAGTAAATGACTTAACCAAAAACTTACCGATTACTGCATCTGGCTGCTCTTCAACCTCCTCCACGTTAACGTGGTTCACCTGTCCCCTATTGAAAGGGTTCGGCTTCTTCCCAGAGCTTCCATTGCCATTTCCATTCTGTGATTCAGGACATTCATTGGCGTAATGTCCGGTCTTCTGGCACTTAAAACAAGTGACTTGGCTCAGGTCTCTTGGCTGGGGTCGATGGGTTGGTACGGTTCTGGCCGTTACTTCCTCCATTCCCATTACCATTCTTGGTGCCATTGTGATTGTGAGAGCTACCTCCTCCATGGGTATGCTGAAAATGTCCTCCCGGTCTAGGGGTAAAACGTGGCTTCTGCTGAGCTCCTGAATTGTGCTTCCCTTGTCCATACTTCCTCTTGCGATTCTCAATCTGCTGCTGCTTCCCTTCAATCATAAGAGCGCGATCTACCAACTCCTGGTAGTTGTTGAAGGTTGCTACCATCAACTGCATGCTCAACTCATCATTCAGTCCTTCCAAAAACTTCTCCTGCTTAGCTGCATCCGTAGCAACGTCATCTGGGGCATAACGTGCTAGCTTACTAAAGTCCTCCATATACTGGCCAACTGTCCGTCCTTCTTGGCGCAAGTTGCGAAACTCTCGCTTCTTCATGGCCATAGCTCCTGCTGAAACATGGGCAGTTCGAAAAGCCTGCTGAAACTGGTCCCACGTGACAGTGTCAACAGGAAAAGTGGCTGTGAAATTATCCCACCATGATGCCACGGGTCCTTCAAGCTGATGTGCGACAAACTTCACCTTTTCCGCATCCGTGCATCCTGCTGTGGTCAACTCTCTAGCTGTCTTGCGGAGCCAATCATCTGCCACTATCGGCTCGGTGCTACTGGAAAACACCGGCGGATTCAGCCTAAGAAAACGGGCTAAGTGATCAACAGGTGGTGGTGGTGGTGGTGGGTTGTTGTTGTTGTTGTTCCCCTGATTCTGATTCTAGACTAGCAACTGCATCAATGTGTTCTGCTGCTGGATCAACTGAGTGAGCTCCGGTGGGAAAGTAAATCCAGGGTCACGTCTCAGAGGCATCTGAGGGTCTAGAAAAGATGAGATTTAAGAATAGAGAGGGGTCTAGAGAGAAAACACTACCCATATGCACATGAGGCAAAAGCAAACAATTCACTCCATTGAATCAAACAAGGGCATACAATCGATCTAACTATCGCAAAAGTGCTCAGACTACTATATTTACATGGTGGACTACTACTACTAATGGGGTGGTCTACTAGAAATATTCCTCGGTTGCAGACTCCATGATATCTGCTCCAGCTTCATCAACATAGTCATCATCGCTATCATCTGGATCTGAGTCGGTGTCGTCGATGACGATGTAGTCTTCCGGGCAAATCTCCTTGGGTTCTTCGTCTTCTTCTACTGGTGTAGGGCCTCCCATAAATATTCTGATCTTCTTGATCAGATCGTCATTCTTCTCCACTAATAATTCTATTTCCTCTTCATAATCTACACGTGTAGCCTTGAGTTCTTCCTCTAGTTCCTTGATTCTTGCCCTTGCCTTCTTCAGATCTATCATGTCGGCGCACATCTGGTTCTCCTGACGTCGAATGTGCTGGTTTAACTCCTGGATAAAAGCTGCAATTGATCTATCCTTTCTGGTGCTGATCATCTCCCAGTGCTCATCTCGGCGCCCACAAATCTGGTATATAGTGTCGTGGAATTGTCACGGCAGATGTCCTTAGTGTCAGGACTTAGTCGTAAGGCCAACGCATCTATGTGGTAGCTTGAGAGGGGTTGAGCGGGACGATACGCTCGATGTTTTACCTAGGTTCGGCCCCTCACGGTGGAGGTAACAGCCTACATCCTGCTTCATTGATATTGATGATGATGATCACGGTTACAAGAGTGCTCTATCTTGAGAGCTATTGTCTAAAACCTAACTTGTCCAACTTGTGGAACTTGTGAATCTCGTCCCCCTTTGAGGAGCCCTGCCCCTCCTTATATATGTTGAAGGGGCGGTTTACATGTGGAGTCCTATTAGGATTAGGACTAGTCTATCTCTAATACAAACCGGATACAAGTCCAGGTCTTAACTCTTTTGTAAGATAAATGTTCTTTGTGCTTTCCTCATAAACCGGCCCACCATTAAACGTGAACCAGCCTTCTGGGCCATGGGCCTCGTCATCCATCTGACCCGCCCGCCGGGTTACTAATGAACCGCCAAGACCGGGCGGGTAGCCCGTGAACCGCCAAGCTCCGGGCGGGTTACCAGTGAGTCATCCAGTCCGGCCGGTTTATACTTCTGACCGGTTTACGCCACGGGGTATATCCCCGACATTAGCCCCCAAGTTTAGCTTGGATTTATTCATGGTAAACTTATGCTGCAAAATAAACACAAGAACAAATTTGAAAGTTTATGCTCCGGGTTAAGAATTCTTGTAAACCGGTACCTGATCATCCTTAAGTCCTTGTTATTTCCTCCTTCTGGGAAATCCAGGTCAACAGACCAGCTTCATAATCAATTTGCCGACACTGGTTTGTCATCGAGAAATATTGTGAAGAATAACTCCTTTGACTCAACTCCCAAAGCGCCGGTTTAAGAAATAGGGGTCTAAAAATACTTATCTGATATTCAGCCGGTTTGAAGATGTAAAACTTGCCGGTTTAATATTACCAAAATGGCCGGTTTATAAATATTGATGGCGCCGGGTCATAATTGTTGTCGACACCGGGTCATGTAATTGATCTTCATGATTTGCTCAAAACTGATAAAATGAAGATGCTCCTCCTTTATATGCATAATACTTGTAGCCCCCAAGTCTTAAGAGGAGAACATAGTGATAACTTAAGTCTTGCTCCAATAAGTGTTTCAACCTTGAAGAAATCCGATTAGTTCATCTCAATCATATAAACTGAATACTCCATATATGTAGCCCCCAAGTGCCGGGTTGTCATGTTTGCAGCAACCTGGGACTTGTAATTGCTTGACGCTCATAAAAACTTCAACCAGTGTAGCCCCCAAGGGCCGGGTCATTATGCAATAATGAGCAGGGACTTTGTAAATATAATCTTGTAAACTTTGAACAGCAACGTGTAGCCCCCAAGGGCCGGCTTAGTAAGATAATACTGAACCAGGACTTGATATATATACTTCAATGAAAATAACATATTATAATGTAGCTTCCATCGTAGGGCTTGAACCCACGTCCACAAGGTTAAGAGCTTTGTTCTTTACCAACTGAGCAATGGATTCTTCAATATTATGGACGAAAACTTGTGTACCTTGAATTGTTGATAGGAGCAATTGGTAGCCCCCAAGGGCCGGCTCATTATAATATGATGAGTCGGGTCTTCAATAAGACTAGTAAAAATGACTTTGCATTAGCCCCCAAGTGTCATGGTGCATGCTTGCAGTGACATGAGACTTGCATGTAATCTTAATTTGAATAATGTAGCCCCCAAGTGCCGGGTTGTAAGCCTGCAACACCTCGGGACTATTCCTTTCATTGTAGAATAAATCATATCCTTTGATAAAATAATAGCCATTGCGCTAAAAGCGACTTTGAAAACTTAATAATACCGGTTATTAATAACCATAAAAATCCAGCCATGTTGGCTATTCAAGATAATATAATCCGGTATGAAAACCTTATTCATTCAATATCATAATGAAAATTCAGCCAAGTTTGGCTATTTGAATAATAAGACCCAATGATTTATAAGCGCATGATTCCAATGGCGCAATCCAATTATATATACTGGCGACTTATAGTCCAAAGCCAGGCCGGTTTAACAAACCTGTTTCTGCATACAACAAGTTTAAAGTGTCCTGGCGGTTTTACGCCGGACGGGTCATAATGCCCAACATATAACCCGGGTTTATAACCAAGGCTGCCCTTAAGAATAATCAAATATGAAATAGATCATACCTGTGACATTGAATCACAATGTTGGTTTTACCAACTTTTTGTAGTAAAGGTGATAACCCCAATCTTGAGTACTAATAACTCCTTTCATATTATGCCGGTTTACGATAAAACCATGCCGGGCTGTGATAAACACCGGTTTGCTCCATAATAGGATGGTAACAGAAAATCAAACCGGGCAGATAGTCTCCAGATTAAGATTTGACCGTGTTCCGTCAATTTGTAATTTGATAGTCGAACCGGTTTAAGAATTGTCGGTTTAAAAACGCAACAAAAGAAATATTTATCAAAACAAAATTTCAAGCAAAGGCAATGATAAAACCATTTGCAAAAAGAGGCTTATTTGAGCTGATCAGATGGCGTTACCATGGTCGGACACGACCAAGCTCCCGATAGGTGTAGCTATGGTTCAAGTCAGCCAGGTCCCCAAATGAAACCGTGGCATTTATGCCGATCAAGTGGCATGGCAATGGTTCGGGTTCGACTAAGCCCCCAAGTGATTCTATGGCCTTAGGCCAATCAAGAGGCATGACTAGTTCAGACGTGACCAAGTCCCCAAGTGATCTGGTGGCTCTCGCCTATCAAGAGGTATTGCATTGGTTCGGACACGACCAAGCCCCCAAGTGATGTTTATAAAAATTTCAAGGGGTAAACCGGAGGCCGCTTTAAAACAGAACAACTCCGTGTAACCACGCACGATGTAAAAGAATAGAGACCCCGCTTTATGAAGCAGGCGCCCCCATGTGATCAATAATATGTCAGGCCAGTAAGGCGGGATACCCATGTTTGAACCGCGCATCGTGGCAGCAGGTCCTCTTCGGCATTTTTTAATTTTTTGCAAGAGGTAAATCCTTCTTGAACCGGGATCTTGAACCGGATATTGAGAGCTTCAGAGCTTTGTGGGAGATATCTTTCCCTTGAACCAGATTTTAAACCGGAATCTTTCTTTTTTAGCCGAAAATTTTCTGACGGCCTTTAAACTCGAACTTGCAAGAAGTTAATTCCTTTTTGAACCGGATATTGTTAAACCGGATTTGAGCGCTTCAGAGCTTTGTGGGAGAAAGATGTCTCTTGAGCCGGATTCTAAACCGGAGTCATTTCTGATGACCTGGAACTTCTTCATCGAGCCGGGATTTTATAACTGTCATATACTTTCTAAGCCGGAAATTTCCTGACGTCCTTTAAACTTTCATCAACATAACAGTAGCCTCCGGGACCGGGTTATCCTTCCCTCCATCGTCCTGGGGTTCTTAAATTTGCTAAAACTGGCAAGATTCGCTGAGTCATGTCATCATAGCCCCCGAGTCTCAAAGGTGACTCGAGGAGTTGGCTTGAGACTCTCCATATTTAACCATGATATAAACCGGCATAACTTGTATATCATTGGCGTTGATAGCACGATGTGAATCCATAGAAGGTTTGAGGTGACTGCGGCGGGTTGTAAATGATCCCATATGAGCCGTGTCAGCAACTCGGTCAATGGTTCCTTCCAACTGGCGATTTGAAGTTAATCAAAATTGTAGTGGCGGCGACTTGTGCGCCCAATAAATAGCTCATGCAGACAGGTGCGGCCCGGTATGTTGATGTAGACCAGGCCGCGAGAGATGTACGACAAAGACGGCCGCAGCTTCAAAGACAGCACAGCCAGATGAGTCGGCCGTGGCGTAGTAAGTCGGCGCGGACGGGAGAGTCGGCCGCGGGAGTTGTAAACCGGCGTGGATGGAGAACCGCTTGCGGGTATTGTGAACCGGCGCGGACGGGGAGTCGCCCTGCGGGCATTGTAAGCCGGCGTAGATGGAGAACCGGCCGCGTGTTGATGTAAACCGAACCACAGGCGGTTTGCGCGCGTCCGTTGAGCAATGCAGAATGGTCAAAAGCCAGTATATAATGACGCCAGTGCGCGCTCCATATGCACGGTGTAACACCAATGTTGTGGCGAATAATTGTCCTGCATATAAAAATATGCAAAACCAACATAATTGTTCTTTTTACAAAAACAATATATGTCAAAAACAGACTTAGATAGATGTCACCTGATGTTTCAGAAACCGGTGAGCCATGGCAGCGGCTTTGGCGCGGTCCTTGGCGGCTCAAGATGACCGCAACGTCGACGGTTCAACGTCGACGGCTGCATCGGAAATCTTGGTCTTGGCGACTTGGCGGTTTGACGGCTCGATCGACGGTGGCCGTTTCAAAGCAGTATGCGAGGCAGCAGGGGTGGTTCAGGAGAGGAAGCACCGCAGGCGCGGCAGCGTGTCAACAAGGTCCGCCTGGTAGCAGAGGCACACCGGTGGTTTGGAGAAGGACGGATTGCAGTAGCACCGAAAAGCCCGCGACTGTTTGACGAAGGAGCACCGTGGAAGGCGGGGACCCGGCGGCTCAAGACCGCAGCCACGCATAGCAGAGCCGGAGAGCAGTCCAACGGGTTGTGGTGTAGAAGACGGCAACGATTCGGAAGCCGCGGAAGCGCCCGCGAAGCGGCAGGGACAGGCACTTCAAAACAAGGCCGCTAGGGCCAGAGGAATCCGTGCCAGCCGCGGGTGAAGGTGACCTGGCAGGAAGTAGCGGATTGATGGAGACGGGCAGCTCGCGGCGGCTTGAAGCACAGGGCGTCTCAGGCACGACGTAAAAACGCGATGGCGAAACACAGCAGCAGCCGAATCGCTCGAGGCAGGCAAACGAGTGAGGGTCCAGAGGCGCTCGTGCGGCTACTTGGAACGGCGACTTTGTGAAACAGAGGCGCCCTGACACACACAGGGAGCTTGAGGCGGCCATGGCGTAAGTCAGCAGCGGACACGGTTCGGAGGGCCCCGGCGAATCCGCAGAGGAGGGCCGGATCGGCGATGCTCCGGCGGGAGGAGCGAAGAGGCTGCGGGGGCGAGACACTGGGGACTTCGATGACGGCAGCTCCGAGGCCACGCCGGCCAAGGGAGGCAGCACGGAAACTGGGTCAACACCGTATCCACTTCCGGATCGTGCCTGTGTCCACTTCCAGATCATGATGGATTTTTCTCCCCATTTTTTGAAAATAGGCAAACATGATTTGTACTCGTGACAGAAACAAACTCGGACCACGAGTTGGGGTAGCATCATGAACTCGGCGACTTGTCGAAGCGTTTCTGAAGCCACTTAAATTTCTTTTGATATCTGATGTAGCCCTAATCTCACCAACTCAATAACTCATTCTGGCAGCTTCAACTCCATCACGATTTCTATTCGCCAAACGATGAATCTGTCGACTCTGTCCAAGGTTGCCCATGCCGGGTTACCGTGCGTGATTGTTTCCTGGCTCTTCATCTGATCAATTACAATCTTCTCGATCCCTAGAAAAAATCCCTTCAAGAACTCAATACCACCATGCGCGGGCCCCATGGTGGGCGCCAACTGTCATAGAATTGCCACGGCAGATGTCCTTAGTGTCAGGACTTAGTCGTAAGGCCAACGCATCTATGTGGTAGCTTGAGAGGGGTTGAGCGGGACGAGACACTCGATGTTTTACCCAGGTTCGGCCCCTCACGGTGGAGGTAAAAGCCAACATCCTGCTTCATTGATATTGATGATGATGATCACGGTTACAAGAGTGCTCTATCTTGAGAGCTATTGTCTAAAACCTAACTTGTCCAACTTGTGGAACTTGTGAATCTTGTCCCCCTTTGAGGAGCCCTACCCCTCCTTATATATGTTGAAGGGGCGGTTTACATGTGGAGTCCTATTAGGATTAGGACTAGTCTATCTCTAATACAAACCGGATACAAGTCCAGGTCTTAACTCTTTTGTAAGATAAATGTTCTTTGTGCTTTCCTCATAAACCGGCCCACCATTAAATGGGCCTCATCATCCATCTGACCCGCCCGCTGGGTTACTAATGAACCGCCAAGACCGGGCGGGTAGCCCGTGAACCGCCAAGCTCCGGGCGGGTTACCAGTGAGTCATCCAGTCCGGCCGGTTTATACTTCCGGCCGGTTTACGCCACGGGGTATATCCCCGACAGATAGTATTCTTGAGATCATTGCGGTAGAGTTCTCCAATGCGTCCCATGGCGATGTGAGCTGCCATGCTCTTTCCTAGACTCCAAGTTGGTGAATCAAAGGAAAACTCTATGGGCTCAGTGACTGGCATGAACGTCCTTCCTAGAACTTGAACTTGAATCATCTAGCGCTCTTCTTCAGGTAGAGTGGCGTTGTAGGTTCCGGTGAAGCTTGGTACTCCTATGTTCAGGTATCTAGTGACTTCCTTCAAGTGACGTCCAAAGGGTGTATCTTCATCCGGTTGGGTGAACTTGTTCCTTGCATCCGCCATCCTAAAAGAGTAGAAAAGATGAGGAGTCAGAAAAGAGAAGAGAGTGAGTAGTGATCTAGGTCTTTAGCTTAGTGATCGTGTCCTACAGTCAGTGTGCGCTCTGATACCATCTTGTAGTGACCAGACCTGAAACGGTCTAATCTCTGTGCTCAGGTGTCATCCCTGGATTAGTAATGCTGACACCACACAGTACTTGAAGGATTTATAACAGAGTAGCAATCACACACTTATTACATCGAGTGTCTCAAACGAGAACTTATTACAATGAATATGGCTTAAGGCCATGTAATAACGATAACAGTGGAAGGCTTGGAAGATAAGTGAGTCCATCAACTCCAACGGCATCACTGAGTATAGAACCACGACCTAAAACTCCTTAATCGTCGTCTGAAAAGTCTGCAACATTAACGTTGCAGCCCGAAACGGGTCAGCACATGGAATATGCTGGCAAAGTAACACATAGAGAGTAATGGAATGAAACAGGCTATTCTATATGCATATTTGGCTGGTGGAAAGCTCTATGGTTACAGTTTGCGTAAAGCCAATTTTTCCCTACTGCAAAGGAATAAATTTTATTTAACTATCATCGTAGTTGTTAAACATTGAGAATGGTTGATAGCATTCTCAATCCCAATTAAGCATCGTCATTAAACAAACCCAACAAAATTAATTTTTGAGTAACATGTTGAGATTCACATGATAATCCAAATACTAGATACTCAAGATGTCCATAACCGGGGACACGGCTAACCATGATTAGTTTATACACTCTTCAGAGGTTTGCGCACTTTTCCCCACAAGACTCGATCTCCACCGTTGGGATTCTCGCACTACATAGTGCCGGAAATAGGGATGACCGAGACATAGTCTTTCAGAAGTACTAGCACCTTACGAACGGGTAGACCGTACCAACCTACATCCCCTACATCTGCTAGTCTACCACTGTAAGAGTTCGCATGACTTAATCAACTATGCTAGAGCCCATAGTAGCTTGTGGCTGCACACAGAAGTTTCTAGCATGAACAATCTCATGATCCCTTTGAGCCTGGGTGGCGGTCCATAAAGAAAAACAGGCAATCACTGGAATGCCCAGGTGGCTCAATCCACCCAGATGTGTATTTAAGTTGCCACCTTAAGTAAACCATTAATTAATATCTCACATCTGTCATGGATACACTCACCCAATCCACGTCTACTAGCATAGCATGGCATAATAAGCAAACGTAGAAGTAACTCCCAAAGGTTTGATATTAACAGGTAATAGGTACTACCTCAACTACTTCCCAAACCCACAATTTAATTAGATCCTAATCATGCAATGTGTGAGGGTTGATCTAATGCAATAAAACTGGGTAGAGGGAAAAACATGATCAAAGTGTTACTTGCCTTGCTGATGATCCGGGAAACCTAGCGATTCGAAGTAGCAAGCGGCGCACTCCGGGTACTCTATCGCAAACAAACAAGCATACAATAAGTACTCAACTAATGCACAGGTAAAACTCAAATAAGAGATCTAACCAGAAAGTTCAACTTAAGAACTCCGGTTGGCAAAAAGAATCAAAACGAACGAAGCAACGTAAGACAAACGGTAAAAGAAAAAGGCTTCATTTACTATTCTGGATCTAGGGCAATTTTTACAATGGCAAAAACTTGTTTGAGTTGGTTAAACGGAAAGAGGGTTTCGAGACGAAACTCCAGGCGCTTGAATCGCCTGATTCCGATAAACAAGCGAAAAGTTAGACTAAAACGAAAATCGGATCAGAAATCGCGAGCAGAAAAATCACGGATTTAATCCGAGAAAAAGAAAAACAAAGAATGTTCGTTAAAACGAACGAACGGACGAACGCTCGCTAAATAAATAAACCGGAAAAACCAATTTATTTAAAAAACCGAAACTAAAAAGACGAACAAAATCATCGGAAAACCGGACGGTTTTTCGAGAAAAACCGGCGGCGGCGAGGTCTACCTCCGGCGACGGATCCGGCGGGCAGCGGCGGCGGGGCGGCAGTGCGGGGCGGCGGCAGTGGCGGCGGCAGCGGCGGCAAAGGCGGCGGCGGGGCTAGGCGGCTAGGGTTTCGGGGGTCCGGCTGGGCCTCCCCAGCTTATAAAGCCGGCCGGGCCTAGTGTCCGGGTCGGACACGGCCCGTTAGGCCGTTTCGTTTTTTTAAATAGTTACCCTCGGAAAAAAACAAAAGTAATACTAAACGGACTCCAAAAATCCCGAAATAAATTTTCCCCGGCTTCTAAAATCAAGCCGCACAGGATGAACATTTATTTGAGGCCTAAATGCAATTTTGAAAAACGCGCATTTTTCCTAAATTCAAATAAATAGCAAATAAAACCAAATAAAATCTTATTTGATTTTTTATTAAATCCCTAATATTTCTTTATTTTGGGAAAGTCATTGTATTCCCTCTCTCATATTTTTGTAATAGAAATAATTGAAGATAAAATAAATAAAATCAAACGATCCTATTTTCCAAATTTGAGACAACTTAAATATGAAAATAACGAAATCCCCAACTCTCTCCGAGGGTCCTTGATTTGCGTGAAATTTCTAGGATCAACTAAAAAGCAATAAATATGATATGCAATGATGATCAAGTGTATAACATTCCAAATTGAAAATTTGGGATGTTACATATTATGGCATTTCCATAGCCATTCCGAGATATATTGCCATGCAACTTACACCGTTCCGTTTGTTATGACACGTTTCATCATTGTCATATTGCTTTGCATGATCATGTAGTTGACATCGTATTTGTGGCAAAGCCACCTTTATAATCTTTCATACATGTCACTCTTGATTCATTGCACATCCCGGTACACCGTCGAAGGCATTCACATACAGTCATATTTTGTTCTAGTATCAAGTTGTAATTTTTGAGCTGTAAGTAAATAAAAGTGTGATGATCATCATTATTAGAGCATTGTCCCAAGTGAGGAAAGGATGCTGGAGACTATGATTCCCCCACAAGTCAGGATGAGACTCCCGACAAAAAGAAAAGAGAAAAAAGTGGTCATAAAAAAGAGAGGAAAAGGCCCAAATAAAAAAATGAGAGAAAAAGAGAGAAGGGACAATGTTACTATCCTTTTACCACACTTGTGCTTCAAAGTACCACCATGATCTTCATGATAGAGAGTCTCCTATGTTGTCACTTTGATATACTAGTGGGAATTTAACATTATAGAACTTGGCTTATATATTCCAGTGATGGGCTTCCTCAAAATGCCCTAGGTCTTCATGAGCAAGCGAGTTGGATGCACACCCACTTAGTTTCTTTTGTTGAGCTTTCATACACTTATAGCTCTAGTAAATCTGTTGCATGGCAATCCCTACTCACTCACATTGATATCTATTGATGGGCATCTCCATAGCCCGTTGATACACCTAGTTGATGTGAGACTATCTTCTCCTTTTTTGTCTTCTCCACAACCACCATTCTATTCCACATATAGTGCTATATCCATGGCTCATGCTCATATATTGCGTGAAGATTGAAGAAGTTAGAGAACATCAAAAGTACGAAACAATTGCTTGGCTTGTCATCGGGGTTGTGCATGACTAAATACTTTGTGTGATGAAGATAGAGCATAGACAGACTATATGATTTTGTAGGGATAACTTTCTTTGGCCATGTTATTTTGAGAAGACATGATTGTTTTGTTAGTATGCTTAAAGTATTATTATTTTTATGTCAATACTAAACTTTTGTCTTGAATCTTTCAAAGCTGAACATTCATGCCACAATGAATAAACTTAC
Organism: Triticum dicoccoides; assembly: GCF_002162155.2. NCBI lineage: Eukaryota > Viridiplantae > Streptophyta > Magnoliopsida > Poales > Poaceae > Triticum > Triticum dicoccoides. The sequence continues at coordinate 186,173,727 of NC_041382.1, read as the reverse complement.
ATTGAGAATTATGCTAGGTAGCATTCCACATCAAAAATTCTGTTTTTATCATTTACCTACTCGAGGACGAGCAGGAATTAAGCTTGGGGATGCTTGATACGTCTCCAACGTATCTATAATTTTTTATTGTTCTGTGCTATTATATTATCTATTTTGGATGTTTAATGGGCTTTAATATACCTTTTTATATTATTTTTGGGACTAACCTACTAGCCAAAGGCCCAGCGCAAATTGTTGTTTTTTTTGCCTATTTCAGTGTTTCGCATAAAAGGAATATCAAACAGAATCCAAATGGAATGAAACCTTCGGGAGAGTTATTTTTGGAACAAACACAATCCAGGAGACTCGGAGTGGACGTCAAGGAAACAACAAGGCGTCCACGAGGGAGGAGGGCGTGCCCAGGGGGTAGAAGCGCCCCTGCCCTCATGGGCTCCTCGTGGCTCCGCCGACCTACTTCTTTCACCTATATATACTCATATACCCCGAAAACATCCAAGAGCACCACGAAACCCTATTTCCACCGCCACAACCTTCTGTACCCGTGAGATCCCATCTTGGGGCCTTTTCCGGCGCTCTGTCGGAGGGGAAATCGATCACGGAGGGCTTCTACATCAACACCATAGCCTCTCTAATGATGTGTGAGTAGTTTACCACACACCTTCGGGTCCATATTTATTAGCTAGATGGCTTCTTCTCTCTCTTTGGATCTCAATACAAAGTTCTCCTTGATTCTCTTGGAGATCTATTCGATGTAATTCTTTTTGCGGTGTGTTTGTCGAGATCCGATGAATTGTGGGTTTATGATCAAGATTATCTATGAACAGTATTTGATTCTTTTCTGAATTCTTTTATGCATGATTTAATATATTTGCAAGTCTCTTCGAATTATCAGTTTGGTTTGGCCTACTAGATTGATATTTCTTGCAATGGGAGAAGTGCTTAGCTTTGGGTTCAATCTTGCGGTGTCCTTTCCCAGTGACAGCAGAGGCAGCAAGGCACATATTGTATTGTTGCCATCGAGGATAAAAAGATGGGGTTTATATCATATTTCTTGAGTTTATCCCTCTACATCATGTCATCTTGCCTAATGTGTTACTTTGTTCTTATGAACTTAATACTCTAGGTGCATGCTGGATAGCGGTCGATGTGTGGAGTAATAGTAGTAGATGCAGAATCGTTTCGGTCTACTTGTCGCGGACATGATGCCTATATACATGATCATGCCTAGATATTCTCATAACTATGCGCTTTTCTATCAATTGCTCGACAGTAATTTGTTCACCCACCGTAGAATTTGCTATCTTGAGAGAAGCCACTAGTGAAACCTATGGCCCCCGGGTCTATTTTCCATTATATTATTTTCCTATCTACTTGCTATTTCTATCATTGTTTATTTTGCAATCTTTATTTTCCAATCTATACAATAAAAATACCAAAAATATTTATCTTATTATCTCTATCAGATCTCACTTTCGTAAGTGACCGTGAAGGGATTGACAACCCCTTTATCGCGTTGGTTGCGAGGTTCTTGTTTGTTTGTGCAGGTACTAGGGACTTGCGTGTTACCTCCTACTGGATTGATACCTCGGTTCTCAAAAACTAAGGGAAATACTTACTCTACTTCGCTACATCACCCTTTCATCTTCAAGGGAAAACCAATGCATGCGCAAGAGGTAGCAAACCTATATGTGCATGCACCCTTTGTTAAGGACATGGATTGTTACGGGTATTAATCAATCTTATCTTTTTTGCAAGGTTTAATCAATCTTGTATGCGATAAGTAGGACATTGATGTTTACAGCAGTCTTTATGAATCACAACGTATCGAACGGGCTATCAACGTACTCAATGTTTGCAGGACTATATATGACATTTTAAAATTCTCTTACATTATATGGTGGGCATATCTAGATGAAATAGATGACGTCACACTCAATAAACAATCATCGGTTTATTAAATGCATGCTTCTGACCGCCCTGGCCCACCAAAAGTTCATCTGTCGTACGTTGCCTGTGTTCGGTCACTGACATGCAGGCCATGTACCCATAGAGCCCACACGTCAGTGGAAGAACGGCACGGTGTCGTACGTCAGAGTCGAGGGCGCTACTTGATGCACACCCGGCTGAACACGCCTCCTTGCTGCAGTCAAACGCCTCCATGAAACCCGTGTGGAAGCGGAGAAACCCACTCTGGACACACGTCCGTTCATGACCGGGCAGGCATTAAACGCAACACCGGCTGAGCTCCTCCCATCTGTCGTCTATTTAATCTCCTATTTAAATGAGGCCAAACGTCGGCCAAGAATCGCACCCCTCCGCCGCTCCCCTATCTCCTCCTTCACCATTCTGTCCACTATTACAATGGCTTAGAAGAGTAGTTATCCCGCATCCAAGCCGGCTGGGTGGCCCGCCGAGCCTGCCGGGTACGAGCTATGCAGCTCACTGATCCACCTCCCTCCCCTCACCCGATGGAGCCAGTTGCTGCCTCAAGTCGGCGCGCAGTTCAGCAACTCACCACTCCAGGCGGCGCATGGGCATCGTCGCTGCCATCCATGCCGCCGCCTCGTACCGCGCCTCCCGTGTCTGCGACCGCGTCTCCCGTTTCTGTGGCCGAGACTCCCATGCCGGTGGCCGCGACATGCAAGAAGAGACAGAAGCCGGGTGCGCGGAGAGCGACGATTCGGTGGCCAGTGCCTCCGTGTCCGCCGCCATCATCAAGGAGAAGTAGAACATGGGAGGTTTCCGCCGCTTGGGTTCCATGAAGGCCACCGCGGAGGCGACACCGGCGTAGACAACAGGTGTCTTGCTAGATCCTTTTGTTGCGAGGACCTTAGTCAACCCTGCATGGGCTCCACGGAAGCGGAGAAGCCCCCTTCCACCATCATCTTGGGCATCAGCCAACCATATCAGTTGGGCAGCGGGGAAGCGAGCCGTCCTTCGCGCTGAAGCATATACCTGCGGGGTTCTCGGCAGTTCGGTGATCGTGCTGCCGGACATGAGGAACACAAATGGATCGGCGGGAGACCATTTAGTCCAGGTATTATATACCTGTGTTGTCCAGAGTTAGCACCGCTTAGTTGATTTGACTGTAATGAAATCCGTCATGTTTGTATGAAAATCCGGTATTTTATATGAATTCTGTCATTGTTTATGAGAAATATCACCGTGTTTGCATGAATTTCGTCCGCTTGGTTGAGTTGTTGTCAGAATGTGGGAGGCTACGGTTGGATGGCGTAATATGCGGGTCGCCGATCGGTCTACGGCCGGCTCGGGCAGCGTGGTGGGACAAAAAAAGCACAGCTCGTGCAAGCTCGTCTCCAACGTGCGTGCTAGAGGATGCATGAGCACCCGAGCCATTCCTCGTTCATCGGTGGCAAAGGCACCGGTGGACAAAAGGGTCGCCAATATTTTGGCTACCCCAGGCAAAATCCAAACAGCCCCTCCCAGCAGATTCAAATACTTCGTTCGCTGTGAAATTTTGCCATGTGTTGTTTCATGGACTAGCAAGATGCCCGTGCATTGCAGGGAACATCAAGATGCATTTTTTTACAAAACACCTATTGTGATTGACCCATGCAGGAGTAATCCCATGTGTAAAAACTAATGATATCTCAAGAATTTTATCGAAAAAATGGTATCTCGAGAATTTCATCAAAAAAATGATATCTCTACTCCTATAAAAGCCTCAGTTGGTGATGATGGTGTGCCTGCCATCCGTCATTTCTGACCATTAGATCTACATCTTATGGCTGCGAGGTAAGTTGTGGCATTTTTGCAACAATAGCCCACTTCTCTACTCCAATTTGAAGAAAACCCCTTATTATCTTGAAAGTAACCACATCCCTCCCTCGCCTCATCAAAACAACCCGAGAAATATATTTTGAGTGAAACGTAATATATTTTTAGTGGTATATATGGATATCAAAACAAGAGTGTTTTCTTTCAAGTTTGTGAAAAAGTATTATTCTACTTTGGATCTGTTGCAATGCATGGGCACATTGCTAGTCTCGAGAAAGATGAGAGATAAGGTGAGGAGGAGTGGGGCATGGTGGTGACTGGTGGTCGGACTGGGTGGAGGCATGGGGATGGGCGGCGCATTATGTCTAGGTTTGTATCTATCACACACACACCCACGTAGGTGGGGGACATGCACGAAGAGAAGAGGTGCACGCACAGCGCATGTACTCCCGTCGCTTTCCCAACCACACCCGCTCGTGTACACGGTGAAGCTCATTTCTGTACGAAAAGGCAGCCCACGTGGTAATTTGACACATGTACTGGTTGTCCACTTGATGGAGGATCGTCTACCACGGGTGAACAAACAAATTGCGACTTCATGCGTTATGTTAAAAAAGAGGCAAACCATGTGGGGCCTACCTTAGAGGCAATGTTCTATACAATCGAGATGCTCTGTACGTATTACTTTTGATGTGTCCCGTCAACTTGCAGAACGAGGATAAGCTTGCTTACTACGTCGTCTCCCCCGCCCACGGGCGCGATGGCTCGCAGGACGAGGTGAAGCTTGCTTACTACTCCTCATTGTATATTGGTTTATTGGTCCCCATTGTATATTGTGTCAAAATTTGACTATAGGTTGAACTAACAAAACGTTCATGCATGTTACCAAAAATTATATCCTTGAAAACTATGTTGAAATACGAATCCAACGATATAATTTTTGTTGACATGCATTAACATTTTGTTAGCTAAATATTTGGTAAAAAATTGGCACGAACTACAAAGGTGACCTATAAGCCAGGACAGAGGTAGTAGTACTACGCCTTATGCCCACTCCCTCGCCCACGCGCGCGGTGGCTCGCAGGACGAGGAGAAAATTTTACTACTCCCTTCGTTTACTCCTCATCCCTACCTTGGTTAGAGAGATTATCATATCGTTTGGAATATATGTCCTTTAGTAGTACCCCCTCCTTTCCAGTCTATGGCTCAATTTTCTTGAGTAGTATATAGGAGTAGTACTACTACAACAATTTCCTTGGAGTCTGTGGTGCATCAAGCTACCCTAGGCTATGTTAGTAATCCCTCCTTTCCAGTTTATGGCTCAATTTCAAAATCTCTCCCACCAAGGTAGACGGTGAGTGGTGGAATTAATTTCATAGTTTGCACAAGTAATGTACGCTCGTTTTTCTCAAGAAGTTATGTTTACTGAGGCATTAATTAGAACGAATGCATGCATAACCACTAAATTTCCATGAACTTCTACATGCATTGGTGAGTTTTCTCTTGACAATGCTTGCATCGGGCTACATGTGATGGTACTACTACTTCTACTACTACTAGTAGAACTGAGACTTATAATACGGAAAATGAATTTTTTAGACGAGCCCTATAAATCGGAAAGGAGGGATTAGTAAGTAGTATACTACCTCCATAGTGGGTACGTACTCAGTAAAATCATATTTTTCCCAAAACTAAGTCGCTCAACCTTTATTTGCTTGTTTCCATTCCTGCCTCGTTGCCTCGAACAGACTATGCCAAACTCCCTTGCCTGCCGCGCAGGAAAAGACCCGCCCTCGTCTTTTTAGTCCAGTTTTGTATCGATGGATCGCGCGAAGTAGCAAAAACCAAACCGTGTCTTGTACTCCTCCATCGACGCTCGCTTTAATGAATTTTGTACTTCCTCTCACCGACATGTGGGACATACAGAAACCGGGTCGATGTGTCATGCACCAACTAACATTGCAGAACAGCAGGGGGATGCACCCCAGTCGTATCGCCCCAGTAGTAGTAATGAGCAATGAGACGTCAAATCACAATGTCGCACCTTCCCAAACGGACGAAGCAACCATTATTTCACACTTCGCTTCACCATCATCTCCTTCAAGAAAACCACGTATAGTATTGCTGTTCATCGGGAGCCAACCGGCTTGGACGGAACAACCGATGGAAATGAGGCTTGGCGTACCACAGAACGGAGGAAACGGCCTTGTGTTCGACCGGCCACGGTCGAAACGTGATCCTGTTCATCAGGAGGGGTCTGGCATACCGCAAAATGGAGGAAACGGACTTCTGTTGGACCTCCTACGGTCGAAACGGGGTCCTGTTGACCAGGAGCGGTGTGGCGTACCGCAAAACGGAGGAAACGGACTTGTGTTGGAGCGCTACGGTCGAAATGGGAGTCCTGTTCATCGGGAAGGGTGTGGCGTACCGCAAAACAGGACTCCACGGGATACTGTTCATCTCCATCGTCGACCTCCTCTAGCCTCCACCTACGACTGTTCATCCATGGGCTCCTGTTCATGCAACCTCCACCGGCTACTGTTCAACCAGCCCTCTCCATGGGGTCCTATTCAACCACCCCTCCACGGGCTCTATTCATCAAGACCTCCACCGGCTACTATTCAACCAGCCCTCCACCGGCTACTGTTCAACCAGCCCTCCACGGGGTCCTGTTCATCCAGCCCTCCACGGGGTCCTGTTCATCCACCGGCTCGATCGATTGGGGTACTGTTCATCCAGCGGCAACAACCACTACTACCACAGGTTCCAGTTCATCCAACCCCCACTGGGAACTGTTCATCCAAACCCCCCAACAACGCTCACTGTTCATCCAGGGGCATCATCGACCGGCTTCAGTTAGCAGCAGTAGCGAAGGAATCGCTCAATCGGGTTCAGTTAACAGCCATCGATCGATCGCTCGGGTTCAGTAACGCGTAGCCTGCTGTGCAATCGCTTGGGTTCAGTTAGAGCCCAACGCCTCGCTCGGGTTTAGTTAGAGCGCAACGCCTCGCACACATGCGCATACGTACGAGAGAAATGCGCATCGCTCGGCCCCCCACCAGCCACCATAACCGGGTACTCCCCGATATTTTCCTCGCCCTCGCTTCTACCACGGTTTTTTCAGTCATGGACAGCCCAAAGAATGTCATGCAGCTGCGTCACCGGCTCGCCCAGGATGAAAGCCCATTTTCTATCATGATTTTTTGTCATAGAAGTAGGACCCCACCACATCTATGATGATACCGGGTTCTGTCACAATTATTGTCATACAAGTGTCATAAGTATGACAATTTTTTTTCGTTCGGCCCAAAATGTCACGGATGTGCCTTTTTTTGTAGTGACAACACAAAACTCCAACAGAAAATCTCATGAGCTCCGTTAGTATAAGAAAATAAATCACCACTTTTGGTACTATTGTGAACTCATTCTTTATTTATATTGGTGTAATATCTACTTTATTCCAGCTTTTCCATGGTCCAGACCCCCGATACTAGCCATATATGCATCAAAATAAGCAAACAACACGCGAAAAACAGAATCTGTCAAAAACAAAACAGTCTGTAGCAATCTGGAGATTTCAAATACTTCTGTAACTCCAAAATTTCTTAGAAATTAGGAACCCCTAGATAATTTGTTTATAAATTCTATTAAAAAGAATCATTATTTTATCGCACTTCTATTAAAAACTAAAACTAATCTCCTCGGCGCAAAAGTTTCTATTTTTCAGCAGGATCGAATTAACTATCACCGTAAGCTATCCCAAAGGTCTTACCTGGCACAAACACTAATTAAAACACAAAACCACATCTAACCAGAGGCTATATGATTTATTCAAAGCAAAACAGGACCTAAAAAGCAAGAACAAAAATAAAATTGGGTTGCCTCCCAACAAGCGCTATTATTTAACGCCCCTAGCTAGGCATGAAAACACGAATAGACCTAAGTATTATCGTCTTTGGCATGCAATCCATAAGTGGATCTTAGAATAGATTCATAAGGAAATTTAATTTTCTTTCTTGGAAAGTGTTCCATGCCTTTCCTTAATGGAAATTGAAATCTAATATTTCCTTCTTTCATACCAATAATTGCACCAATCGTTCTAAGGAAAGGTCTACCAAGAATAATAGAACATGTAGGATTGCAATATATATCAAGAACAATGAAATCTACGGGCACATAATTCCTATTTGCAACAATAAGAACATCATTAATTCTTCCCATAGGTTTGTTAATAGTGGAATCCGCAAGATGCAAATTTAAGGACCAATCATCAAATTCACGGAAACCTAACACATCACATAAAGTTTTCGCAATCGTGGAAACACTAGCACCCAAATCACACAAAGCATAGCATTCATAATCTTTAATCCTAATCTTAATAGTAGGTTCCCACTCATCATAAAGTTTTCTAGGAATAGAAACTTCCAAATTAAGCTTTTCTTCACAAGATTGCATCATAGCATCAATGATATGTTTAGTAAAAGCTTTGTTTTGATTATAAGCACGAGGAGAATTCAACACGGATTGCCACAAGGAAATACAATCTATTAACGAGCAATTATCATAATTAAAGTCCTTGAAATCCAAAATAGTGGGTTCATTGCTATCTAAAGTTTTGACCTCTCCAATCCCACTTTTATCAATTTTTGCATCAAGATCTAAAAACTCCGAATCATTGGGACACCTTCTATCTAAAGTTGACTCATTTATAGTCCCATCTTTATCAAGATTTATATTGGAAAACAAAGATTCAATAGGAGTCACATCAATCACTTTTAGATCTTCATCATTATTTTTACGAAAACTAGAAGAACACGCTTTTATAAACCAATCTTTCTTAGCACGCATCTTGGCAGTTCTTTCTTTGCATTCATCAATGGAAATTCTCATGGATTTGAGAAACTCATTGATATCATGCTTAGGTGGAACAGATCTAAGTATCAAAGAATCAACATCAAGAGAAATTCTATCCACATTCCTAGCCAAATCATCAATATTAAGCAATTTTTCTTCAATCAAAGCATTGAAATTCTTTTGCGAACTAATAAATTCTTTAACACTATTCTCAAATTCAGAGGGAGTCTTATTATAATTTCCATAAGAATTGTTGTAGGAATTACCATAATTATTAGAGGAATTACTAGGAAACGACCTAGGATTAAAATTACCTCTATACGCGTTATTACCAAAATTGTTCCTGCCAACAAAATTCACATCCATAGATTCATTATTGTTTTCAATCAAAGTAGACAAAGGCATATCATTAGGATCAATAGGTGCACTCTTATTATAAAAAAATCATAAGCTCATCCATCTTTCCACTCAAAACATTTATTTCTTTAATTGCATGCACTTTTTTACTAGTGGAAGATCTTTCGGTATGCCATTGAGAATAATTAACCATAATATTATCTAGGAGTTTAGTAGCTTATCCTAAAGTGATTTCCATAAAAGTGCCTCCGGCGGCCGAATCTAAAAGATTTCTTTAAGCAAAATTCAATCCAGCATAAAAAATTTGTATGATCATCCACAAATTCAAACCATGAGTAGGGCAATTTCTAATCATCAATTTCATCCTCACCCAAGATTGTGCAACATGTTCATGATCAAGTTGCTTAAAACTCATAATATTGTTCCTAAGGGAGATGATCTTAGTGGGAGGAAAATACTTGGAAATAAAAGCATCTTTACACTTATTCCATGAACCAATAATATTTTTAGTCAAAGGTGAAAACCAAGTTTTAGCGCGACCCCTAAGTGAGAACGGAAATAACTTCAACTTAACAATATCATTATCCACATCTTTTTTTTCTTTTGCATATCACACAAATCAACTAAATTATTAAGATGGGATGCAGCATCTTCATTGGGAAGGCCAGAAAATTGATCTTTCATAACAAGATTCAACAAAGCAGTATTAACCTCAACCGATTCCGCATTAGCATCAGGAGCAATTGGAGTACTAATAAAATCATTGTTGTTGGTATTGGAAAAGTCACACAATTTGGTATTATCTTGAGCTATCGTGACAACACAAGCAATCCAACACACGAGCACACAAAAAGCAAACGAAGAAGACGAATGGAAGAGGGGCGAAGAAAAGGTGAATCTTTTTGAAAATTATTTTAGAAGTGGGGGAGAGGAAAACGAGATGTCAATTGCGAATAATGTAATGCGAGAGATGAGAGTTTATGATGGGTACTTGGTTTGTCTTGGCTTGGTGTAGATCTCCCCGGCAATGGCGCCAGAAATCATTCTTGCTACCTCTTGAGCTTGCGTTGGTTTTTCCCTTGAAGAGGAAAGGGTGATGCAGCAAAGGAGTGTAAGTATTTCCCTCAGTTTTGAGAACCAAGGTATCAATCCAGTAGGAGACTACACAACAAGCCACCGAATACCTGCACAAACAAACACCAACTTGCAAACAACGCGACAAAGGGGTTGTCAATCCCTTCATGGTTTTTCGCAAAGTGAGATCTGATGGAGATGGATAAACGGTAAAGTACTATTTTTGGTATTTTTGGTTTATGGAACGGAAAGTAAAAGATTGCAAAAGTAAGTAAATAGGAAACTAGAATTCTAGATCGGAAACTTATATGATGGAAAATAGACCCGGGGGGCATAGGTTTCACTAGTGGCTTCTCTCGAGATAGAAATTATGATGGTGGGTGAGCAAATTACTGCCGAGCAATTGATAGAAAAGAGCAAAGTTATGACGATATCTAAGGCAATGATCATGAATATAGACATCACGTCTGTGTCAAGTAGACCGAAACGATTCTGCATCTACTACTATTACTACACACATCGACCGACTCCTGCCTGCATCTAGAGTATTAAGTTCATAAGAACAGAGTAACGCATTAAGCAATATGACATGTGCTACCTCTTGAGCACTTGTGTTGGTTTTCCCTTGAAGAGGAAAGGGTGGTGCAGCAAAGTAGCGTAAGTATTTCCCTCAGTTTTTGAGAACCAAGGTATCAATCCAGTAGGAGGCTACGCGCGAGTCCCTTGCACCTACACAAAACAAATAAATCCTCGCAACCAACGCGATAAGGGGTTGTCAATGCCTACACGGTCACTTGTGAGAGTGAGATCTGATAGATATGATGAGATAATATTTTTGGTATTTTTATGATAAAGATGCAAACTAAAATAAAAGCAATAAAAATAACTAAGTATTGGAAGATTTAATATGATGAAGATAGACCCCGGGGCCATAGGTTTCACTAGTGGCTTCTCTCAAGAGCATAAGTATTTTACGGTGGGTGAACAAATTACTGTTGAGCAATTGTCAGAATTGAGCATAGTTATGAGAATATCAAGGTATGATCATGTATATAGGCATCACGTCCGAGACAAGTAGACCGACTCCTGCCTGCATCTACTACTATTGCTCCACACATCGACCGCTATTCAGCATGCATCTAGAGTATTAAGTTCATAAGAACAGAGTAACGCCTTAAGCAAGATGACATGATGTAGAGGGATAAACTCATGCAATATGATGAAAACCCCATCTTCTTATCCTCGATGGCAACAATACACTACATGCCTTGCTGCCCCTACTGTCACTGGGAAAGGACACCGCAAGATTGAACCCAAAGCTAAGCACTTCTCCCATTGCAAGAAAGATCAATCTAGTAGGCCAAACCAAACTGATAATTCGAAGAGACTTGCAAAGATAACCAATCATACATAAAAGAATTCAGAGAAGATTCAAATATTGTTCATAGATAAACTTGATCATAAACCCACAATTCATCGATCACAACAAACACACCGCAAAAGAAGATTACATCGAATAGATCTCCACAAGAGAGGGGGAGAACTTTGTATTGAGATCCAAAAAGAGAGAAGAAGCCATCTCGCTAATAACTATGGACCCGAAGGTCTGAGGTAAACTAATCACACTTCATCAGAGAGGCTATGGTGTTGATGTAGAAGCCCTCCGTGATCGATGCCCCCTCCGGTGGAGCTCCGGAACAGGCCCCAACATGGGATCTCGTTGATACAGAAAGTTACGATGGTGGAATTAGGGTTTTGGCTCCGTATCTGATCGTTTGGGGGTACGTAGGTATATATAGGAGGAAGAAGTACGTCGATGGAGCAACAGGGGGCCCACAAGGGTGGAGGGCGCGCCTGGGGGTGTAGCCGCCCCCCCCCCTACCTCGTGGCCTCCCTGTTGGTTGCTTGACGTAGGGTCCAAGTCTCCTGGATCTTGTTCGTTCCAAAAATCAAGTTCCCGAAGGTTTCATTCCGTTTGGACTCCGTTTGATATTCCTTTTCTTTGAAACCCTAAAATAGGAAAAAAAAACATCAATTCTGGGCTGGGCCTCCGATTAATAGGTTAGTCCCAAAAATAAAATAAAAGTGGATAATAAAGCCCAATAATGTCCAAAACAGAAGATAATATAGCATGGAGCAATAAAAAATTATAGATACATTGGAGACGTATCAACATGATGTAGCGGGATTAACTCGGACAATTTGATGAAAACCCCATCTTGTTATCCTCGATGGCAACAATACAATACGTGCCTTGCTACCCCTACTGTCGCTGGGAAAGGACACTGCAAGATTGAACCCAAAGCTAAGCACTTCTCCCATTGCAAGAAAAACCAATCTAGTTGGCCAAACCAAAATTGGTAGTTCGAAGAGACTTGCAAAGATATAAAATCATGCATATAAGAATTTAGAGGAGATTCAAATAATATTCATAGATAAGTTGATCATAAATCCACAATTCATCGGATCTCGGCAAACACGCCGCAAAAGAGTATTACATCGAATAGATCTCCAAGAACATCGAGGAGAACTTTGTATTGAGAACCAAAGAGAGAGAAGAAGCCATATAGCTACTAGCTATGGACCCGTAAGTCTGAAGTAAACTACTCACGCTTCATCGGAGAGGCAATGGTGTTGATGTAGAAGCCCTCCATGATCGATCCCCCCTCCTGAAGGATGCCGGAAAAGGCCCCAAGATGGGATCTCACGGGTACATCAGGTTGTGGTGATGTAAAAGTGGTTTCGTGGCTCCCCTGGATGTTTTTGGGGTATAAGAGTATATATAGGAGAAAGAATTAGGTCAGGGGAGCTACGAGGAGCCCACAAGGCCGGGGGCGCGGCCCACCCCCTGGGTGCGCCGTCCACCCTTGTGGCCGCCTCGAGGATCCTCTGACATGTACTCCAAGTCTCATGGGTGTCTGGTCCAAGAAAAATCATGGCAAAAGTTTTGTTCCGTTTGGACTCTGTTTGGTATTCCTTTTCTGCGAAACTCTAAAACAAGGAGAAAACAGAAACTAGCACTGGGCTTTAGGTTAGTATGTTAGTCCCAAAAAATAATATAAAATAGCATATTAATGCATATAAACATCCAAAACAGATAAAATAATAGCATGGAACAATCAAAATTATAGATACGTTGGTGACGTATCAGTCTACAGTGAACTACTCATGCATCATCAGAGAGGCACCAATGAGGATGATGTACCCCTCGGTGATGGTGTCTAGATTGGATTTGTGGTTTCTGGAACTTGCGGCGGCTGGAATTGTGTTCCGTCGACTCCCCTAGGGTTTTTGTATTTTTTGGGGTATTTATAGAGCAAAGAGGCGGGGCCGGAGGCGGCCGAGGTGGGCACAGCCCACCAGGGCGCGCCTGGGCCCCAGGCACACCCAGGTGGGTGGTGCTCCCCTCGGAGTCCCCCTCTGGTATTTACTTGGCCCAACTTGTGTCTTCTGGTCCAGAAAAAATCTCCAAAAAGTTTCGCTGCGTTGGACTCCATTTGGTATTGATTTTCTATGAAGTAAAAAACAACCAAAAAAACAGCAACTGGCACTGGGCACTATGTCAATATGTTAGTCCCAAAAAATGATATAAAGTTTCTATAAAATGATTGTAAAACTTCCAAGAATGATAATATAACAGCATGTAAAAATAAAAAAATTATAGATACATTGAAGACGTATCATTGCATTACTCCGTTTCTCGATGAACTTAATACACTAGATACATGTTGGATAGCGGTCGATGTGTGGAGTAATAGTAGTAGATGCATAATCATTTCGGTATACTAATTTTGGACGTGATGCCTATATATTGATCATTGCCTTGAGTATCGTCATAATTATTTGTTCTTCTATCAATTTCCCAACAGTAATTTGTTTACCCACCGTGTGCTATTTTCTCGAGAGAAGCCACTAGTGAAATCTACGGCCTGGGTCTATCTTTTATCATATTTGCTTTCCGAACTATCTTTTGCTGTATTTGTTTTCAGATCTATTATACCGAAAACAAAAAAAATACCTTGCTGCACTTTTTCTTCACTTATTTTATTTCGTGTTTTATTCATATGTACTTATCCAAACTCATACAAATCAATCTATCTTTTTTACCAAGGAGGGATTGACAACCCCTCTTACGCGTTGGGTTGCGAGGATTTGTTCTTTGTGTGCAGGTACCGTTTACATAGTGTTTCTTGGTTCTACTGGATTGATACCTTGGTTTCATAACTGAGGGAAATACCTACCGTAGCTGTACTGCATCATCCCTTCCTCTTTGGGGAAATACCGACGTCGTTTCAAGCCGCATCAAAAGGAATTTCTAGCGCCATCGCCGGGGAGACATCATCAACATCTACCAGGTTCCTAATCACAAATCTCATATCCTTGCCATTTACATTATTTGCCATTTTCCTCTTGTTTTCATCTTCCCCACTTCTAAAACATTTTTGCGAAAAGCACAAAAATATTTGCCTTCCTTTCGTTTGCCTTTTTCCTTTTTTTTCCTCTTTGCTTGTGTTGCCATGTATCTTCTATTTGCTTGCATCTTTGCTTGCTAAAAATCTATTGATATGGATCTTCATCCACTTGTTAATCTTTTCAAAAGATCCAATTATTATGAACCAATTGATAGTCAACTGACTTCACTAGATTACCTTTATGAAGTTTTTCTTGATATTCATGAATCTGAAAATTGTGATGAAGTGTTAAACGAAGAAAATTATAAAGTGATTCATGATAGCTCCTTGAATGAAAAGCATGATTGCAATGATGTTATTATAAATTCTATTAATGTCAATTGTGTTAGTGATATGCAAAACCACTAGCTTGGGCATGCTTGTTTTGTTATGTCCACTACTTATTGCAATGATCATGATTGGGGTGATAATCATTCTTATGATCTTGAAAATTTATTTAAGCCTCATGATGAATATGAAATTGATTATAATGTTTGCAATATTATTGAAAGTGGGTTTGGAAGAGTGTCAAATCTAGGGAAAAAGAATCCCACATATTTGTAGAGTGTTTAGTCTTATGATTTTCTTTAATGAAAGTGGGTTTGGAGAAGTCATGACTTTAGTTCATGCTAATCCCATTATCTTGGAATATTATAAAACTTTTATGCATGTGGATCATGAAGAGAAAATTTTATATGATAACTATATTGCTGAATTTGATTATGATCCTACATGTGATTATTATGAGAGAGGAAAATATGGTTGTAGAAATTTTCATGTTACTAAATTACCTCTCGTTATATTGAGATCGCCATTGTTTCTTTCTTCATTCTTGCATATGCTAGATATTTCTTGTCTCGATAATTTGTTTGCCTACAAAATACCTATGCATAGGAAGTATGTTAGACTTAAATGTGCTTGTCACAAGTTTTATGATGCTCTCTTTGTTCCTAAATTCTTGACTTTCATGTGAGCATCGTTAAAATTCCAAGTCTATCTTAATGGCTATAAAGAAAGAGCTTGTTGGGAGGCAATCCAATGAACACAATATTTTTCTCTTTTTCTTTGTGTTCTTGAGTGTTTGCAAAATGATGCTACTGTTATGATTGTGTTTTTATGTTTCAATTACTGTTTGAGCCAAGTAAGGCCTTTCGGCTCATGTTGGGCGATACTTGATTTGATCTTGTTGAAAAACAGAAACGTTTGCACCTAGTAGCGGAATTGTTAAAAATCACAGAAGCACGATAAAATTCAGAATTTTTCCCACAAGATTCATATACAAATTTCCTATGTTGTCCTAGTTGTTCATAACTTTTGGAGTTATAGAAGTATGGACAAATTCCAGATTACTACAGACTGTTCTGTTTTAACAAATTCTGTTTTTGTTGCATTGTATGCTTATTTTGATGAATATATGGATTGTATCGGGGGGTATAAGCCATGGTAAAGTTGGAATACGGTAGGTATAATGCAATAATAAAATATGAATGGGTTTGCAATAGTACTTAGAGTGGTGATTTGCTTTATTATACTAACGGATCTCACGAAGGTTTTGTTAAGTTTTGTGTGATTGAAGTTTTCAAGTTTTGGGTGAGATTAGATAGGTGAAGGAATAAGGAGTGAAAAGAGCATAATCTTGGGGATGCCCATGGCACCCCAAGTTAATATTCAAGGAGAACCAAGCAACTAAGATTGGGGATGCCCTGGAAGGCATCCCCTCTTTCTTCTAACAACCATCGGTAATTTTACTTGGAGCTATATTTTTATTTGTCACATAACATGAGTTTTGCTTGGAGCATCTAGTATTATATGAGTCTTTGTTTTTTTAGCTTTTTAGTTTGTCACAATTATCCTTGCCAGACACACCTATTTGAGAGAGCCAAAATTATGCTATGTTTTGTTAGAAGTGCTCTATATGCTTCACTTCAATTTTTTGAGCTATGGAATTGCTCTAGTACTTCACTTATATCTTTTTGAGCATGGTGTGCGTTAATATTTTGAACAAATACTCTCATGATTCACTTTGATTTATTTGAGAGTTAGTAAATTTTTTGAAGAAATTGTCTCATGCTTCACTTATATTATTTTTAGAGATGAAAATATTTATGCTCATGTTCTTCACTTAAATTTGTTTGAGCTTGTCAAAAGCAATTGCAACATATGAAACTAGACCCAAAGTGATAGATATTTAAGAGGGATATAATAAAAACTTTCATGAAGATAGTTGGACAAAATAAACTTAATTCTTTGTAATAGTTTTGAGATATGATGATAGTAATATGCGAGACATGTTGGTGAGTAATTATGCTTTAGTAAGAATATTGGTGTTAAGGTTTGTGATTCCCTATGCAAGCACAAAAGTCAATAGTTGTGCAATGAAATTACACCCTACTTGTGGTGCATTATTCAGTGTTAGTTATGCTCAATGCTCATTTATGTCAATTTTTGTTTCTTGGTTGGTTGCTTCTCAATCTATTTGCTAGCCTCCACTTGTACTAAGTAGAAATACTACATGTGCATCCAAAATCCTTAAACCCGGTTTTGTCATATGAGTCCAACATACCTACCTATATGCGGTATTTCCATGCGGTTCTAATTAAATTAGTATGTGCCAACTCTAATTTTCAAAATGAATTTCCTTTTTTGTGCCTGTACCGCTCATGAAGCGGCAGGGGGTGGCCAACATTTTTCCATGCTAGATGTGTATTCTCAAGATGAGTGTTTATTCATGTGTCATTGCATGAGAGTACAACGGTAATAGGGATGCCCAATCCCAAAATGAAAAAGAAATTTAATTTATGTTGTCGAATAATAAATTCCTTGGAAAGTGTTATACGGAAGGCACCCGTGGATACAGCTAGCCATGGATTGTCAAAGAATGGTGGAAAAAGGAATAAAGTTTATTTTATGTTTGGGAACCGCCTATGATGTATCTAGCATGAAAAGTACTGGGAACTACTCAGTTGTTTTCGTTGACAGGAAAAGCATGCCTCTCAAAAAACAACTTATCTCTCAATTTTAGCTTTGAGCTCTGGCACCTCTACAAATCTCTGCTTCCCTCTGCGAAGGGTCTATCTATTTACTTTTATGCAATTTTTATTTTTATCCGAGTATCCATATTCTCTTATAAAGCACCAACTAGGGAGCACTATGATCGTACTTAAGCATTGGATGTAGCTAATATTCGAGTGTGTTTCGTGAATGGATCAATGATTGAGCATGATGGGCTAGGGATAACTTTCTTTAGTGTTGATATTTTGAAAGACATGGTTGCTTGTTGATATGCTTGAGTATTGAAGTCCTCATGTCAAATATAGACTATTGCTTTGAACCATCTAAAAGTCCAAATGTCCACGCTACAAAAGAAAAGAATATGTGATGAACATGTTAGGCAGCATTCCACATGAAAAAATCCGTTTTTATCATTTACCTACTTGAGGACGAGCAAAAATTAAGCTTGAGGATATTGATACGTCTCCAATGTATCTATAATTTTTTATTGTTCCATGTTGTTATACTATCATTCTTGGATGTTTTACAATCATTTTATAGCAACTTTATATCATTTTTTGGGACTAACCTATTGACATAGTGTCCAGTGCCATTTGTTATTTTTTTTCTTGTTTTTTACTTCGCAGAATATCCCTATCAAACGGCGTCCAAACGCAATTAAACTTTTTGGAGATTTTTTTGGACCAGAAGACAACTTGGGAGCCAAGGAAGCACCTGGGGGAGGCCCATGGGGCCACAAGACAACATGGTGTGCCAGAGGCCCTGGCACGCTCTGATGGGTTGTAGGGCCCATGGGGTATCCTCCACCGCCTCTCAGCTCTGTAAATACCCAAATATTCCAGAAACCCTAGGGGAGTCGACGAAACACAGTTCTGGCCGCCCCAAGTTCTAGAACCACGAGTTCCAATCTAGAGCCCTATTCCGGCAATTTTTCGGAGGGGAACACGGTCACGGAGGGGTTCATCATCCTCATTGGTGCCTCTCCGATGATGCGTGAGTAGTTCATCATAGAGCTACGGGTCCGCGGGTAGTAGCTAGATGGCTACTTCTCTCTTTTATCATATTTGCTTTCAGATCTATCTTTTGCCGTATTTGTTTTTGGATCTATTATACCGAAAACCCAAAAATACCTTGCTGCACTTTTTCTTCACTTTCTTTATTTCATGTTTTATTCAGATCTATTTATCCAAACTCATACAAATCAATCTACCTTTCTATCGAGGGGGGATTGATAACCCCTCTTACGCGTTAGGTTGCGAGGATTTGTTCTTTATGTGCAGGTACCGTTTACATAGTGTTGCTTGGTTCTCCCATTGGATTGATACCTTGGTCTCATAAGTGAGGGAAATACCTACCGTAGCTATAATGCATCATCCCTTCCTCTTTGGGAAAATACCGACACAGTTTCAAGCCGCATCACACTGCCATGAAAAGAAAATTTCAGCACCTCCTCCTACGCCTGGTGAAGCTCCCAGACCTCCATGTACACTTGCCACTGTCACCTATAACTTGTAGGCTCTCTCTACATCTATTACATTAAAGTGGCAATCCTGAGACTCCAACCATCATGCCGTGATGCGCAGGCCAATTAATGTTACAACATATAACCATCTCATACATAAACTCATTATCATGACAAAGGCTATACCACATCATATGCAAACCTGCAAAGCCAAGTTAGACGTCCTCTAATCTAGTTGGAAAATTTTAATTATGTGGCTTCCAAGGTTTTCAGATAACACTAGCTACCCACATCCACAATCAAGGTGACAATTCTTGTTGCTAGATTAACTTTCGGTGTGTGAGGGAAGAGACTTAACTAAAAATCTCTAGCCCCACACTAAACTTTTTCAAATACACATGACCCCCTAGAAGATCATTCATCATCATCGCTCTATTGTATTTGCAACGGTTCACTATTCTTGACTAAGATGAAGCCTAAAGAACTGTTAGCAGATCGTCAACAGCCAAGGCCGATCGATTGTCAGAACTTTGTACAAAGCTACATCATACCATCAATGAACTTAAGCGAGGCAACACTTGAGGGAAAATAGCCAGAACATCAAACCCTCACATTCACATGCGATCTAGATAGAAACATGCATCTACTCATTGAACTGCTCATGATGCCAGCGTTCGGAAACATAGTAGAAAACAAAAAAAATACCCTACGATCACCCATGAACAATATGAAGATGCATAAACGGTTTGGTTCACGATCTTACCGACTCCGGAGTGTAGTGAAAGTAGACGAGTCGGTGTAGATCATACTTGGAGTACCTCGAACCATAGATGAATGATCCCGTGAACCACCCACGAACGATCCCTCGAATGGAAGATCGAAAGCACGACCTCTCTACTTGGTTGCAAGCATACGGTCTTCATGATCTGGCAGCGCTTCGCCGTTTAGAGCTAATTGTTGCCGAAGAACTAGAGGGAGGAGATTAGAACCACATTGGGCTTCTAATTGTGAGGATTAGAGGATCTAGTTCAAGCTCTAATTGACCAACTATGACCAAATAGAACTAGAACTAGAGAACTAGAGGAGGCTCCAAAACTTGTGTGTTCAGAAGTGCCTAGAATCTCTAGTATATATAGGTTAGAGGCAGAAGGAGGGACAACACACAAGGAGGGAATGTTTCCCTCCTTGGTGCGCCGGCCTATGGGGAGGGAAAACCTCCCCTTGTCCAATTCGGCATCCCCTCCAAGGAAAGGGGCGCGCCTTCCCCTCTTGGGCCCTGGTGGCCCAATTCTTCCTCCACTACTTGGCCTTTTAAGGTCCGTTGATATTAAATTAAATATAAAAGCCTCTTAACAACTAGTAAATCATTTTATTATTAATTTAGCATCACCGTGTACATTTTACACTGATATATCTATACCTAATAATAAATGGGCTATTGCATCTTATGGCACGCCACAGAAATTGCCCCAAAAGTTGCAAAATATTCCCACCACTGCCATATATAAGTGATAAAAAAGTTTTACACAGGGGAATCCACCGCCTGGGCTGGCCCATGCAGTAGGAGCCTGCTATACCGCGCTTTATGCGTTGGGAGAAAACACAGCGCGCTCGTTTGGGCTGGCCCATGTCCGGTGGCTTGTTTTCCAATTTCCTTTTTTATTTTCCTTTTTTTCATTTTTCTACTTTAAATAATTTGGGACTTCAAAAAAATCTGAAATAAAAAAATGAGAATTTTGAAATAAAATGTTTGATAAATCATAAAATGTTTGTGGATTTAAAAAATGCTCGCCATTTTGTTAAAAACTGTTGCTTATTCAAAAAATAGGAAATAAAAAATGTTCATGATTTTTAAAAGTTTGTATATTACAAAATGTTAATGAAATTGAACAAAATTTTGTCAATTCAAAAAATGCTCAAGAATGAAAGAATATCCTAAAAATTCAAAAAATATTTGTGGCTTACAAAATAGTTTTCTCATTCATAAAATGTTCGCTGATTCAAAAAATGATCATGCATTCCAAAAATATGTTCATTAAATCAAAAAACATTCATGAATTTCAAAAATTGTTCCACAATTTCCAAAAAATGTTCATCAATTCTAGAAATGTTTGAAGATTCAAGAAAATTGTTTAAAAAATGTTCATAATTAAAAAAAATAATAGTGTAAAATATTCATTACTTGAAAAAATGTTCTAAAATTTGTAAGTGTTTACAAATTTGAAAAATGTTCATGAATTCAAATATGTTCATGAGTTCTAAAAATGTTAGTGATTTCAAAATTGTTCATAATTACACAAAATTGTGAGAGATATTGTATGTCGATGATGTACCAAAATGTGGTCATGGCCATTGGAGATTATTATTTTCGTTGCAACGCACATGCCCTTTTGCTAGTTATTTATCGGTAATACCCGGTATTACCCGATAAAAGTCCGAACCCTTTCGGTGACCCCGAAACGCTTCTGGTTCCTCTCGAAAGTATTTCGAATACTAATGAAATAATTCGACAAATAAATCCTTGATACTCTCGTCCTACTAACATTCAGTATATCATGATTACCTTAACCTTGTGACCCTGTAGGTTCGGTAAAACATAGACATGAATAAAACCCCTTTATTTAATGATCGATAGTAGAATCGTGGACGTCCATATCGATCCCTATGATTACACAAATGACATTTGAGTGATCCTTTGGTTATCATGTGATGTTCTTTGTGCTTCCTGATACTTTACAAAACCCGAGATCCGTCGGTATCCTCCTGAGTCGTACACATGCTTACTATACCGTTATCCTCGTTACCCATTTTGTTCTTCTTTCTCGTTTAAGTGTTCCGACATCCCCATGACATAGTCATCTATGTCTGGACAAATGGTAATTGATGTCATAACAGCAGGAGGGCCCTAAGAATATCTCTCCATCATCAGAGGAGCAAATTTCACTCCCGAGTTATCTAGTCCCTTGTCAAACTTTCTGATGAACCTGTAAGTTGTCGTTATGATCATTGTGTTATAGATGACGTTTGAGCAACCCCAAAGTCCACCATACGAAAAGAAGTGATTGTGATACTCTCATGGTCCAAGGAACAGAAACACATATTAACACTCCGTGTTATAACAATTGATTTCAAACGATATTATCTCAAAGTATAACAAACAAGTTTGGGTCGATTCAATATGTTTGTTCTTCTAACGTCATACTGTCAATGTTGTTCTAGGCCCATCGTTACACTTAACGATATCCTAAGATCCGGAAAACATGATCACCAACAACACTTGAGCCAGTCTTAGAGGCAAGACCAGGAGTCTATTCTTTACCATTTATCATTCCACACATGCATATGACTTTTTGACTGAATTACATATTCTAAGATCATAGCAGTTATATCAGGAAATATAAACTCTTAATTATGAAATGGGAAATATAATAATATAATATTATTGTCTCTAGGGCATATTTACAACATCTTTGATGAGCAACCAACAATAGGTGAGAGTGAATGGCTTGTTCTTCTGCCGGGCCTTGAATGCTTCCAAAGATTGAAATGCCTCCACAATCAAAGAGAATGCGACAAATGTAATAGCGAAGGACACAAGATGCAATAAACATGAACATGGCATACCAATGCAAATAGGAGAGGTCATACCAAGTCATGGCGCCTAGGCCACTCATGGGACGGGCTTCAGTGCTCTCAAGCGCGACACAATACTTGTTGCATTCTTGTTGAATGAACCCCATCTATTTTTGATTGAGTTGATGCCACGGGTGATCGCAAACTTGTATGGCGGCAACTTCCTCTGTTCATGAAAGGTTGTGTGAACTCTCGTCAAAACTGATCCTTTTTGCTCGTCACTGGTCTTGGGATCTTGGCCTACACTGGTACGCGTCGATGCTATACAAACGGTTTTTAACCCCTTTTCGCAACGGCATTTGGAACCGTCGCCAAGTGAGTGTGGGCTATAGGGGGTCCTTCCCACACGACCCAGAAACCATTGGGATATGCCCTTCTGGCACACACGCTCGGCAAAATGAGGTCATGTGCGACCGGCGAGCGCTCCAATACAGAAATACATACAGTAGAGCTAAAAATACAATTATACATGAGAAATAGTTTCCAGTCGCAAGTACATCCCACACAGTTAGTCCCCTCTAAACGTTTCCATTCATATGTACGTCCCACATAGTCGCTCCAAGGAAAACATTTCCGTTCACAGGTACATCACACACAATTTTTCCCATTAAATCGTTTGTGATAGCGTTGCCATTGCACACGATATTAATAATTTTCAATTTTGCGTTATTGAATGCATCACACATGGTGCGTAGAAGAAACTGTGTGGCAAAGGTTGTCCATCACACATAGTTTTTATGTGGTAAATGTTTGCGCAAGGTGGCCTAACGCAAATAGTTTTCAAGAGAAAGTCGTTTGTGTAGTGGAGATTGATCGCACACGTAGTGGATCCTAGAAACATTTCTGATCTCCATGTATATCACAGACGTTTCGCTTTCGCAAACCGTGTGCAATGTAATACCTAATTTAAAAATCACATGTTTTGAATTCGAAAGTAGGCAATCACTTATTTCATATCCAACCATGTTTGTTACAAATATAGGTTCAACCATGAATGCATAATTCAATGCACAGGTACATATACTGAAGAACTACATAAGCACCAAGTAAAGAATGATGAACCACAGTTGTACTAAAGACTGTAAAGAGAGAGGCGAAAGACATTCTGGTTGCTGGAGAAGGTGAATCGTAATGCCCATATTGTGCCCTCCTCCATGCGTAATGCGCGCACGACTCTAGGCCAACCCCTTGTGATGGCTGCTCGTCCATCCTTCATTGTCTTCATTAGGACTTCTTGATGCTCATTGTAGTCTGGATGAAATACTTTAACCTTCATTGCGTGTCCACCAATCATGTACTTTGCGAGGTAATCTTGAGTGAACTGCTGTGGGAACCAGTGGGAACGAAAAAGATTCAGACATTGTTGTCTAACAACTCATTATGGGCAATAAAAAGAGAAGGTTGTAGAGTTTGTAGTTACGATCCTACAGCTCATTGTTGTGCTGTATAGAGTATAAACAAATAATTTGCTTGCCACCATTCGTATCTTCTTGCTAATAATCCTTATCACTTTCCTCACTTGATGCTTGTTCATCAATATCTCATTGCCTCATACGCAAAAGGGTCGACGCGTGGATCCTTGCCAAGGGACAAGCAACAAGTCAATATTAGAAGCTAACTAGTGTCCAGGCCTGGATCTATATGCACTACATTATGGAACGACGGGGGGAGTACAAGCCGAGGGATGAAGCTAACCTCGGCGGAAAATGGTGGACACTCCCGCTGTTGTCCTGCATAAGTAGTGGAAAGGCATGATACGTATAACAGCGTTAACATCAAACAAATATAGCAAAGGTAAACAACATCATCTCCAAATGATAGGTTGAATGTGTTGGTTTCAATTGTTGTTAAAGCAGATATAAAATGAAAGGCAATGTTATCGACAGCAGGCTTAACAGCCATCCAATTTTGCAATTCAAACTGGTATTGTTGAAAATGAATAGAACGTAGGTAATGCTTAAACATCACACTGGATAAATGTGTAAAACTAAAATAAAGGGCAAGTGTTAACTACACCAGGAATAACTGGAACCAAGTATAGCCGTTCAAACTGGTATTGATGTAGTCAAGCGGCATAGTTCTGACTTGCACATAATGAACAACACATTGTGAATGACTGAAATAAACAAGGCATAAATGACCAGTATAACAACCAAATATAGCCATTGAAAACTGGACAGAGTCTCACTGCAATCAACCTAACAAGCAAATACAGATAAACAGGGCATGTGCTTGAAAACTGGTCAAATGCTCACTGCAACCAACCTAACAAGAAGATAAAGATAAACAAGGCATCTGCTTGATAACTGGACAAATGCTAATAAAGCAACCTAACAACCAAATATAGATAAACAAGGCATCTGCTTGATAACTAGACAAATGCTCACTGCAACCAAATTAGGAACCAAATACAAATAAACAAAGCATCTGCTCGATAACTACAAAAATGCTCACTCCAACCAACCTAACAACCAAATACAGATAAACAAGGCATCTACTCACTATAAACAACCAAATATAGCCATTCGTGAAACTGAAGTGGACAATTCATACTTAAACATCACATAGACCTATTGAACAATACATTTGTGCATAACTGAAATAATTAAACATGGCACAGTTAAAGCACCGCACGGCAAAATGCTACTACAACAAAGGGTACGGGTTGGCAAGCTAGAAAAGGTAAGATTTGCTGATAGAATGTTGCCTCATATTTCATGGACGAGATCCTTCTAGTTGGAAGAGCATAGACCCATGGTGCGCTCTCTGATGTCATAGATGGGATGTTTCACCTTGGAAGAACCTTCGGGGGTGCCCTCCTCATGCTCGTGGTCGTGGTCGATGAGAGCTGACTTGGCAATTGAGGATCCCAAGCCATGGCCGTAGAACGTTTCCTTTAGAAATGACAAAATGGGCTCGATGGCGTATAAAGCTTGCAAATCCTTGACCGCTTGGTGGAGGAGATCAGCGGTAGGGCCGTCGAAGAGATCGGCGGCGGTTGAACCAGAGGGGTTGGGGATGGACCACTTAACCTGTGACATGGCCCGCGTGAAGCCGTCGGTGTGGACAAGCTTGATGTCGTAGCCAGCTTTCCCGAGATACAGTAATACGCTAGCCCGCTGACATGAAGCCTTCGACATGGCAACATAGTCAACGTCTTCGCCGGCTTCCGCGATGACGTGTTGCTCCAGGATTGGCAGGTTGGGGCGAACGGCGGCCACCTCGCCAACGTCTGCCGGAGAGGCCATGATAAACCTCTTCTTGGCCAAATGCTCGTCGGGCTCCCCGGGATACGTGGTCGAGCTTAGGCTGCGACATTCGGGAGCAGGGGATGTGGATCTAGCGGGGAGGGACACCGCAGGCCTCATCTAAAAACTTAGGGGAGTGGGGCGACGGTATGGGAATCGCTGGGTAACCTGAACTTTCTTATCTAAGCTAGGAGGAACGGGCAAACTGGCAGGGGTTGGCGGCGGCGCCGGCGGCCGCCGCGAGCTAGGGTTCGAGGGGGAGGAGCGGGTGGGGGACTGTGGAGGGGGGTTGGTGTTTGAGGATACGCCACGGCTACTGAAATTTTTAGTAATGGTGGGTGGAGATGGTGGTGGACGAGGGAGGGCGACGGTTCAAATGCCTCGGCTTCTGCAATTTACTATAGGGTCGGTGAGGGAGTCCTGGATTAGGGGGTCTCCGGACAGCCGGACTATATCCTTTGGCCGGACTGTTGGACTATGAAGATATGAGATTGAAGACTTCGTCTCGTGTCCGGATGGGACTCTCCTTGGCGTGGAAGGCAAGGTAGGCAATACGGATATGTAGATCTCCCCCTTGTAATCGACTCTGTGTAACCCTAGCCCCCTTCGGTGTCTATATAAACCGGAGGGTTTAGTCCATAGGACAACATACAATCATACCATAGGCTAGCTTCTAGGGTTTAGCCTCTACGATCTCGTGGTAGATCAACTCTTGTAATACTCATATCATCAAGAACAATCAAGCAGGACGTAGGGTATTGCCTCCATCAAGAGGGCCCGAACCTGGGTAAACATCGCGTCCCATGCCTCCTGTTACCATCCGCCTTAGACGCACAGTTCGGGACCCCCTACCCGAGATCCGCCGGTTTTGACACCGACATTGGTGCTTTCATTGAGAGTTCCACTGTGCCGTCACCATAAGGCTTGATGGCTCCTTCAATGATCAGTAACAATGCGGTCCAGGGTGAGGATTTCTTCCTCGGACAGATCTTCGTATTCGGCGGCTTCGCACTGCGGGCCAATTCGCTTGGCCATCTAGAGCAGATCGACAGCTACGCCCCTGGCCATCAGGTCATGTTCGGAAACTTAAACTACACTACCGACATCCGTGGAGACTTGATATTTGATGGATTCGAGCCCATGTCAGGTGCGCCGCATAGTCACGACGAGCAGGACGTAACTCTGCCATCGGACAATATTCGGGAGATCGCATCTGCCACTACTCCAGCCGTCAATCCAGAGCAAATCGCGCCATTCGAGAGAGGAGGGATAGACCCCTCCATGGAGGCCGCACTCTCAGTGGCGATAGAGCCGGGTACTGACTTCACCCCGTACGAGAGCCGTGTTGCCAAACCACTGGATTCACCTCCGGCCATGGACTCCGAGCCGCTTACATCCGCGCCCGTCGAATCCGACTGGGCGCCGATCATGGAGTTCACCTCTGCGAATATCTTTCAGCACTCACCCTTCGGCGATGTGCTAAATTCATTAAGGTCTCTCTCCCTTTCAGGAGAACCTTGGCCGAACTATGTCCGGCTAGAATGGGATGCGGACGACGAAGAAATTCGCTGCCCACCCACCACCCATTTAGTAGCCACTGTCGATGATTTAACCGACATGCTCGACTTCGACTCTGAAGACATCGACGGTATGGACGACGATGCAGGAGACGAGCAGGAACCACCGCCCACAGGGCGCTGGACCGCTCCCTCATCATACGACATATATATGGTGGACACCCCTAAAGAAGGCAATGGCGACGAGACAGCGGAGGATGACCCCTCCAAGAAGCAACCCAAGCGCCGACGTCAGCGGCGCCGCTCTAAGTCCCGCCACAGCAAAAGTAGTGATACCGGCACAGGAGATAATAACACTCCGGATAGTGCTGAAGACAACCACAATCCCATCCAGCACGGTGTAGAGCCGGAGGATGAACAAGCCATCCCTCCAGAGCAGGCAGCAGATGGAGAACCGGAGGAGGACAATTACATGCCTCTCTTTGAAGACGAGGCGAGCCTCGGCGACGAAGAATTTATCGTGCCTGAGGACCCCGTCGAGAAGGAGCGCTTCAAGCGCCGGCTTATGGCCACAGCAAATAGCCTAAAGAAAAAGCAACAACAACTTCAAGCTGATCAAGACTTGCTAGCAGACAGATGGACCGAAGTCCTTGCGGCCGAGGAATACGAACTCGAGCGCCCCTCCAAGAGTTACCCAAAACGCAGGTTGTCACCTCACCTCGAGGAGGAAGCATTGAAACCTCATTCACCAGTGTACGATGCGGCTGACCGGCCACTGCGTGGCCGAGCCAGAGAAGCGTTTCAGCCTAAAGTTCAGCCTGCACCCCGCCGCCACTCATTCAAAAATACCAAGGCCCGGGGCAACACACAGGACCTGCGAAACGTATTGGACAGGAAGGCAAAACTTGCAAGGTCAATATACGGGTCACGGGCACGCGCGCCAACACGGGACGATAATCGTCGCGCCGGATACACCAAAAGCAAATCCGGCCGGGCCGAATACAGCAGACAAGACTCACATGAACTGCGTCGGGATATAGCCCGACACAGAGGCGCCGCACACCCCCTATGCTTCACTGATGAAGTTATGGATCACGAATTCCCGGAGGGTTTCAAACCCGTAAATATCGAATCATATGATGGTACAACAGATCCCGTTGTATGGATTGAGGATTTCCTCCTTCACATCCACATGGCTAGCGGTGATGATCTACATGCCATCAAGTACCTCCCACTAAAACTCAAAGGACCAGCTCGACATTGGCTGAATAGCTTGCTAGCAGACTCCGTCGGCAGTTGGGAGGATCTGGAAGACGCATTCCTTGACAACTTCCAGGGCACTTATGTGCGACCACCGGATGCTAATGACATGAGCCATATAACTCAGCAGCCAGGGGAATCGGCCAGACAATTCTGGACACGATTCCTGACTAAGAAAACCCAAATTGTTGACTGTCCGAATGCAGAGGCCTTAGCGGCATTCAAGCATAATATTCGCGATGAGTGGCTTGCCCGACACCTTGGCCAAGAGAAGCCGAAGTCTATGGCATCCCTCATGACACTCATGACCCGCTTTTGCGTGGGCGAGGATAGCTGGCTGGCTCGCAGCAACAACACATCCAGGAATCTGGGCACCCCGGATAACAAAGATGCCAACGGCAAACCACGACGCAACAAACACAAGCGCCGCAAATATGGTGATAAAATCAATAATACGGCAGTTAATGCCGGGTTCAGGGTCCCAAAGCCCGGTCAGCGGAAAGGGCCGCCCAAAAATACAAATCCAGGTCCATCCAGTCTGGACCGCATACTCGCTCGCCAATGCCAAATTCATGGCACCCCAAAAACGCCAGCCACCCATACCAACAGAGAATGCTGGGTCTTCAAACAAGCCGGCAGGGCAGGCGCCAAACACGAAGAGGGGTCTCAAAGCGACAATAGCGACGAAGAGCCCAGATTTCCAAACACATGAGGGCAAAAGAAACCCCCCCATACTCAATCGGTGAATGTGGTAAATACCACCCAAATGGCCCACTTTGACCAGATATACACCCTTAAGGATGGCATCTCAACGGAACCTGCCGTCCCACAATATAAGCTGGGGCCGGTCACCTTCAACCGCACGAATCGTCTGGTCAATGCCAACCGGGGCAATCCAGCCGCACTAATCCTCGACCCAATAGTAAACGGGTTCCACCTCACTCGAGTCCTTATGGACGGAGGTAGCAGTTTAAATCTGCTTTACCAGGATACAGTGCGCAAGATGGGCATCGATCAGTCAGCGATCAAGCCCACTAAGGCCACTTTCAGAGGCATCATACCAGGTATGGAGGTCAGCTATACAGGCTCCATTCCCCTCGAGGTAATCTTCGGATCACCAGAAAATTACCATACCGAAGAGTTAATCTTCGAAATCGCCCCTTTCCATAGTGACTATCAAGCACTGCTCGGGCGAACCGCGTTCGCTCGATTCAACGTGGTGCCACATTATGCCTACCGTAAGCTCAAAATGCCCGGTCCACGCGGCATCATCACGGTTCATGGCAAGGCCGAATTTTCTTTCGACGCCAACAAATACATCACTGCCTTAGCAGCAGGAACACCGGGAAGCACCTGACAGTCGAACCTCGAGTCGACACCTAGGCTCCCGGACACCGTCAAGGGGCTCCGAACCACTTTGCGGAAGGATACTCCGGCCCGTCCAGGGTTCAATTAAACACTCCGGCAAAGGCCACGATAGGCCGAACTCAGCGGCTCAACCGCCCTCCGGCATGCAAACATTTCTTATATTTCCTTCGTAGGTTCACCTTTGCACCGACCAGGACAGACTCCCCAGAGGCAACTTGAACGCGCCTGGGATCCTTAGACATTCCCCGCAGCGACCGTCCGGCTACAATACGGACCCGCACTCAACCTCTCCCCCCTGGTCACAGCAGGTTCCGCTATCACAACTCCTTTTTTGTCACATTACTTGTACCACATGCATAGACGTATTATTTATACAACATGTGGATTCATATGATGTATACCTGCTGGTTATTTCTTATCGAAATCATTTTCGTCAAATGGCATCCGAACACAGCGGTACACCCTAAATATGCCAGGGGCTCCGTCTTCCCCGTAACACGGCAATAAAAGTCCGAACACCTTCACAGAAGTTCGGCACCCCGAACTTATAGCATTATATGCATCAGCTCCGAATCATGTCTTGGGTCAATAGTTGGGTTTGCCCGGCTCCTATGTTTTGGTACCTTACGTTCCGCTATATCGGCTAAGGTAGCACTGGGAGAACTACTGTGATTGTGTCCCGGTTCTTCTGGACGAGCACCTCAGTGGGGAAAGCCGAAAAATGACTGTCATGATACGGCAAGAGCTGGTCAGCTGTTCGAGCAGTCACAAAATCTTTAAGGATTTCTCCCGCACAATGTCATAACCAATGCAGCGTGCGATGGATCGACTTTTTTCTTCGATCAGGAGCTTATAGAGCCCCTAGTACGGTCTTCCGAACACAGGGGGCTGCGCCGACCATACTAAAGCTCCTCTGGCTAAGTGAGAGTGATAAAGCCCTATAGTCCGATTGCCTGGTTCGTTGTGCTGAGCACCTCCCTTGGAGGACCCAAAACTGGGATAAAGAGTGCCCAGGTTTATCCCGAACACCCCCGTACTCCTTACGTGGGGGCAGAAGCCGACGACTGGACAACTCTTAGCCTCAATATACAAACGGCCGCACAGGAGGGTAAACTTTTATATAACAGTTGACATATCAATGACCTTGTTTAAACATTAAAATGGACAATATGATCCGCATTCAGGGAAATATAATGTCCTTGGTACATAGCTCCGCCGCCAGGTAGGATCCTTTCAGGACACTCTTATAATATGATACGGGCTTGCGGTGCTCCTTCCCCTCCGGCGGTCCTTCGGTCACCAGCTTTTCGGCATCCATATTCCCCCAGTGTACCTTTGCAAGGGCAAAGGCCATTTGCACTCCTTCTATACAGACCGATCGCTTGATGACGTCAAGTCGAGGGCAAGCGCTTATAAGCCGCCTTACGAGCCCGAAGTAGCTGCTTGGAATCGGTTCGGCAGGCCATAGCCGGGTAACCACATCTTTCATGGCTAGGTCCGCCGCCTTATGCAGTTTGATCAGCTGTCTCAGTTGATCGGCAAAAGGCACCGGATAATTCGGCGCTAAATACTAAGACCAAAAAAGCTTGTCGGCGGTGTTCCTTCCTTCGGCTCGGTAGAAGTGAGCGGCATCTGATATACTGTGCGGCAGCTCGACAAATACACCTGACAAGTCCAGACTCACAATCAGAAACAAAGTTTTTCCTTCAAATATTTTCTTTACATGGGAAAAGCTTACCTGCCGCGATCTTCCTCGCCTCTTGGATCACCTGCAGTGTGCTTTGGGTTTCCCCCTGGGCATCGCTCGTGGCTTGGCGCGCCTTGGTGAGTTCGGACTCTTTCTCCGTTAAACTCTGCTCCAAGGCCTCACATTTACTTACGGCCTCTTGCAGCCCCTACTTAGCTCTAATAACTCTGGCTTCGTGTTTCTCACGAAGAGCCCGCTCCGTGTCCGCCTTTTCCTCGGCCTCGGCAACGGCCCTTTTGAGGGCCTCGACTTCGGTCATAACTCCTAGCACAAATTATGCAGCTTATTTCATACTGAACATTTATCTCGCAATAAACGCACATAATACTGATGCATACCTTGTTTATCCCTTAACTGCATTTGCAATCGGCCAATTTCTTCTCTGGCCCGCTCAAGACTTTGATTCAGTCTAGCGATCTCCGCAGTGTGAGAGGCAGCAGCCGCTACAGGTATCTGCTTGAAATAGGAGAGAAATCAATGTCATTTAGTGAGTCTTCCTGAGATCATGAATCGATCCCATGTCCGGTTCTTTCTTTCACCGAACAGTGTATCAGGGGCTACTATCTATACTATGACACTCCTCGATAACTCATATAACATACCTCAAAGCCTTTTTAAGACTGATACAGACTTTGTTCAGTCCACTCTCGGTCGACTGAATTTTCTCAATCACCGCACCCATCAGGGCATGGTGTTCATCAACAATGGAGGCATCTCATAGCGCCACCAACAAAGCATCCGACACTTCTGGATGGACAAAGGTTGCTGGCGGAATCTTTTTTCCCACGTCTCCGGCCCCTGCGGTTCGACCTCCAGGCGCTGCCTTCTCGGTTTTTTTCCTTTTCTCCTTGGCCGGGGTCGTCTTGGGACGAGGCCTCGGTGTTTGGCACCTGTTTGGAGAAAGGGTCCTTCGAGGGCGTCCCGCTCTCCATAGCGTTTGAGCTCAGCAGGTCCTCCGATGAGGATTGTTCGGTACGGGACCTCGCCGGACTATAAGAAATATATAGCTTAAGTTAAAATACTAAGCCACGATGAGTCCGGACGCTTAAACGTATTCAGATTTTATATACTCACGAGTTCACTAGGGGTTGGGCCCTGGGATCCCATGCCGGGCCGCTGTCGGCGGTGGCAGGAGACTCCTCTTGACGAGGAATCTTTCCTCTTTCAGGTAGTTCGCTTCCAAGTATGCAAAGGCCGTCCTCTTCCTTCCTCCCTCCGTGGGGGATTCATCTCCCTCCTCCTTTTCGTCCTCTTCGAAGGAGGAATGGGCATCAGAGCCTTCGGGTATTGTGCCCGAAGTGCCGCGACAATGAAGGCCGCCCCGGGTGTTTTTAGCCTCCTTCTCGGCCATCTTCTTCGGCACCTTGTAAGGCGCCGGGACCAACATCTTCATCAAAAGTGGGATGGCCGGGTCTTCGGGCAGCGGGGCCGGACAATGGATCCACTCCGCCTTCTTCGTCCAGCTCTGGGAAAGTTGAATAAACACGCGTCAAGCGCGTCCATTGGGTCATGTGGATGGAAAAGTTTGATAAACTCACCGAACTTGCAAGGCGAGACAGTTGGTACCCACGGTCTTCGGCGGAGTCCGGCCATGATTTGCTGGACTTAAAAAGCACTCCAAATGTCCTCATGCGACGAGCCGAAGAGCCTTCACAAGGTTTGGTGCCTGGCCGGATCAAACTCCCATAGATTGCGAGTCCGGTGTTGACAAGGCAGTATCCGGCGGACTAACATCACCTGGACTACGTCGACGAGTTCAATGTTCTTATCTCCCATATCTTTAACGCGCGTCTGGAGCACCGACAGTTCGTCGGACGAGGACCAATCCAGTCCTTTCTTGACCCAGGACATAAGCCGCAGAGGGGCGCCAGATCAAAACTCGAGAGAAGCGGCCCGCTCCTTGCCGCTCGGCTCAGTGATGTAAAATCACTGTTGTTGCCACTCCTTGACAGAATCATTAAAGGTTCATGTTGGCCATATGACGTTGGGCATCTTGATCACCATAGCGCCCCCGCACTCGGCGTATTCACCGCCCACCATCTTGGGCTTCACATTAAAGACCTTCAGCCATAAACTGAAGTGTGGCAAAACGCGGAGAAAAGCCTCGCACACGACAATGAATGTCGAGATGTTGAGGAAGGAATTAGGGGACAGATCGTGAAGATCGATCCCATAATAGTACATGATACCGCGAATGAATGGGTGGAGGGGAAATCCCAGCCCGCGGACAAAGTGAGGGAGGAATACAACCCTCTCGTGGGGTTCCGGAGTGGGGACGATCTGTCCCGCCGTTGGGAGACGGTGGCCAATTTTCTTGGCCAGATACGCGGCCTCCCGAAGCTTTTTGATATCCTTATCTCGGATGGTAGAGGCCATCCATTTGCCTCCTGCTCCGGATCCAGATATCTTTGGAAGACCTCTTGTGGGTAGAGGAGGTGAACGCTCGCGCGTTGGAGCCTGAGCAGAATGGAATAAGTTGGGAAGAAGGTATGGGTGAAGAGGGTGAATTCTTGTCCCTTTATAACGGCGGAAGAGGCGATGCGCCTCCCCCTTGCTTGGTAAAACCTCTTATTCCCCAAGCGCCGTAAGTAATGGCGTGGATGGGTTACCCACGTTGTGTTGATGAGAATCCCGTAATAAGGGGGACACGATCTCCGCTTTGACAAGACGCGTTAAGAAAACTGCCCCATGCTATATGCGGTGCTGGTTGAGAAAAACGATTCGAATGATGACCGAGCCATGACATGACGTCGTGCTGTCAGAACGCGTCGGTAGATTAGATTTGTGGAAATATTATTCTCTCTGCGGTAGTATGTGGAACTTATTTTGCAGAGCCGGACACTATTCTGGCGTTCAAAATCTTCTATGGAGTATTCGGAGGAGGAACCCGCCTTCCAATGTCGAAGACAATACTGCGCGTCGGACTCATCGTCATTGAAGCCTGGTTCAGGGGCTACTGAGGGAGTCATGGATTAGGGGGTCTCCGGACAGCCAGACTATATCCTTTGGCCGGACTGTTGGACTATGAAGATACAAGATTGAAGACTTCGCCCCGTGTCCGGATGGGACTCTCCTTGGCGTGGAAGGCAAGCTAGGCAATACGGATATGTAGATCTCCCCCCTTGTAACCGACTCTATATAACCCTAGCCCCCTCTGGTGTCTATATAAACTGGAGGGTTTAGTCCGTAGGACAACATACAATCATACCATAGGCTAGCTTCTAGGGTTTAGCCTCTACGATCTCGTGGTAGATCAACTCTTGTAATACTCAAATCATCAAGAACAATCAAGCAGGATGTAGGGTATTACCTCCATCAAGAGGGCCCGAACCTGGGTAAACATCGCGCCCCCTGCCTCCTGTTACCATCCGCCTTAGACGCACAGTTCGGGATTCCCTACCCGTGATCCGTCGGTTTTGACACTGACAGTCAGTGCTGGAGGAGTTGGGGCGACGGTTGAGGTACGACGGCTACTAAAATTTGGGTAAAGGAATTGATGCGGGGCGGGAGTGCCCAAGATCGCGCACAGTCCAATAATAATATGTGTGTATGATAATAAGGAAAAGTGGCGTGGATCCGCCGATTTTTGCAACTCTCAAGGCGGGTAGTTTGTTTTTTACATTTCTAGCTAGTTGGTCTATCGCACACGGTTCGTCCTAATTTCCAAATAAACTTACCCGCCTTTAGCTTGCACAGGTGGTGGTTTTACAGCGCACTTGTATCGCACATGGTTAAGCCAGTACCTCCACCCTTTGCTCGCGCTTGCGCGGTCGTGATGATTTCAGCGCACTTGCATCGCACACGGTTGAGCCAATACGTCCACCTTGATTTGCTCATGCTTGCGCGGTTGTGGTGATTTATGCGCACTTGCATTGCACATGGTTGAGCCAGTACCTCCACCTTAATTTGCTCGCGCTTGCGCAGGCGTGGTGATTCACATCGCACTTGTATCGCAAACGGTTAAGATATTATACCCCGTGTCCGTTGAGCGTCATCAGAGTCTTTGCAGCAAAAAATAACATTAGAGAGGGTCAAAAGACGGCCACACCAGCATGTGGCCCAAATATATATGAGTGAAAAGGGTGGCATGTGATGTTCAAAATTCCCATGCATAACTTTGACCATGTGGGCCCATGGTTGGGCGCGTCGTTGAAGATCGATGAGAGGGGCCGGAAGTCAAGAACCACCTGGAAGTGGCCAAATATATGTACGAATATTGGGGATGTTTAAAACTTTAAATACACAATGCATAACTTTGGTGGCACCTGCCTCGCAAACCCAAAAGCACCCTAACAACTGTTGGGAAACGTAGTAATTTCAAAAAAATTCCTACGCACACGCAAGATCATGGTGATGCATAGCAACAAGAGGGGAGAGTGTTGTCTACGTACCCTCGTAGACCGAAGCGGAAGCGTTGACGCAACGTAGAGGAAGTAGTCGTACGTCTTCCCGGTTCAACCGATCCAAGCATCGTTACTCCGGCACCTCCGAGTTCTTGGCACACGTTCAGCTCGATGACGCTCCCCGGGCTCCGATCCAGCAAAGCTTCGGGGAAGAGTTCCGTCAGCACGATGGCGTGGTGACGATCTTGATGTTCAACCGTCGCAGGGCTTCGCCTAAGCACCGCTACAATATGACCGAGGTGTAATATCGTGGAGGGGGGCACCGCACACGGCTAAGGAGCGATCATGAAGATCAACTTGTGTGTCTAGAGGTGCCCCCCTGCCCCTGTATATAAAGGAGCAAGGGGGAGGGGGCGGCCGGCCTAGGAGGGGGCGCACCAAGGGGAGTCCTACTCCCACCGGGAGTAGGACTCCCTCCTTCCTTGTTGGAGTAGGAGAAGGGGAAAGAGGGGGAGAAGAAGAAGGAAAAGGGGGCTGCGCCCCTCGTCCAATTCGGACCAGAGGGGGGGCGCAGGCCTCCTTCTTTTGGCCTCTCTCCTCTATTCCCGTATGGCCCAATAAGGCCCATATACTCCCCGGCGAATTCCCATAACTCTCCGGTACTCCGAAAAATACCCGAATCACTCGGAACCTTTCCGATGTCCGAATATAGTCGTCCAATATATCGATCTTTACGTCTCGACCATTTCGAGACTCCTCGTCATGTCCCTGACCTCATCCGGGACTCCGAACTCCTTCGGTACATCAAAACTCATAAACTCATAATATAACTGTCATCGAAACCTTAAGCGTGCATACCCTACGGTTCGAGAACAATGTAGACATGACCGAGACATGTCTCCAGTCAATAACCAATAGCGGAACCTGGATGCTCATATTGGCTCCTACATATTCTACGAAGATCTTTATCGGTCAGACCATATAACAACATACGTTGTTCCCTTTGTCATCGGTATGTTACTTGCCCGAGATTCGATCGTCGGTATCTCAATACATAGTTCAATCTCGTTACCGGCAAGTCTCTTTACTCGTTCCGTAATACATCATCTTGCAACTAACTCATTAGTTGCAATGCTTGCAAGGCTTATGTGATGTGCATTACCGAGAGGGCCCAGAGATACCTCTCCGACAATCGGAGTGACAAATCCTAATCTCGAAATACACCAACCCAACATGTACCTTTGGAGACACCTGTAGAGCTCCTTTATAATCACCCAGTTACGTTGTGACGTTTGGTAGCACACAAAGTGTTCCTCCGGCAAACGGGAGTTGCATAATCTCATAGTCATAGGAACATGTATAAGTCATGAAGAAAGCAATAGCAACATACTAAATGATCGGGTGCTAAGCTAACGGAATGGGTCAAGTCAATCACATCATTCTCCTAATGATGTGATCCCGTTAATCAAATAACAACTCTTTGTCCATGGTTAGGAAACATAACCATCTTTGATCAACGAGCTAGTCAAGTAGAGGCATACTAGTGACACTCTGTTTGTCTATGTATTCACACATGTATTATGTTTCCGGTTAATACAATTCTAGCATGAATAATAAACATTTATCATGATATAAGGAAATAAATAATAACTTTATTATTGCCTCTAGGGCATATTTCCTTCAGTCTCCCACTTGCACTAGAGTCAATAATCTAGTTCACGTCGCCATGTGATTCAACACTAAGAGTTCACATCACCATGTGATTAACACCCATAGTTCACATCGTCATGTGACCTATACCCAAAGGGTTTACTAGAGTCAATAATCTAGTTCACATCATTTATGTGATTAACACCCAAAGAGTACTAAGGTGTGATCATGTTTTGCTTGTGAGATAATTTTAGTCAACGGGTCTATCACATACAGATCCGTAAGTATTTTGCGAATTCTATGTCTACAATGCTCTGCACGGAGCTACTCTAGCTAATTTCTCCCACTTTCAATATGTATCCAGATCGAGACTTAGAGTCATCCAGATCTGTGTCAAAACTTGCATCGACGTAACTTTTTACGACGAACCTTTTGTCACCTCCATAATCGAGAAATATTTCCTTGTTCCACTAAGGATAATTTTGACCAATGTCGAGTGATCTACTCTTAGATCACTATTGTACTCCCTTGCTTAACACAGTGTAGGGTATACAATAGATCTGGTACACATCATGGCATACTCTATAGAACCTATGGCTGAGGCATAGGGAATGACTTTCATTCTCTTTCTATCTTCTGCCATGGTCGGGCTTTGAGTCTTACTCAATTTCATACCTTGTAACACAGCCAAGAACTCTTTCTTTGACTGTTCCATTTTTGAACTACATCAAAATATTGTCAAGGTATGTACTCATTGAAAAAACTTATCAAGCGTCTTGATCTATCTCTATAGATTTTGATGCTTAATATGTAAGCAGCTTCACCGAGGTCTTTCTTTGAAAAACTTCTTTAAAAACACTCATTTATGCTTTGCAGAATAATTCTACATTATTTCCGATCAACAATATGTCATTCACATATACTTATCAAAAATGTTGTAGTGCTCCCACTCACTTTCTTGTAAATACAGACTTCACCGCAAGTCTGTATAAAACTATATGTTTTGATCATACTATCAAAGCGTTTATTCCAACTCCGAGAGGCTTGCACCAGTCCATAAATGGATTGCTGGAGCTTGCACACTTTGTTAGCTCCTTTTGGATCGACAAAACCTTCCGGCTGCATCATATACAACTCTTCTTCCAGAAATCTATTCAGGAATGCAGTTTTGACATCCATTTGCTGGATTTCATAAAATGCGGCAATTGCTAACATGATTCGGACAGACTTAAGCATCGCTACGGGTGAGAAGGTCTCATCTAGTCAATCCCTTGAACTTGCCGAAAACCTTTTGCGACAAGTCGAGCTTTGCAGATAGTAACACTACTATCAGCGTTCGTCTTCCTCTTCAAGATCCATTTATTTTCTATGGCTTTCCGATCATCGGGCAAATCCATCAAAGTCCATACTTTGTTCTCATACATGGATCATATCTCAGATTTCATGGCCTCAAGCCATTTCGCGGAATCAGGGCTCATCATCGCTTCCTCGTAGTTCGTAGGCTCGTCATGGTCAAGTAACATGACCTCCAGAACTGGAATACCGTACCACTTTGGTGCGGATCTCACTCTGATTTACCTACGAGGTTCGGTAGTAACTTGATCTGAAGTTACATGATCATCATCATTAGCTTCCTCACTAATCGGTCTAGTAGTCACAGGAACATATTTCTGTGATGAACTACTTTCCAATAAGGGAGTAGGTACAGTTACCTCATCAAGTTCTACTTTCCTCCCACTCACTTCTTTCGAGAGAAACTCCTTCTCTGGAAAGGATCCATTCTCAGCAACGAATATCTTGCCTTCGGATCTGTGATAGAAGGTGTACCCAACATTTTATTTTGGGTATCCTATGAAGACGCACTTCTCCGATTTGAGTTTGAGCTTATCAGGATGAAACTTTTTCATATAAGCATCGCAACCCCAAACTTAAAGAAACGACAACTTTGGTTTCTTGCCAAACCATAGTTCATACGGTGTCGTCTCAACAGATTTAGATGGTGCCCAGCTGTCTCTAATGCATAACCCCAAAACGATAGTGGTAGATCGGTAAGAGACATCATAGATCGCACCATATCTAATAAAGTACGGCTATGACGTTCGGACACACCATTACATTATGGTGTTCCAGGTGGCGTGAGTAGTGAAACAATTTCACATTGTTTTTAACTGAAGGCCAAACTCGTAACTCAAATACTCTTCTCTATGATCAGACCATAGAAACTTTATTTTCTTGTTACGATGATTTTTCACTTCACTCTGAAATTCTTTGAACTTTTCAAATCTTTCAGACTTATGTTTCATCAAGTAGATATACTCATATCTGCACAAATCATCTATGAAGATCAGAAAATAATGATACTTGTCGCGAGCCTCAATATTCATCGGATCACATACATCAGTATGTATTATTTCCAATAAGTCAGTTGCTCGCTCCATTGTTCCGGAGAACGGAGTCTTAGTCATCTTGCCCATAAGGCATGGTTCGCAAGCATCAAGTGATTCATAATCAAGTGATTCCAAAATCCCATCAGCATGGAGTTTCTTCATGCGCTTTACACCAATATGACCTAAACGGCAGTGCCACAAATAAGTTGCACTATCATTATTAACTTTGCATCTTTTGGTTTCAATATTATGATTATGTGTATCACTACGATCGAGATCCAACGAACTATTTTCATTGGGTGTGTAACCATATAAGGTTTTATTCATGTAAACAGAACAACAATTTATTCTCTTACTCAAATGAATAATCGTATTACAATAAACATGATCAAATCATATTCATGCTCAACGCAAACACCAAATAACACTTATTCAGGTTCAACACTAATCCCGAAAGTATAGGGAGTGTGCGATGATGATCATATCAATCTTGGAACCACTTCCAACACACATCGTCACTTCACCCTTAACTAGTCTTTGTTTATTCTGCAACTCCCGTTTCGAGTTACTAATCTTAGCAACTGAACTAGTATCAAATACTGAGGGGTTGCTATAAACACTAGTAAAGTACACATCAATAACATGTATATCAAATATACTTATGTTCACTTTGCCATCCTTCTTTATCTGCCAATCACTTGGGGTAGTTCCGCTTCCAGTGACCAGTCCCTTTGTAGTAGAAACACTTAGTTTCAGGCTTAGGACCAGACTTGGGCTTCTTCACTTGAGCAGCAACTTGCTTGCTGTTCTTCTTGAAGTTCCCCTTCTTCCCTCTGCCCTTTTCTTGAAACTAGTGGTCTTATCTACCATCAACACTTGATGTTTTTCTCGATTTCTACCTTCGTCAATTTCCGCATTACGAAGAGCTTGGGAATAGTTTCCGTTATCCCTTGCATATCATAGTTCATCAGGAAGTTCTACTAACTTGGTGATGGTGACTAAAGAATTATGTCAATCACTATCTTATCTGGAAGATTAACTCCCACTTGATTCAAGCGATTGTAGTACTCAGACAATCTGAGCACATGCTCACTAGCTGAGCGATTCTCCTCCATCTTTTAGCTATAGAACTTGTTGGAGACTTCATATCTCTCAACTCGGGTATTTGCTTGAAATATTAACTTCAACTCCTGGAACATCTCATATGCTCCATGACGTTCAAAACGTCTTTGAAGTCCCGATTCTAAGCCATTAAGCATGGTGCACTAAACTATCAAGTAGTCATCATATTGAGCTAGCCAAACGTTCATACTGTCTGCATCTGCTCCTGCAATAGGTCCGTCACCTAGCGGTGCATCAAGGACATAATTCTTCTGTGCAGCAATGAGGATAAACCTCAGATCACGGATCCAATCCGCGTCATTGCTACTAACATCTTTCAACACAATTTTCTCTAGGAACATATCAAAATAAACACAGGGAAGCAACAACGCGAGCTATTGATCTACAACATAATTTGCAAAATACTACCAGGACTAAGTTCATGATAAATTTAAGTTCAATTAATCATATTACTTAAGAACTCCCACTTAGATAGACATCCCTCTAATCCTCTAAGTGATTACGTGATCCAAATCAACTAAACCATGTCCGATCATCACGTGAGATGGAGTAGTTTCATTGGTGAACATCGCTATGTTGATCATATCTGCTATATGATTCATGCTCGACCTTTCGGTCTCCGTGTTCCGAGGCCATATCTGTATATGCTTGGCTCGTCAAGTATAACCTGAGTATTCTGCGTGTGCAACTGTTTTGCACCCGTTGTATTTTAACGTAGAGCCTATCACACCCGATCATCACGTGGTGTCTCAGCACGAAGAACTTTCGCAACGGTGCATACTCAGGGAGAACACTTCTTCATAATTAGTGAGAGATCATCTTATAATGCTACCGTCAATCAAAGCAAGATAAGATGCATAAAAGATAAACATCACATGCAATCAATATAAGTGATATGATATGGCCACCATCATCTTGTGCTTGTGATCTCCATCTTCGAAGCACCATCATGATCACCATCGTCACCGGCGCGACACCTTGATCTCCATCGTAGCATCGTTGTCGTCTCGCCAATCTTATGCTTCCACGACTATCGCTACCGCTTAGTGATAAAGTAAAGCATTACAGGGCGATTGCATTGCATACAATAAAGCGACAACCATATGGCTCCTGCCAGGTGCCGATAACTCGGTTACAAAACATGATCATCTCATACAATAAAATTTAGCATCATGTCTTGACCATATCACATCACAACATGCCCTGCAAAAACAAGTTAGACGTCCTCTACTTTGTTGTTGCAAGTTTTACGTGGCTGCTACGGGCTTAAGCAAGAACCAATCTTACCTACGTATCAAAACCACAACGATAGTTTGTCAAGTTGGTGATGTTTTG
The DNA here is from genome assembly GCF_002162155.2 of Triticum dicoccoides. Lineage (NCBI taxonomy): Eukaryota > Viridiplantae > Streptophyta > Magnoliopsida > Poales > Poaceae > Triticum > Triticum dicoccoides. The sequence goes on along the minus strand of NC_041382.1, from coordinate 186,131,169 downwards.
ACCTTCGCAAGGACCGGGCGTAGCCACACTCGGTTCAACTAAAGTTGGAGAAACTGTCACCCGCTAGCCACCTTTGTGCAAAGCACGTCGGGAAAACCGGTCTCGCGTAAGCGTACGCGTAATGTCGGTCCGGGCTGCTTCGTCCAACAATACCGCCGAACCAAAGTATGACATGCTGGTAAGCAGTATGACTTATATCACCCATAACTCACTTGTGTTCTACTCGTGCATATAACATCAACACATAAAACCTAGGCTCTGATGCCACTGTTGGGAAATGTAGTAATTTCAAAAAAATTCCTACGCACACGCAAGATCATGGTGATGCATAGCAATGAGAGGGGAGAGTGTTGTCTATGTACCCTCGTAGACCGAAGCGGAAGCGTTGACGCAACATAGAGGAAGTAGTCGTACGTCTTCCCGGTTCAACCGATCCAAGCACCGTTACTCCGGCACCTCCGAGTTCTTGGCACACGTTCAGCTCGATGACGCTCCCCGGGCTCCGATCCAGCAAAGCTTCGGGGAAGAGTTCCGTCAGCACAACGGCGTAGTGACGATCTTGATGTTCAACCGTCGCAGGGCTTCGCCTAAGCACCGCTACAATATGACCGAGGTGTAATATCGTGGAGGGGGGCACCGCACACGGCTAAGGAACGATCACGAAGATCAACTTGTGTGTCTAGAGGTGCCCCCCTGCCCCTGTATATAAAGGAGCAAGGGGGAGGGGGCGGCCGGCCTAGGAGGGGGCGCGCCAAGGGGAGTCCTACTCCCACCGGGAGTAGGACTCCCTCCTTCCTTGTTGGAGTAGGAGAAGGGGAAAGAGGGGGAGAAGAAGAAGGAAAAGGGGGCTGCGCCCCTTGTCCAATTCGGACCAGAGGGAGGGCGCAGGCCTCCTTCCTTTTGGCCTCTCTCCTCTATTCCCGTATGGCCCAATAAGGCCCATATACTCCCCGGCGAATTCTCGTAACTCTCCGGTACTCCGAAAAATACCCGAATCACTCGGAACCTTTCCGATGTCCGAATATAGTCGTCCAATATATCGATCTTTACGTCTCGACCATTTCGGGACTCCTGGTCATGTCTCCGACCTCATCCGGGACTCCGAACTCCTTCGGTACATCAAAACTCATAAACTCATAATATAACTGTCATCGAAACCTTAAGCGTGCGGACCCTACGGTTCGAGAACAATGTAGACATGACCGAGACATGTCTCCGGTCAATAACCAATAGCGGAACCTAGATGCTCATATTGGCTCCTACATATTCTACGAAGATCTTTATCTGTCAGACCGTATAACAACATACGTTGTTCCCTTTGTCATCGGTATGTTACTTGCCCGAGATTCGATCGTCGGTATCTCAATACCTAGTTCAATCTCGTTACGGCAAGTCTCTTTACTCATTCCGTAATACATCATATCGCAACTAACTCATTAGTTGCAATGCTTGCAAGGCTTATGTGATGTGCATTACCGAGAGGGCCCAGAGATACCTCTCCGACAATCGGAGTGACAAATCCTAATCTCGAAATACGCCAACCCAACATGTATCTTTGGAGACACCTGTAGAGCTCCTTTATAATCACCCAGTTATGTTGTGACGTTTGGTAGCACACAAAGTGTTCCTCCGGCAAATGGGAGTTGCATAATCTCATAGTCATAGGAACATGTATAAGTCATGAAGAAAGCAATAGCAACATACTAAACGATCAGGTGCTAAGCTAACGGAATGGGTCAAGTCAATCACATCATTCTCCTAATGATATGATCCCGTTAATCAAATAACAACTCATTGTCCATGGTTAGGAAACATAACCATCTTTGATCAACGAGCTAGTCAAGTAGAGGCATACTAGTGACACTCTGTTTGTCTATGTATTCACACATGTATTATGTTTCTGGTTAATACAATTCTAGCATGAATAATAAACATTTATCATGATATAAGGAAATAAATAATAACTTTATTATTGCCTCTAGGGCATATTTCCTTCAACAACCACCTAGCCCAAGATGTATATATATATATATATAATGACATAATGTCGTACCTAGCTAGGATGCTTGGCCCACCACCTCCCACTTTGTGTCAGCGGGGCAGAAGCACGTAATGATCGATAATTTGGTCATACACGCATGTCGCCATGACCTACCATAAGACGGACCAATGAATCTATCCTTTGGTCAAATGACAGTTGTTGTTGTCGATAAACCGCTTAGGCCAATAGATTGAACCATCATAAAAATCGCACGAGAGGGACCACAAAACCAGCACCTCATGCATGCGGCCCAAAATGATGTATGTTGGGAAGGGATGATGTGTGTTTTCAATATAGAATAATGTACAATTTATATGTGGTGCCTACCTCTCGGTACAGACAACAACCATGAAGGCAAGATAGTTAAGGACGAGATACGCAGGGTTTGATGTAGGCCGAACCCAGCAACCCGAGCATCTGGGAGGGAATCCTGACAACGCATGAGCTCAAGCTTTGGTTTAGCGACATTTGACAGTGATCGGTCCTAACACCAACTAGGAGGAATCCATTCATGGCTAACACATACCCCTCATTATCGGTCAAAGGGATGATATATATACACTGGGGGAGCCCACAGATATGTGTGTCGTCACAAAAAACCGCACAAGGAAGCGTGGTCGATCAGGAGACCTCGTATACACTGCATGCAGCCCAAAAATATGTATGGGTACGATGGTGTATGATGTGTTTAAATCCCAAATGCACAACTTCGATGGGCCACCAACTACATTACAAACCGAACACCGTACCCGACTCCAAGCCTGGTTCAATACGTACGATGTCAGTTTCCCAACTTTATTTTGTCTACCATGGGACACACACACACACACACACACACACACACACACACACACACATATATATATATATATACACATACATACATCTGTACACCTATATAGTGTGCGAATAATTTTGAAAGTTGGTCGTTGGATGAAGTCAATCCGATGGTACAGAGATGGAAAATCCGAGCACTACTGGAGTTGGATATCATCTATATTCCACCAGACTCTGCCACATGTACAATCTAGAATACTCCATGGTTGAACTTAAGCATAATGCACAAACCTCAAAACACAAGCACTTCTCCTTTGTTCTCTAGAATCTTCCATATCTTAATTGCCCAATTTTTTTCTAAATGAATTGTCACTTTTTGTTTTTACCTTTACAATGCACAATTCCATGAAACTGAAAATAGATTTTTTATAAAACTAATTGATTTTGGATGAGATGAACTGCATGTGCTGTTTTGAATGAAAACCTAGTAGAGAAGGAAGCGTGAGCTACACGACGCATGCGCGCAGTGCTTACCCATGTACAGCATGTGCTGTCGAAAGGGCTCAGGGTTCCCATTCAATCTGGGAGCATCCAACGGTGCACACGTACGATCCGTGGGGTTTGGGTTCTGGCCAATTAGAACGCACGACTCAGATCGCGCATGCAGCGGGGGGGAATATCATATGGAAACCAATATTTGGTGGAAACCGGTGAAAACCACGAGAAAAAAGATGTTTTGAAATTTTTTAAAAAATTGAAAAAAATGTGGGATGTTAAGAGGATGATGTTTTATTGCTAGACAAAATTTCAAGTTGAAACACATTACGAGATGTGAGCTATGAAAAAGACAAAATTAGCGTTGAATAGTGCCGAATAGTTATGTCACTATTCAGGGTTGAATTTTCTTTTTCATAGCTCACATCTCGTAATGTTTTTCAACTTGAAATTTTGTGTCGCAATAAAACATCGCCTTCTTAACATCCCACATTTTTTCAGATTTTTTGAAACTTTAAAATATGATTTCCACGAAGTTTTTATTGAATATCGGCTTTCGTGAGTGAACCATGTGCTATTTGAAAACATTTCGTGAGAAGAATCTCGGTTTTTAAATCCCCGTAAATGCAAAACTAAGCCGAAAATCGTGAAACCTGGCATGGTGTCACGACATGGCACTTATATGTTGAGGAATTTTTTACGTCCATTGTGGCGCAAGTTTTATTACAAGCCTCTTACAAACCGGAGCTTATCTCAAAGAAGCCTCGTGGTTCCGATAGCGAAACGTGCCCCCTTGTGGGCGAAACGTAATCACTGCCTCTTTTCGCCTTGTATTTTCTTCTATGGGCAACATGAAACGACAGGATATCCGTGCTGAAATTTAAACTTATTCAGGGTTCTTTTGGCCTTTTTATACACTAATTGAGTTTCCTAGGCATTTAATGTCCATAATTCAAATTTGAACTACAAATACATGGTCCAGTTCACCAAAATGGCTAGAAAAATTATACATGTGTCCTTGGGTGCATGTTTAGGTCCCATGCCAGGAATGGGAATGAATTACAACCGTACCGGTGTCATGGCTCGTCCTTAAACATTTCGAATCTCGGTTTTTAAGTCCCCATAAATCCTAAACTCACCAGAAAGTCATCAAAGGTGGCATGGTGTCACGTCATGGCACATATATGTCGTGGTAAAAACATTTTCCAATTTGGGCCAAGATTTATTACAAACCTCTTACAAAAACCAAAGCTTCTCTCAAAGAAGCCTCGTGATTCCGATAGGGAAACGTGTTCCCCTTGTGGGCGAAACATAATCACTACCTCTTTTCGCCTTGTATTTTCTTCCACGGGCAACATGGAACGACATGATATCAGTGCTGAAATTTAAACTTATTCAGGGTTCGTTTGGCCTTTTTATACACTAATTGAGTTTTCTAGACATTTAATGTCCATAATTCAAATTTGAACTACAAATGCATGCTGCAGTTCACCAAAATGGCTAGAAAAATTATACATGTGTCCTTGGGTGCATCTTTAGGTCTCATGCCACGAATGGCAACGAATTACAATCGTACCGGTGTCCTGGCTCGTCCTCAAACATTTCGAATCTCTGTTTTTAAGTCCCCATAAATCGTAAACTCACAAGAAAGTCATCAAAGGTGGCATGGTGTCACGTCATGGCACATATATGTCGTGGTAAAGATATTGTCCAATTTGGGCCAAGATTTATAGCAAACCTCTTACAAAAACCGGAGCTTCTCTCAAAGAAGCCTCGTGGTTCCGATAGGGAAATGTGTCCCCTTGTTGGCCAAATGATAATCACTCCCTCTTCTATCCTCGTATTTTCTTCTACATGCGACACGGAACAACTAGAGATTCGTGCTGAACTTTGAAATTATTCAGGGTTCGTTTGACCTTTTTTATTCATTAATTGATATTTATAGGCATTTGATGTCCATAATTCAAATCCGAACTACAAATCCATGCTCTAGTGCACCAAAATAGCTAGAAAAAACGTACATGTTTCCTTGGGGTGCATGTTTAGGTCCCATGGAACGAATGGGAACGAATTCAACCGTCTCGCCGTCCTGGCTTGGCCACAGACATTGTAAATCTCGGTTTTTAAATATCTGTAAATCCAAAACTCACTAGGAAATCATGAAACTTGGCATGGTGTCACTACATGGTACATATAATTGTCGAATTTGGGAAAAGCTATATTACAAGCCTTTTACAAACCAGAGCCTGTCGCAACCCTCATGGTTTCGGTAGAGAAACATGCCCCTCTTGTGGGCGAAACGATAATCGCTGCCTCTTCTCGCCTTGAACTTTGTTTTGTACAGGCAACATAGAATAACACGAGCGTCAGGCTGAAATTTGAAACTGTTCAGGGTTCATTTGGCCATTGTATATATATTACTAATTACTAAGTTTTCTATGCATTTAATATAGTCCATAATTCAAATTTGAACTACAACCACATGCTCCAGTGAAGCAAAATGTGTGGGAAATCGTACATGTGTCATTGGGTGAATGTTTAGGTCTCATTTTAGGAATGGGAATGAATTACAAACTTGTCGTCGTCCTAAAACATTGAGAATCTCGGTTTTTAAATCCCAGTAAATCAAAAAGTCACCCAAAAACATGAAACTTGGCATGGTTTCATGACATGGCACATATATGCCGTGGTAAAAAATCGTCCAATTTGAGAAGAAGCACACACATTAGTAGCCAACGAAGTCCCTTTTGAAACAAAAAGTTGACATGTTAATATCGCAATCGGTTGTATTATATTAACCGTGTCCAAATTTAACCATACTCGGTGGTATGCGTGCAGCTGTTTGATTAGACGGGACGAGCGCGAGAAGTCCGCCGTGCAAGCTCGACAGGATGCGTGCGAGTAGTCCGCCGCGCAGGCTCGACGGGACGCGTGCATCCTGTCCACCTCGCAGGCTCGACGGGACACGTGCGAGCAGCAAGGCCGCCCATGCTCACCGGGAAGCGAGCTCTTTGACCTCCATGCACCAGCCGCCGCCCGCCTCGCTCACAACTTCTCCATTAATGGGTTAATTAAAGCACCTGGACGGAGGGTGTTTGCTTGTGATCCTATGGCAGCATTTGTTTTGTTCATGTTTTCAACTTGTATTCCGCCCTAATTTAAATTACCACATGGGGCAACGGATAATACGACGACAAATAAAATGGCAACGGATAATACAACGACAAATTTACAATGGCTTAGATAATAATTGTCTTACATATTCCGGATAATTTAAAATGCCACATGCGGCAAAGCCCGGAAGACACGGGGGCAAGAGAAGAAGGAAATTGCGGACAACGATCTGGGTCGCTATTGTCTCTACTCGTCGATGGACGTCGGGCGGCAAAATCCTCCAGCTCCTTCTTCAATTCCTCACGACTTTGCTTGAGAGCAGCCACGGATTCCTCCACCTCTTGCTCGCACTCGATTCAGAGCTTCCTCAAGCCACCCATCAGTTCCTCGACGACCGCTTTCAGCGTCGTCTCCGAGGCACTGCTTTGCTCATGCAGCATCTTCTAGCCGGTGTCCTCCTCCTCCTTCTCGGCGACCAACTTGAGGAGCTTCACATTTTCACCCATGAGTTGCTCGACGAGGTCGGTCGCCTTATCAAGCGGGGGATCGTTGATCTTGAGCAGCTTCATCAAGCCGTCGACCAGCTCCTGCTGCATAGTGACACCAGCGAGAATGTCATCGTCCCCGACGAAGGACTTCAGGAACGTCGGCTCGTCACGATGGCCGACGCCGCGAATGCGCTTGTGAGAGCCCTCGCGTGCCCGTGAGAGCTCGTTTAAGGGCTCCGCGGTGCCCCGGGACATCTCTGTTGCGGCCGCGGCTTCGCGGCGGGACCTCTCTAGTGGTTCCGCGGCCTTGGTCTTTGCTGCCTGGTTATATGTCCACCCTAAACTCCTCCTACTAGTCATGGCGGAATGACTTGATAGAAAAAACCAGTTTTGTGGGTGATGAGGAGAAGAACTGTAATGTAATTTTTGAGTGGGTAGTTTTTATAGCCCGGTGCTAAGTGTGAACAGATATTAATTTGATAGGTGTGAACAGATTTGCAATTACTTATTGCGTTGTAATCAGCAATGTGACGAGAAACAAGGTCAAAATTTATTGATGGCAGAAGGTTGACCACGTGGTTGCTCGCCGTTGAGGCGGCTGCGGTGCGCTCCGCTCTGCTCGCCGTTGAGGCAAAGTTACAGTGGCAATGGTTAATAATTCTTAATAATTGTCTTGCATATTCAAGATAATTTAAAATGCCAAATGCGGCAAGGCCTAGAACACTCACGGCCTATATATGCATACAATTATAATAAAATATAAGCTAAAAGACTGAGCTAGCCTTCCCACGATGGTCTTCTCAGACTCCATGATCAGCATAACACTCTTGCGGCCGTTCACTCCAAGTGTCCCGACCCGCCTCCGCCTACGGAGCTGCTGGCGCTGGGGAGGCTCTTAGGCATGTTGGGCCTCTTCCAGAAGAGCTTGACAGCGTGCATGACAACTCCGTGGAACCGCTCCATTTCCATGTCTCTGGCCTGGTAGAAAATTTCGTCGATCACCTGCATCCTCAAGATATCACGTTGGCGATGTTCTACTTCGTCGGGGACATCAACTCCGGAAAGGATGCGCTCAAGCTTGGCCACCACATCATCAGGATCGAGGTTGACACGGTCGCCGTGGGCAATGATGAAGCCGCAGGCTGCCTCTGTCTTGACTAAATCGCAGAGGTCCTCTACCCATTCCTTGCGGGGCATCAGGCTCTCGATGAGCACCGGTGACGGCGGCTCTTCGGGTGGGTCGTCGATCATGCCGCCGAGCAGCTCTGGATCTTTTGCACGGTGGATGGCAAACTGCTCATCACACCTCCTCTGCAATATGTCGATTGTGCTCCCAAGGACTGTGACGCCAATATCGCTGTCGATGGGCCATGGTGCCTACACCGGCCGATGAAGCTCTTGCTCCCCGACCTGCTCTGGCTCGTTCTCCTCGCCGAAGATGAAACGCATGTAGGCGTCGATGTCAAAGCTTTGGTCGTTGCCTGGCATGCTTGGAATAACTAATGGTAGATGGGTGAGGACTAGATCTTCGCAGAGTGTCGCGGCAGTGCGTTGCCGCCTGGGTTATATGCAGCAAGCCGTTAGCTGGTGGCGGGAAACCAGTGAGGGAATAGGCGTGGACTTTACAATTCTCCCATGTGGAGCAAGGGAAGCATTCGCTGGAGCGCAGGAAGACTAAGTGGAGCACACACAACCTGAATATCATATCCGGTGCCACGTGTTATTATATGTGTAACTTACTAATCATTGCACATGAGTACTCGCAGATGCATCGTGTGCGATACTCCTAGCCACCGCAAGCAACTAGTTTGCATTTTTCAAAGTTTTTTGTACACACAGAATCGCACATGAACTAACTGTATTAACCGTTTGTGTTGTAATTTCTCATCGCAAATAGTTCATCTGAGTCGGCTGTTTGCCACGTATCACACACATCTTGTTAAGTTGAACCGTTTCTGTTGCGTTCGCTAATCAAAAACAGTTCGTCCGAGTGAATCGTATGCCCTATATCACACACACCTTGATCTGGCTAACCGTTTATGTTGCACTCACTAATAGCAAACGGTTTATCGGAGCGAACTGTATGCCGTATATCGCACACACTTTGATATGGCCGCCTATTTCTGTTGTTCTACCTCATCGCAAACAGTTCGAACGGTTTAACCATGTGCCCTGAATCGCACACGCAACTAAAATCTGAACCGTGTTTGATGGCTCTGCCATCACAAACGTTTTGCACCTTTTTTGACAGTTTTTTTACATCCCTGTTTGTGATTAATGCATCGCACACACTCTCGTCAAAGGGTCTTTGATCGTATTGTCGCGTTAGCAGCATCTTGCAATAGTGCTATCTCCATCCAACTCTCACAAATCAATGTGTCCTCTGCTTTGGTGTATGATGCCGTGTGAATGCTTTGCTTCCTCCTTTGTGTCGCGGCTCGTTGGGTGAGCTCATCGATAAACAATGGCTCGTCCGCAATGTCAACCTCTTCTTCCTCATCTTCGTAATACATGTTCTCATCTTCATGCCATGGGTTGCCATGGTCATCGGTCCCTTCTTCTTCGTGGACACCGTAGTGGTCGGCACCATCTTGGCCGTGACTGTCTTGGCTTCGGATCTCGTCGAGCTCGAAGCCTTGGCCTTGGCAGTCGGGGTGGAAGGCCTAGCCACGACCCTCGTAGATGACGTTCTCCATGAACGCGTTGTAGTTAGGGTCATTGGCCGCCGACATCGGGATTAGCATTTTCATCGAACAGGTTGCGGGTGCCGTGAAGGTTGGCTATATGAATCGACCAGGGCTACTTCATTTGCCTCCTGTTGGTCGACTGGCCAGCGCCACTGTACACAGGCGTGACGTTAAGGTCGATGACAGCGATCACGCTGCCGTCCGACGATGTGGAGAACCGGGTCCGAGCATGCTGTTGTTGTGCATGAAAATCGTGTGTCTCCGGTGTTATAGAGGAGCTCAACAACTGGTACTGCGGAGGGCGAACGACCGACAAGCATGTGTTCTCTGCGGCCATGGCAGCAGCGGAGAGAATGGACGGCCCGGGTCGGTACAACACTAGCATGACGAGGGCCTGCGTCGTCACTGCCTGCGTGGCCTTGGCGGGGATGGCCTCATTCTGGTCGACGATGGCCTTGTGTTGCGCGGCCGCGGCCGCGGCCTCAGCAGCATAGTCGGGGCGGTTTTCTTCTTCGCCGCAATGGTCCGTCGGGCCCTCCTCTTGGTTGATTCGATGTCGAGCCGCGCGGCCTCCGCTGGCGTGAGCTCCGATCTCTCTTTCTTCCTCTTCTTCATCGCGGGCAAGCGGTGCTGGCGGCTTGGTCGGCGGGTTTCTTTGGGGCGCCGTCCATGGAGGAGGGAAAGGAGGGGGAGCGTGGGAGGGTTTTAGGGAAAGGGAGGGAAAGTGGGCGCGTTGTGTCCCCGATGGTCGGGCCAGGGGAGGACAAGGGCGCGCGTCCCGTCCATCCGTGTGCTGTCCATTTCGACGCAAACGCGACCCAAATTTGGGACGAAAGTGCATCGGCGACGGACAAAAAAACAGACATCTATTCGTTTCCTCTCGCGCGTTGGGCCGCGATTTCTATCTGTTTAGTCCCAAACGGACCAACCGGACCATTTGGAGCCGTGCATTGGAGTTGGCCTAACAATCCAGATATTTCATTGGCAATCTTAGACTCTGATCATACAAGTGTCGAACAACAAAAGATGTATTCTGTAGTACAGTTAATATTTTGATCTAAAATGGAAATGACATTGATAAAAAGTGAAGCTTCAGAAATAAAAAGATGTGCTTTATAGTGATGTAATTAGGAGATTTGTTGTCTTGTTCCTTAAATGGAGACGTAATTTGTAAGCCAAATATTTCATGCTCTTTAGTACAGTTAATATTTAGATCTAAAAAGGAAATGGCATCTACAAAAAAGTAATGCTTCAAAGAAAAAAAATGTGCTTTATAGTGATGAAATTAGGAGATTGTCTTGTTTCCTGAATGTAGACGTAATTTGTAAGCCAATTATTTTAATGTTGATATTATGTAAAATTATACGGTCATCATCTTTTAATTTTTATCCTTTTAAAGCTTTTCCTATATCTTGGAATATGTTTTCTAACCAGCCCAGCCTAATTCTATATAAAGTAGGATATGTACTCAAACTCGTAATTATGATTCTCCAGCATTTGTATTATTACATTGTGCTGGAATTAATAGTTACTAGTAATAATGTACGTGCAATGCACGCTTATATTAGGTAGGATATTAGTAGCTTGTTATATTAGGTAAGGTATATCTGTTGTATGTTGGTATTTGGTAAGATATCAATTATCTTTTTCGCGGGAATGGTAGTATATTAATTATATGGCAGATTTCATGGGATAGCGTTGAGTCAAAACGTGTTTATAATCAATGGCAGTGATGGGTAATTAGAGCGTTAAACTTGTTTGGTGCTCAACATTGCAGCGATTTGAACTGCTAAATAACATGATTTGACGGTCGAGATGGTTTGGATCTACCTCTTTGGGTCTTTTTATATTGGTATAGATATAGATGAGCGGATGTGCTTTGCTTTATGCTATAATTAGAATGTAAATCATACCATAAAGAAAGTGGTGGCATACCAAGAACAAGGCATGCAGTAATTCCAAGCGTTCAAGTTTCCTTAAATGTTTATACAGTTTAAATATGTCTACCTTTTGTTTTTGAGATGGAGTTGAAGGATGGGTACTTTATGGATATATCATCCACTGAACCCAAACTGAAAGATGGCAAAGCTCTTTTACAGATTGCAATGAGCAGCAAAGACTAATCAAATTGCAACTCGAGTGTAAACTTATAGCAGCACATCTACACGGTCCAGGTGAGAAAATGAGCAGATCAAATCAGCCAGTCTAAAAAATATATAAAAATGGACGAATAATGAAGCATTTCGCCAGTACATCAAACTGAACAGATCATATCAAACAGCTACACATCAATGAAGCATTTCGCCAGGATACAGGATCAGAGTAGTTTCATCGAACGCATAATGGTATTACAGCCTACTGAACACAAACCCACGCCAAAGAAGTAAATCCAATCTACCATGGCACATATCACATCGACTGCCAACCGGCACAGCGCAGCACAACATCAAAGCATCTTTAGATCCTGATCCTTGTGTTGAGTGACAAAATAACTGCAGAAAAACTGTAGGAGCACTAACAACGACCACGTACTCAGAATAACTGCGGGGGAAAAAAATCTGGATTCATTACCCACTGAACCCAAACTAAAACATGGCAAAGATCTCCCACAGTTTGTATTGAGTGAAAAAATACTTATAAAATTGCAATTCGTGTGTAAAATTCTGGCAGCACAGCTATACAATTTAAGTGATTCGCACTGATTGAAACGGATCAGATCAGCCAGTCTTAGAATAACGGTAACACGATTCAGCACTGAAGCATTTCGTCAGGATGGGGATCAGAGCAGTTTTATTGAACGCACACTGAACACAAACGCACGCCAGAGAAGTAAATCCCGTCGACCACGGCACATATCACACAAAAGAAACACGACCCCCACCAGCACAGCACAGCAGGAATCTAGACTCCGAAGCCGTAGAGGGTTCGGCCGTGGCGCTTGAGCGCGAAGACGACGTCCATGGCGGTGACGGTCTTGCGGCGGGCGTGCTGGGTGTAGGCGACGACGTCGCGGATGACTTCCTCGAGGAAGATATGGAGGACACCGCGGGTCTCCCCGTAGACGAGGCCGGCGATGCGCTTCACGCCGCCCCTCCTCGCCAGCCTCCGGATCGCCGGCTTGGTGATGCCCTCGATGTTGTCGCGGAGGATCTTCCGGTGGCGCTTGGCGCCGCCCTTGCCCAGCCCCTTAGCGCCCTTGCCGCGCCCAGACATCGCCGCTCCGGTCCGCTACGAGAGGGTGATTAGGAAGAAGAGGAACTGCTTTGGAGGGTGACGCTTGTGATGGGGTTGGGAGTTCAGGGTGAGGGTTAGTTTATATGGGAATGGGGAAGGATTTGGGAGGGAAGTCTCCAAACTGCTAGTCGGTTTGTTGTCAAAAAAAAATGCTTGTTGGTTTTCAGCGAATCAGGCAACCAACGAGCCACCGATTTGGTGCGGCCCATCTAGCGGTAGCAACCCATCTGATCGTTTAAGGGTAGCAGCCCATCTGATCAATTGGAGCCAGCCGAATCTGGCATTTTTTTTTGAGAGAGAGAGAGAATTCTTTATTTGGTCCTTTCTTAAAATTTATTCCTTTATTTGGCACAAAAAATATAGTTTCTTCCTTATTTGATACTGGATGTAAAATTTATTCCTTATGTGACACTTTCATCTATTTTGACCACTAACGGTGTTAAATGTGATTCCGCAAAATATAACGGTGTTAAATGTGATATGAAAAGATCATTTTGCCCCTGGTAATGTATTTAGTGATTTTTGCTAATTAAAGTAATACTCGGCTGATATATAATCTTTCCCTATAGTGTTACTATTCATCAACCAGGGTGCAGAATAAGTTATTCTTCACCCGAAGTAATCTTACGATCATTTCATAATTAAATTACATTTCGAATTCAAATAGTTACATTCCTATTGATTCACTACGTAAAATTTGACTAAAAAATAAAAATATAGGTCATAAGACAAGAAAATTTGCAGTTTATGTGTATTTTATACTATGTTTTTATGTTTGTAATTTTATATAACATAAACTATTTTTTACGGTGATTATATATTTTCTTACGGTCCCTTTTTGCGTCGGAAATAAGACAAAACTTACGGAACGTAAATTTACGGTGCATTGATGGTAAAATAGAGGGGGTGAAGAATAACTATGCCTCACCAAGGGTGACGAATAGCGCGACCATATATATATATATATATATATATATATATATATATATATATATATATATATATATATATATATATATATATATATATATATAGACACACACACACACTAGCAAAAAGGCTCGTGCATTGCAACGGGAGAAAAAGAGACTTAACACCATAAGTAAGCATAACTCAAGGCCCCTTAGCAGACTTGCACGTACTAAATATGCAATACTTGGCAGGAAGGTAATGTTGACAATTCCCTACTAACGCTGATAGTAAACTATAATATATGAATCCTAGAGGCCAAGGAAATGAGCAGTTATTTTCCCCCTGTTTATGTGCTCTGACCGTGATACTGCCGTTGTTGAAGGCATACATGTGGGCCCCGTTGTCGACAACCGCTACGGTATAAGCTCTGGCCATGATGCAGACCCTGCCACTGTCGAAGCTCTCCACCGCTGACAGATCAATCTGCATGGCGCATCATTCATGTCCGATTCTGACACAAAGTGCGTGAAGTGAACAACACGAGAAATGAAATAGCTTCCCAAACTCACCAGAGTTCTCAGAGATATCTTCTTTTCCTTTTCAAGATCAAATTCAAAGAAGCCTTCATAGGCTGGTGTGTATAGTCCTGGTCTCAATGAAGAACTGTGCAAAGAAAAGAAAATAATTCTCTTTACTCTTCAGACATTTTTAGATATAAATAAAGCATTAAGGAAAAAACCATAAGCATTAACCTTCTTAGATCAGAGCACATGAGTATCATGTAGTTCTGCTCTGACTTGTAACCCAGAAGTGAACAACAGTGTGCTCCTCCATGTTGTCAGAGGTTAGGACAATAAGTCCTAATGGTCGTATGCCGCCATGAACTGATGCACCCGCTTCCCGGCAGTGCTTCTCCACGTCCAAAAGTCAAGAAGGATCGAAAGGAACGGCGATGTCGATTGATGTCAGTTCAAAATCTATCTCGACATCAACCTGTTTCAAGAGAACGACGTGTCGGATTATTAGCATGCTCTGAAAAATATACAAAACACCTAAGCATGCCAGTCCTTTTGTTACCAAATATGTAAAATTTTATATAATTACTAACTTCAGAAGACCCTACATCTTTTGCTGGCCTGAAACTTTTTGAGGTAAATTTTTTGTTTGAATGACCAAGGCAAGCCTGTTTGTGTAAAGGAAAGTACCTGAAAACTGTCAGCTCCCTTAATCTCAAATAGACCTCCCTTCTTCAGCTTACAAGAGCAGACAACTAAATAATTGTTGGAAATATGCCCTAGAGGCAATAAAAAATTAGTTATTATTATTATATTTCCTTGTTCATGATAATCTTTATTATCCATGGTATAATTGTATTGATAGGAAACTCGGATACATGTGTGGATACATAGACAACACCATGTCCCTAGTAAGCCTCTAGTTGACTAGCTCGTTGATCAATAGATGGTTACGGTTTCCTGACCATGGACATTGGATGTCTTTGATAACGGGATCACATCATTGGGAGAATGATGTGATGGACAAGACCCAATCCTAAGCCTAGCACAAAGATCGTGTAGTTCGTATGCTAAAGCTTTTCTAATGTCAAGTATCATTTCCTTAGACCATGAGATTGTGCAACTCCCGGATACCATAGGAATACTTTGGGTGTGCCAAACGTCACAACGTAACTGGGTGGCTATAAAGATACACTACAGGTATCTCCGAAAGTGTCTGTTGGGTTGGCACGAATCGAGACTGGGATTTGTCACTCCGTGTAAACGGAGAGGTATTTCTGGGCCCACTCGGTAGGACATCATCATAATGTGCACAATGTGATCAAGGAGTTGATCACGGGATGATGTGTTACGGAACGAGTAAAAGAGACTTGCCGGTAACGAGATTGAACAAGGTACCGACGATCGAATCTTGGGCAAGTATCGTACCGCTAGACAAAGGGAATTGTATACGGGATTGATTAAGTCCTTGACATCGTGGTTCATCCGATGAGATCATCGTGGAACATGTGGGAGCCAACATGGGTATCCAGATCCCGCTGTTGGTTATTGGCCGGAGAGTCGTCTCGGTCATGTCTACGTGTCTCCCGAACCCGTAGGGTCTACACACTTAAGGTTCGGTGACGCTAGGGTTGTAGGGATATGTATATGCAGTAACCCGAAAGTTGTTCGGAGTCCCGGATGAGATCCCGGACGTCATGAGGAGTTCCGGAATGGTCCGGAGGTAAAGAATTATATATAGGAAGTGCTATTTCGGCCATCAGAACAAGTTTCGAGGTCACCGGTATTGTACCGGGACCACCGCAAGGGTCCCGGGGGTCCACCGGGTGGGGCCACCTATCCCGGAGGGCCCCATGGGCTGAAGTGGGAAGGGATCCAGCCCAAAGTGGGCTGGGGCGCCACTTCCCTCTAGGGCCCATGCGCCTAGGGTGGAAAAACCCTAGGGGAAGAGTCCCAAAGGGGGAAGGCACCCCCTAGGTGCCTTGGGGAGGAGGGACTCCTCCCTTGGCCGCCGCCCCCTAGGAGATTGCATCTCCTAGGGCCGGCGCCCCCTCCCTAGGCTCCCTATATATAGTGGGAGAAGGAGGGCCTCTCAACCTACGCCTTGGTGCCTCCCTCTCCCTCTCCAACACCTCCTCCTCCTCCATAGAGCTTAGCGAAGCCCTACCGGAGTACTGCAGCTCCATCACCACCACGCCGTCGTGCTACTGCTGGAGCCATCTTCCTCAACCTCTCCTCCCCCCTTGCTGGATCAAGAAGGAGGAGACGTCGCTGCTCCGTACGTGTGTTGAACGCGGAGGTGCCGTCCGTTCGGCGCTAGGATCATCGGTGATTTGGATCACGACGAGTACGACTCCATCAACCCCGTTCTCTTGAACGCTTTCGCGCGCGATCTACAAGGGTATGTAGATCCACTCCTCCCTCGTTGCTAGATGACTCCATAGATTGATCTTGGTGACACATAGGAAAATTTTGAATTATTGCTACGTTCCCCAACAGTGGTATCAGAGCTAGGTCTATGCGTAGTTTCTATGCACGAGTAGAACACAAAGTAGTTGTGGGCATTGATTTTGTTCAATATGCTTACCGTTACTAGTCCAATCTTGATTCGGTGGCATTGTGGGATGAAGCGGCCCGGACCGACCTTACACGTATTCTTACATGAGACTGGTTCCACCGACTGACATGCACTAGTTGCATAAGGTGGCTAGCGGGTGTCTGTCTCTCCCACTTTAGTCGGATCGGATTCGATGAAAAGGGTCCTTATGAAGGGTAAATAGCAATTGGCATATCACGTTGTGGTTTTTGCGTAGGTAAGAAACGTTCTTGCTAGAAACCCATAGCAGCCACGTAAAATATGCAAACAACAATTAGAGGACGTCTAACTTGTTTTTGCAGGGTATGCTATGTGATGTGATATGGCCAAAAGGATGTGATGAATGATATATGTGATGTATGAGATTGATCATGTTCTTGTAATAGGAATCATGACTTGCATGTCGATGAGTATGACAACCGGCAGGAGCCATAGGAGTTGTCTTAATTTATTTATGACCTGCGTGTCAACATAAACGTCATGTAATTACTTTACTTTATTGCTAACCGTTAGCTGTAGTAGTAGAAGTAATAGATGACGAGACAACTTCATGAAGACACAAGATGAAGATCATGATGATGGAGATCATGGTGTCATGCCGGTGACGATGATGATCATGGAGCCCCGAAGATGGAGATCAAGAGGAGCAAAGTGATGATGGCCATATCATGTCACTATTTGATTGCATGTGATGTTTATCATGTTTATGCATCTTGTTTACTTAGAACGACGGTAGTAAATAAGATGATCCCTCATAATAATTTCAAGAAAGTGTTCCCCCTAACTGTGCACCATTGCGACAGTTCGTTGTTTTGAAGCACCACGTGATGATCGGGTGTTAGATTCTAACATTCACATACAACGGGTGTAAGACAGATTTACACACGCGAAACACTTAGGTTGACTTGACGAGCCTAGCATGTACAGACATGGCCTCGGAACACAAGAGACCGAAAGGTCGAGCATGATTCGTATGGTAGATACGATCAACATGAAGATGTTCACCGATGATGACTAGTCCGTCTCACGTGATGATCGGACACGGCCTAGTTGACTCGAATCATGTAATCACTTAGATGACTAGAGGGATGTCTATCTGAGTGGGAGTTCACAAGATGAACTTAATTATCCTGAACATAGTCAAAAGGTCTTCGCAAATTATGTCGTAGCTCGCGCTTCAGTTCTACTGTTTAGATATGTTCCTAGAGAAAATTTAGTTGAAAGTTGATAGTAGTAATTATGCGGACTAGGTCCGTAAACTGAGGATTGTCCTCATTGCTTCATAGAAGGCTTATGTCCTTAATGCACCACTCAGTGTGCTGAACCTCGAATGTCGTCTGTGGATGTTGCGAACATCTGACATACACATTTTGATAACTACGTGATAGTTCAGTTAAACGGTTTAGAGTTGAGGCACCGAAGACGTTTTGAAACATCGTGAAACATATGAGATGTTTCGAGGGCTGAAATTGGGATTTCAGACTCGTGCCCACGTCAAGAGGTATGAGACCTCCGACGATTTTCTTAGCCTGCAAACTAAGGAGAAAAGCTCAATTGTTGAGCTTGTGCTCAGATTGTCTGAGTACAACAATCATTTGAATCAAGTGGGAGTTGATCTTCCAAATGAGATAGTGATGTTTCTTCGAAGTCATTACCACCAAGCTGCTAGAGCTTCGTGATGAACTATAATGTATCGGGGACATATATGATGATCCTTGAGATATTCGTGATGTTTGACACCACAAAAGTAGAAATCAAAAAGGAGCATCAATTGTTGATGGTTTGTGAAACCACTAGTTTCAAGGAGGGCAAGGGCAAAAGGGATGCTTCATGAAACGGCAAATCAGCTGCTGCTCTAGTGAAGAAACCCAAGGTTGAACCCAAACCCGAGACTAAGTGCTTCTGTAATAAGGGGAACAGCCACTGGAGCAGAATTACCCTAGATACTTGGTAGATGAGAAGGCTGGCAAGGTCGATAGAAGTATATTGGATATACATTGTGTTAATATGTACTTTACTAGTACTCCTAGTAGCATCAGGGTATTAGATATCGGTTCGGTTGCTAAGTGTTAGTAACTCGAAATAAAAGCTACGGAATAAACGGAGACTAGCTAAAGGTGAGCTGACGATATGTGTTGGAAGTGTTTCCAATGTTGATATGATCAAGCATCGCACGCTCCCTCTACCATCGAGATTGGTGTTTGCGTTGAGTATAGAAATGATTGGATTATGTCTATCGCAATACGGTTATTCATTTAAGGAGAATAACGGTTACTCTTTTTATTTGAATAATACCTTCAATGGTCTTGCACCTAAAATGAATGTTTCATTGAATCTCGATCATAGTGATACACATGTTCATGCCAAAAGATATAAGATAGTAATGATAGTACCACCTACTTGTGGCACTGCCACGTAAGTCATATCAGTATAAAACGCATGAAGAAGCTCCATGTTGATGGATCTTTGGGCTCACTCGTTTTTGAAAAGTTTGAGACATGCGAACCATGTATATTGGTGTATATGCATGAAGAAACTCCATGCAAATGGATCGTTTGGACTCACTTGATTTTGAATCACTTGAGACATGCAAATCATACCACATGGGCAAGATGACTGAAAGCCTCGTTTTCAGTAAAATGGAACTAGAAAGCAACTTGTTGGAAGTAATACATTTTGATGTGTGCAGTCCAATGAGTGTTGAGGCGTGTAGTGGATATCGTTATGTTCTTACTTCACAGATGATTTGAGTAGATATTGAGTATATTTACTTGATGAATCACGAGTCTGGATTATTGAAAGGTTCGAGTAATTTCAGGGTGAAGTTGAAAGATCGTCGTGACAAGAGGATAAAATGTCTATGATATGATCATAGAGATGAATATCTGAATTACGAGTTTGGCACAGAATTAAGACATTGTGGAAATTGTTTCACAACTAATACAGCCTGGAACACCATAGTGTGATGGTGTGTCCGAACATCATAACTGCACCCTATTGGATATGATGCATACCATGATGTCTCTTATCGAATTACCACGATAGTTTATGGGTTAGGCATTAGAGACAACCACATTCACTTTAAATAGGGCACCACGTAATTCCGATGAGATGACACCGTATGAACTATGGTTTAGAGAAACCTAAGCTGTCATTTCTTAAAAGTTTGGGGCTGCGATGCTTATGCAAAAAAGTTTCAGGCTGATAAGCTCGAACCCAAAGCGGATAAATGCATCTTCATAGGACACCTAAAACAGTTGGGTATACCTCCTGTCTCAGATCCGAAAGCAATAAGGGATTGTTTCTAGAATCGGGTCCTTTCTCGAGGAAAAGTTTCTCTCGAAAGAATTGAGTGGGAGGATGGTGGAGACTTGATGAGGTTATTGAACCGTCTCTTCAACTAGTGTGTGGCAGGGCACAGGAAGTTGTTCCTGTGGCACCTACACCAATTGAAGTGGAAGCTTATGATAGTGATCATGAAACTTCAGATCAAGTCACTACCGAACCTCGTGGGATGACAAGGATGCGTACTACTTCAGAGTGGTACGTGATCCTGTCTTGGAAGTCATGTTGCTAGACAACAATGAACCTACGAGCCATGGAGAAGCAATGGTGGGCCCGGATTCCGATAAATGGCTCGAGGCCATAAAATCCGAGAGAGGATCCATGTATGAAAACAAAGTGTAGACTTTGGCAGAACGGCTTGATGGTCGTAAGGCTATTGAGTACAGATGGATTTTAAAAGGAAGACGGACAATGATGGTAAGTATCACCATTAAGAAAGCTCGACTTGTCGTTAAGATTTTTTCCGACAAGTTCAAGGAGTTGACTATGATGAGACTTTCTCACTCGTAGCGATGCTAAGAGTCTGTTGGAATTATATTAGCGATTACTGCATTATTTATGAAATCTTGCAGATAGGATGTCAAAACATTGTTTCCTCGACGATTTTCTTGAGGAAAGGTTGTATGTGATACAACCAGAAGGTTTTTGTCAATCCTGAAAGATGCTAATAAGTGTGCAAAGCTCCAGCAATCCTTCTAAGGACTGGAGTAAGCATCTCGGAGTTGGAATGTATGCTTTGATGAGATGATCAAAGATTTTGGGTGTATACAATGTTTATGAGAAACTTGTATTTCCAAAGAAGTGAGTGGGAGCACTATAGAATTTCTGATGAATATATGTTATTGACATATTGTTGATCAGAAATGACGTAGAATTTCTGGAAAGCATATAGGGTTATTTGAAAAGTGTTTTTCAATGGAAAACCTGGATTAGGCTACTTGAGTATTGAGCATTAAGATCTATAAGGATAGATCAAAACGCTTAATAGTACTTTCAAATGAGCACATACCTTGACATGATCTTGAAGGTGTTCAAGATGGATCAGTCAAAGAAGGAGTTCTTGCCTGAGATGTAAGGTATGAAGTTAAGACTTAAAGCTCGACCACGGCAGAATAGAGAGAAAGGACGAAGGTCGTCCCCTATGCTTAAGACATAGGCCCTACAGTATGCTATGCTGTGTACCGCACCTAAAATGTGCCTTGCCATGAGTCAGTCAAGGGGTACAAGAGTGATCTAAGAATGGATCACAGGACAACGGTCAAAGTTATCCTTAGTAACTAGTGGACTAAGGAATTTTCTCGATTATGGAGATGGTAAAAGAGTTTGTCGTAAAGGGTTACGCCGATGCAAACTTTGACACTAATCCAGATTATTCTGAGTAGTAAAACTGGATTCGTATAGTAGAACAGTTATTTGGAATAGCTCCAAATGTAGCGTAGTAGTTGCATCTACAAGATGACATAGAGATTTGCAAAGTACATACGAATCTGATTGTTGCAGACCCGTTGACTAAAACCTCTCTCACAAGCAAAACATGATCAAACCCAGAACTCACTGAGTCTTAATCACATGATGATGTGAACTAGTTTAGTGACACTAGTAAACTCTTGGATGGTGGTCACATGGCGATGTGGTCTGTGAGTGTTAATCACATGGCGATGTGAACTAGATTATTGACTCTAGTGCAAGTGGGAGACTGTTGGAAATATGCCCTAGAGGCAATAATAAATTAGTTATTATTATTATATTTCCTTGTTCATGATAATCGTTTATTATCCATGGTATAATTGTATTGATAGGAAACTCAGATACATGTGTGGATACATAGACAACACCATGTCCCTAGTAAGCCTCTAGTTGACTAGCTCGTTGATCAATAGATGGTTACGGTTTCCTGACCATGGACATTGGATGTCTTTGATAACGGGATCACACCATTGGGAGAATGATGTGATGGACAAGACCCAATCCTAAGCCTAGCACAAAGATCGTGTAGTTCGTATGCTAAAGCTTTTCTAATGTCAAGTATCATTTCCTTAGACCATGAGATTGTGCAACTCCCGGATACCGTAGGAATACTTTGGGTGTGCCAAACGTCACAACGTAACTGGGCGGCTATAAAGGTACACTACAGGTATCTCCAAAAGTGTCTGTTGGGTTGGCACGAATCGAGACTGGGATTTGTCACTCCGTATAAACGGAGAGGTATCTCTGGGCCCACTCGGTAGGACATCATCATAATGTGCACAATGTGATCAAGGAGTTGATCACGGGATGATGTGTTACAGAACGAGTAAAAGAGACTTGCCGGTAACGAGATTGAACAAGGTACCGACGATCGAATCTCGGGCAAGTATCGTACCGCTAGACAAAGGGAATTGTATACGGGATTGATTAAGTCCGTGACATCGTGGTTCATCCGATGAGATCATCGTGGAACATGTGGGAGCCAACATGGGTATCCAGATCCCGCTGTTGGTTATTGGCCGGAGAGTCGTCTCGGTCATGTCTACGTGTCTCCCGAACCCGTAGGGTCTACACACTTAAGGTTCGGTGACGCTAGGGTTGTAGGGATATGTATATGTAGTAACCCGAAAGTTGTTCGGAGTCCCGGATGAGATCCCGGACATCACGAGGAGTTCCGGAATGGTCCGGAGGTAAATAATTATACATAGGAAGTGCTATTTCGGCCATCGGGACAAGTTTCGGGGTCACCGGTATTGTACCGGGACCACCGGAAAGGTCCCGGGGGTCCACCGGGTGGGGCCACCTATCCCGAAGGGCCCCATGGGCTGAAGTGGGAAGGGATCCAGCCCAAAGTGGGCTGGGGCGCCACTTCCCTCTAGGGCCCATGCGCCTAGGGTGGAAAAACCCTAGGGGAAGAGTCCCAAAGGGGGAAGGCACCCCCTAGGTGCCTTGGGGAGGAGGGACTCCTCCCTTGGCCGCCGCCCCCCTAGGAGATTGCATCTCCTAGGGCCGGCGCCCCCTCCCTAGGCTCCCTATATATAGTGGGGGAAGGAGGGCCTCTCAACCTACGCCTTGGTGCCTCCCTCTCCCTCTCCAACACCTCCTCCTCCTCCATAGAGCTTAGCGAAGCCCTGCTGGAGTACTGCAGCTCCATCACCACCACGCCGTCGTGCTGCTGCTGGAGCCATCTTCCTCAACCTCTCCTCCCCCTTGCTGGATCAAGGAGGAGACGTCGCTGCTCCGTACGTGTGTTGAACGCGGAGGTGCCGTCCATTCGGCGCTAGGATCATCGGTGATTTGGATCACGATGAGTACGACTCCATCAACCCTGTTCTCTTGAACGCTTCCGCGCGCGATCTACAAGGGTATGTAGATCCACTCCTCCCTCGTTGCTAGATGACTCCATAGATTGATCTTGGTGACACATAGGAAAATTTTGAATTATTGCTACGTTCCCCAACAATAACCCATTTACATAATCTAAAAAACTTTAAGCTAGCAGTCCTGTGATCACAAGTCTATTATACGCACATAGATGTGGACCAAATTTCATCGGCTAGAAGCAATATATCATGTAAATGCAGAATAAAGTGATCGAAGGTCAGAGAACCATGATATCCATCTGCCAGGAGATTGAGAGCATACAGGCTGATGAACACATCAACATTTGGCGAATTAGCCTCACTCCTTTTCAGTTTTGACGACAAAATAAGAGGAAGAAAGGTCCCAGTCTGAATATATGAAACTTACAGTCTCCACGTCGGTATCATCCAGCATCATTGGTGCAAGGTCCGAGAGCCGAACCTCCTTGGCCTCCACCTGAGTTGGATTGGACGCCTTTGCCACCTGCACGCGCATACACAGAAGAGACATGAAAACCAGACCAAATCACTTTTTTATTTATTGCATGGATGGCAGGGCAATTCTGAATATGAAGTGACTCCAGACACTTAATTCTATTGAACCATGAAAAGAGATGCCACACTTTAGTTTCTACAAAAGGCCCCTAGTCAACATATTAACATCATGGGCAATGTTTCTGAATGGCTGAAACGTTACAGTTTGGCAAAGAATTCTGAATTATAGCTGCCTGAAACCGACATGTTTCAGTGAACATCTCAAACTTGTTGGACTTGATGCCTAAGATCGTTTATAAATTCAGGTTCAAAACTATCGCATCTTAAGAGCGTTTTCTGTAGTTTTTCACTGTGCAATTATTTAGTATATTGTCAACTGAAAATAGGTGCATGAAACAGACATGTTTCTGTTTTCAACACGAATTGGTTCATTCAAACGCCCTGCCCAATATCAGTGAATAACTAAAAAGAAAAAAATAAGCTCCTACATTCAGCAATATAAAGCTAGCATAGTTATGGCCTGCAGCCCATTGATGTTAGCCTGGCTAAATTACAGATTTATTTGAGTAATAAAAAGAAGAGCACAAAAAGGAATAACAAATTCACTTAAATTTGTTAGTCAAGTCAAAACCTGCGGGAACCTGAATTTTTTTTCAGTTACAAATATATTTAGGTGCATAAGAGATACTAAAATTGTGAATTGTATAGGGTAATCTGTCTTACGAATCACCCGGGGAAAAAAGTCTTAAGATTACTTGCCAACACAAGAAATAACCCTTGTGGCTATGTCCTAGTACATCATAATTCAGATCACAAGAAAAGATGGACCAGGCCGTTCCCCTCAGAAACTCTAAACTGACTTGCATATAGCAATCACAGAGACTACTAAATCAGTCTACAAACTTGAGCTTACAAAAATTTGTTGGTGTACTAACCATCCTCCATCAGTTTTCTCATGCTTTATAAATTAAGTAGTGTCCTTTATTTCAGTCTGGCTACAGAACAGAATCGGAGACAAGAGACAGGGGACAAACAGGAGATTTCATCCAGTGAATATGAAGGCGATACATTACCTCTGGTGTAGCCGAGGCATGCGAAATTGGACAGTTGGACAGATGGTCTTGTTCCTCCGGTGAACTCGGCACTTCCTCCTCCGGCGAACTCGACGGCGACATTGCACGTTGCGTCAAAAAAGGCAATTTGGACGGGCTTTGATGGAGCTTATGGTCCAAGGACGCAATCTGATGGAGATTTTGGCCGAGGACCGCTCCTTCTTATAGCAAACAACTCAAATCCGGGTCGGGCACTCCATTGCTTGGTGTTCGAGAAGGACACGACCTCCTATTGTCCATCCAAATCACGATACGGGAATAGCTCGTCCGAGATTGATAAGGATACGGAGGAGGCCGGAGAGGATTGGCGGCGGCGGACAGGTCACAGCGAAGCGCGCCCGCGGCCGGCGTACCCACCAGAAAATGTTTCTCGTTCTGTCCTCCATCAAGCGCAGCAAGGATGGCCGTTCGGCGACAAGGGCACCGGCGATGAACCTCTCCTGCTCCACCACCCATGAACCTCTCCTGCTCCGCTGGCACCTCCCCTGAACCTCTCCTGCTCCGCCCGCCGCGCGGCGCCTGAACCTCTGCTGCTTCGCCCGCCGCGCCGCGCCTGAACATCTTCTCTATTTCGAACCAGCTTGCTCTTCTCGTCCTCGCGCACCTGCTTGAATCCTGATGAGGAATGAGACGGACGGTGAGCGGCAAGCAGGCCACGAGAGAGGGGCGGTGAGGAAGAGGGGTGTACTGAAGCTGGTGGCGGCTGCCGGCAAGAGGTGGCCGTGGCGGCGGCGGAGGCTGGAGGACGCGAGCCTCGTCGCGGCCGCTCGCAGGGCCATGCCCTTCCTTCCTTGGCAGAGCGAGACGGGGGGAGAATGGGAGCACAGGAGCGTCCCCCTCCCTGGCGCTCCTTCTTCTCCTCCGCAGCTCACCGCCGCTGTGGGGCCTCCTGCCGGCGCCCCGACACGGGAGCGACTCTGCCACGCAGAGCGCTCACCTCCTTTATCTTGTGCGCCGAGGCCGTGCTCCTGTGCTTCTCTTTTTTTAGTCAACTGCTCGCCCGTGCGTCGAAGGATTGCTTGCTCGTCTATTTTCCTTTTTACCCAGGCCCAAGCGACCAAGCCCGTAAGTGAAAGAACCTTCTAATAAGGAATTTTGACAAAAATCTTTAATGTGTACCCCAAATTAGTACCACCTTGTTTATATTACGATTTTGTAAAAGTGTATTATGACATGAAAAGAAAACGTATTGTGACGATGAACCCACGAAGTCAATCCGTGCTTTATTATTAACTAGGAAAATTGCCCGTGCGTTGCAACGGGTGATACCATGTTAAAATGTTGTCGGTTCTCAAAAAATAATGTTGTCAAAGTAGTGAAAAGGAAAAAGACAGGAACTATATGTGTTTTACTTCCTCAGTGTGTTCGGTTTCATGTCCTACATCGTGTACATCCACATGCAATGTGGGCTCATTGCCTAATATCGAATCCGCCTCAACTCCACCAGGAAGTCCGGCTGTCCACCGTCACAATGAAGGCCCAACACGGTGGCAAGGTGCAGCAGCCTCGGTGAGGACGTGGCCTACAGGATGCCAAATGCATTTGAGAAGGTCTCAAGGCACCGACCAGGCGCCGATGTCGCCCTCAGCCTCATACTCCTCCTCCACCCAACGATTGGCCTAGGGACCAGTCGAGCACGCATCGGAGTGAAGCGGGCATCCCAATTCTGCCTAGGAGGGTACATTTGCACACATTAGTGTGAGGCGGGCATCCTTAGCAAGGTGGTGTGTCTTTCTTCTCTATGTTAGGACCGGCGAGTCAACGGAGGTGGGCTTCTTCCCGATGGCATAGTCATTGACAAACATCCTGGTGCTTCGCCCACCCATGATTTCGTGCTTCGCGTGTAAAGACATAGATATATAGCTAGAGATTCTCTTTATCTCAGAATCTGAAGGTACAATGCATAACTGATTGGTGTATGTAAGCTATTTACCACTTAATGTTTTTAATGTGTACGTGAGCTAGTGTAAGAGCTAAGATTTCATCTCCTTAACAAATGAACACTACTTCAATGCGAGTTACTGAACTGTGACATCAACTTGAATTGCACATCAGAAGAAAACGGATTAGTCCCAACTATCACAGAAAATTGTATTCCCCATCATTGATTTGAAGTTTGCCGACAAATGGAGCTGAGCATCATCAAAATACATGTTACAATTATGTTCAGAGGTCATGAATCTAAATAAAGTGCACATTAAAAATTGTACAAGTTCACTATTGCTATCATTGACATATATCATCGGCATACTATACATGGAAGGCATATGAGTTCAGAGATAATATTATGATAGACTTCTAGCATTTACGTTTGACTGGTGTGTTAGCTGATCAAAGTGAAATTTTCACAAGAGAGAGCCAATGATCATTGCTTTATTAGACCAGTAGCTAAGATGATATTTTGACCAGTGTCCACGTGGATTGGGGCCGGGCTGGCGCTTTGAGGATATTACCTCCATGGCTGCAAGGCATGGGAGCCCGGGCAACGATGGGACACGCGGGTCAGGGCTGGTGTGTGCTCGAAGGACTGGGTCTCCATGTATTGGCGCATGGTCAGAGACGTAGACGGCGATGCAGGGAGACAATAGCAATGGCAAAGCATGGGAGCAGGCCTGCGGCTAACATTTATCCTCCATCCAGATGCTCATCGGTCATCCAAACCCTTCCACCCATAAAACACATGAAACAGAAGATAAAGTGTACTACTAATTATGAATGGATCAATCATGAGACAAATTGAGAATCACAAAAATATAATGGTGCTGAGACAAACGGTGAATTAACAGCTGAGCGGCCGCTTGCCTTCAGGTCAATGCGGACGATGCCCAGCTGCCATCGCACTCATGTCACCTAGACATCACCGCCGTCTGACTGCTATCCCAGGTCACTCCTCTCTGGACCTTGATCTACCGAGCCGAGCCCCAAGACTTGAAAGCCTGCGGACAGTTTGGGTCGAAGCCAAATCTGAAAGCATCCATCGCTGGATCCTCTTCTCCAGTTCATAGACAAATAATTTGCTCTGATCCAAGTTGTAGATGAATCAGTCTTTTTCTTAAGAAAACAAAACAGGTACACTGATTCAAGGGGATAGACGTGTGCGGAAGAGGCAGCGGGGGCCGGGAACTGTTGCGAGACGTGGTGCAGCAGTGCAAGATTGGCTTGATGGCGAACGAACCTCCTCTTCTTCTGCTTCATGGCATGATTCAAATCCACCATAGTGCCGCTACGGACATAAGAAAACCAAAAGAAGATTATCAGATCCTATAACGTCGAGACGGGCAGCTAGCATGCTCGTACCCTGCCATGTTCATCCTATCCGCCGGCGGCTTCCTCACCCTCCTCCTTGGATCTGCAAATCACGTTGTGTGCTGGACGGCTCTGCTCCAGTTGGAGATGTAGACGGACAACTGAATTCGAATTAAATCAGTGGGGAAAACATGTATGTGTGTACCTGCGCATGATTATCATGATCGGTTTAGATGAAGGGTGTCCTCACCGACCTTGCAGAGGAAGGCTTGGGTGGAGGAGCCGACTTCTGTGGACAGCACACACTTGGTCGATGGGGCAGTGCCCAGCCGGACCATCTTGAGAAGATGCAGGAAGATGGGAGCGGCAGCGGCGGGGCTGTTTTGCTGGATTTAGCGCTCTATGTGGGGCGTCGAGGAGAAAAGGGCCCCGGATCTTGAGCCGGTGGAGGGCCTGGGCGGGGGAGCCGGCACCCAGCCGGGCCATCTCAGGAGGAAGCAGGGAGGCGGGGCTGGTTTCCTGATCGGCTGCTCGGTGAGGGCGTCGTGGAGCAAATCCTCTTCACGGAGAGATGAATCGGTCGCATATTCAGTTGAGATGCCAGGATGCACATCCGTCCTTATTATCGCCGGCGTCGTCTAGAGGTCGGGTGCCCCGCCCAGGGATTTGGTAGCGGGAGGAGAGAACACATCCCCGTCGGCCTGTTCGCTATACTCCGTCCATCCCCTCCTGATTCCTAGATCTGTCCCACGCCTGGGGTGAGGTGGCCGGTGCTGGCGGCAGTGGCGGCGACGATGGACATACGAGGGAGGAAGGATTTGTGCGGGCCTGTTTCAAGAAGAGGGTAGGATTCGTTGGCATAAAAGACAATGGGGGGAAGGAGGAGTTGTGTTTGGACTTGAGACAGGCGTCGTATGGACGGCATGAGAAAACGTTTCTTTGTTAGTCCTGGACAGAAACATATTTTCTTAGGCAAAGCCAACTCGAAAAACAAAATAGATGATGGAGTCCACCTGACGGAGTCAATCAGAGGCCCAATCAGGTTTGTGAGACAGAGAGAAAAAAGGATGAACTGTTTTTTCACTACGTACGAAAATCCTATAAGGACGTGTGGATCCCAAATTAGTACCACCTCGTTTATATTACGATTTTGTCTATACAAATCATAAAAGCGTATTATGTCATGAGAAGAAAGTGTATTGTGACGGTGAACCCACGGAGTCAATCCGTGCTTTATTATTAGGGAAAGAAAATATAATATATTATTGACTCCGTGGGTTCACCGTCACAATACGCTTTTTTCCATGATTTTACGCTTTTAATTTGAATTTAAAACATATATGCGAGGTGGTACTAAAACCGTTTCGTTCACTGGTGACAATTGTTTCCGAGCGTAGTCGATGTTGGGCTGGAGCGAGGCGAGTCTGCTAGGTTAGATGGACCAACTCTGGCCCATCTCATCTATACGTTTTAGTTTTTTTTCCTTTAGAAAGAAAAACAATCGCTGGTTGTTTGTATTTCGAGGTCGGTGGTTTTGTCTTCCGGCTCAAGTCTACGATTCCTATAGGGAGTTGGAAACCAGCGGCACTAGACATGTAGGCACACAATAACCCCTGGGAAAACCATATTAAAGGAAAACTTCTAGGCAATAGATACCTTATTTATAGAAACGGAAAAACCAACGGGCCACCCACACCGTTCCGATCCTGCCTTTTGTGATTTGCTCGAGATCGATTGCGATCTCGGGTTTAGGTCCGCTGCAACCAAGGCGAGTGCGCCCGTAATCGTCGGCAAGACTAGCCAAGTCATGGCCGATTGGCCGTACGTGGAGATGGAATCGTCACGACCTGCCATGGCACGGCCGTACGTGGAGAGATGCACATGAAGCAGGATGAGGGCCATCGGATCGAGGCATCGGGGAGCAAGGCTGAACCTGCCGCCGTCATTGATGTCGATGATGGTATTGCAAAGGACGTAGATGCATGTGAGACTGGACGTGGAGAACATGCTCTGTGCTAGGATTAGCATCCAGCATGACGATGATGATGACATGTCGCTGGGCGTGAGTGTGGACAAGCAGAAGGCCATCAACAACGAACACACATAATTAGCACTTGTTATGAGCGGATCATCGTCACCTCAAGGCCAACTCACCAATCCTCTCTAACTACGCGCAGATGCATTCTGCGACGAGCAGCGCCAACTGTGCTTGATCATCAAGGATCTGTACTTGTTATGTCGAACTTGACGGGCTCATCATGGTGGACACGGTCCGGTCAGGGCACGACACGGCACAGGTTTGCACCGGCCGCGACCGGTTCGGTTCGAAGTGCCCAGTGGGCCTGTTTCCCTGAACCGGACCGGCAAGGCGAAAGCTCAGTCAGGACCGAGGGACCAAGCAATGGCTGGGGTGCACGAGCTGCGTGTGTCCCTTGCGCCTTCGAGCGTGCCCTGCGTCTGTGCCTAGCGTGCTTGCGTGTTTGTGTCGTGCCATGTCTTAAAGAGCAAAACCTCCGTTTGTTTGCTTTAGACAAAGAGGCAGTTCATCTATGGTAGCGTCTCATTCCGGTTCGCGGGGAACTCCGCCACCAGCCGGCACTGTCACAACATACTACGTACGTACATCGTCGCTTTCAATTTCATCAGATTACTAATCAACTTGTACTGCAATACTAACTGTATGTGCATCAATTGATTGCAAATTCATACATAGTATGTGGGAACGACCATGATGAGATCAACTTTGAGTTCCTGGGGAACAAGACGGAGAACACCAACGTGTGCATGTTCACTGAGGTGTTTGTCACCAACCGAGGTGCACTTGGAACGAACACATGCGGATGAGAGATTGCTCGAGGAAGAAGAAAGACAGTTATTTTGCGCCGCACAAACTAAATAGCTTTTATGTCAGTATTTGTCTGCTACTTATTCAGCCTTACCGAACATGAAAGGGCTTTGTGGCTCCTGACTTTGCATCGTCGTGATCCACAACACTCTGACAAACCACAAGCAGACCGATGAGGCGCGAGAATCGCTCCAGGCAGTTAGACCCGCGAGCTAATCTAGCTAAAAGAGAGAAAGCGTTCGAGACTAACCCGACGGAAAACCAAAGTGCTAACTGAACTAACTGAAAACGTGACAGGGCTTGAGATTTATTCAACATTGTTCGCCGGCCTCGTGGGCGAGAAGAAGATGCAGTTCGTGCCCTGTGTTCTGCGTGCATTGGCCGCACCGCTTCATTGCGTTAGCGAAGCCGGGGACGTGACGGCTGCGACAAATTTGATGGCGGCGGCCGGCGGCCATGGTCAGGGAAGAGAGACGCGTGCGTCGTGTAGGCAGCGTTCTGGACCAATTCATGACGCAGGAACGAAGATGGCGGTGCGGTGGTTCACTCGGGGATTGCCCGTGGCCGCGACGATGTGGAATGGCTGCCGCGGCTAGCCGTGGACGAGCGCCTCGCCGCCTTGACAAAATATGGATGCACAGGATTATGCTACTAACATTGTGGAGCGTGTGCTGTTGCGGTGCTATGACATCTACACTCTGTGGAAAAAGATTTGATTTACAGTTGATGCTAGAGATTTTTCTGGGATCTACTTTTGACGGGTCAATCTGGTTTGTTGGCTGCTAGGTGGCTACATAAGATGCTACAGTGCGCCACGGAAAGGTACACAGGTTCCCCACAGCTACATGTATGTATCATAAAGTTTCATCTTTCATTTTTGAAGTTCAGTATTGACTCCTTAATCCTGTTTCTTAGGGTTCATGATTGACAATTGATATTGGATTATGGAACTAAAATGTCTACTCTGTAACTAAATGTTCATGGATGTCTTAAAAGGAGAACAATTCGGACCATAAATGTACAGTATATTTGATGGATCCGTCTAATCTATAC
This sequence comes from Triticum dicoccoides, assembly GCF_002162155.2. Classification (NCBI taxonomy): domain Eukaryota; kingdom Viridiplantae; phylum Streptophyta; class Magnoliopsida; order Poales; family Poaceae; genus Triticum; species Triticum dicoccoides. The sequence continues at coordinate 186,098,885 of NC_041382.1, read as the reverse complement.
TTGAAATTACAGTGTGTAATTTATTTAGACGCTATATATATGTTTGATGGAGCCTTCTACGTTGGACTGTTGGACTTGAAATTACAGTGTACAATTTCCTTCCGACTTGCTAATTCAAATTTGCTCATTTTAGACTCAATAATAATAATAATTCTAAACAACATAATAATCTAGAAAATATTTTTTGAAGGATGTTTCTTTACATCTTATATCATTATGATGTGAGATGGGTTACATGTCTCTAAATAATTTTAGCGGAGTTGTTATTTAACATCCGTAAGCCATTGTTGGCAAGGGTGAGATGGAGGATAAGTTTCAGGCCTCATTTGGTTTAGAGGAATTTCATAGGAATTTTAAAGGATAGGATTCGTATAGGATTTTTTCCTTTAGAGCCCTTTGGTTCATAGGAATGGATTCCTATTCCTACATAGGATTGGTTCCTATCCTTCACATTTCATAGGAAAATAAAAAAGAGTCTAGACTCAATGGAAAAATTCCTTTGGTGTCAACCAAATGACATCTTGTTTCCTATTCCTACTCATAGGATTTGAGATACATGTCATCTCTTTTGCTACAAGATTTCTATTCCTATGATAATCCTATCCTATGAACCAAAAGAGGCCTCAATGTGGTATTCCGTTTTGAAATTGAGAGTGTGGGCTGGTGGAGAGGGTCCTTTTTTCGCGGGAAGGTGGAGAGGGTCCTTCAGCCATGCTTATTAGGGTAAATGTGTTCGATACTTTTTTTGGAAAAGATATTGTGCAAGCGTTCGTCGTAGTGTGCAGTCACACCAATGCCGCCTGATCTCGTCGAGGAGTGGAGATGTACAACCGAGTGCTTATGTGATGATGACATCATGGATCAGACGCCAATGTCTATGCTCGTTATGTCGAAGGGTTGTCCTATTCTTTCCCTCCCGTTGCAACGCACGGGCATTTGTGCTAGTAATAATAATAAAAAAAAATTTATCCCTAATAATATAATATATATATATAATATACTATTATTATTATATTATATATATTTATAATAATAATAATAATAATATCTATCCCTATAATAATAAAGCACGGATTGACTCCGTGGGTTCACCATCACAATGCGCTTCTTCCCGTTATTTTACGCTTTCACTTTGAATTTTAAAACTTATTTGAGGTGGTACTATTCATGTAGGTCAAAAACATTACGTTCCTGCCGGTATGATTAAAACTTGGTCCTCTATACGTTGACCCAGCTTGCAACGCAGGGAGGAAAAAAGGCCCAGCTTGCAACTCAGGGAGGAAAAAACACTTGGGCCTTCTGGCTGTACGTTGACCCATCTTCAGTGCAACGCAGGGAGGTAAAAAATACACGCTTGCGATAGGATTTGAACTCACAACCTTCCACGCAATACCTCTTCGCTTGGTTATTTATCTTCGCTTGGTTTTCTTAACAACTAGTAAGCAGCCCGTGCAACAAAGGACCGGAGAGTATCCGTCACCTGCTTTTTGTATGTTCAGTTGCGATTCAGGTTTGGAAACTGCTTGGAGTGTGGGATGTAATACAGAGGGGATTGGCGATGAATACTTGCGGGGAGGTTATGTTGGATTATCTTCTTAGCCTACCGGACGATCATATCCATGTGCTAGGATTGCCAAAATTGCGAGAAACGGTGGCTACATGCTGTTGGTACTTGTGGTGGGAAAGAAGAAAAATTACACATGGAGGTGATCCACAAACGGCGCCACAGATCAATCTGGCTGTACACTCCTTGGCAGAGAACTTTATAGCAGCGAATTCACCACGGCCAAGAGTTCATTTGGGAGGTTGGATGAGACCAAGGACCGGGTATGTCAAGCTAAATGTGGACGCGAGTTTTGATCAGGACTTACTTGAAGGTTCAGTAGGTGCTGTCATTAGAGACCACAAGGGCAAGTTTATAGCTGCAGCAAATGAAAAACTTGGAGTCTGTTATGATGCTTTTACTGCTGAGGCAATTGCAATCAGATTCGGCCTAAATCTTGCTCGCACAACTGGATGTAGCAAAGTTGAGGTGAATTCAGATAATTCGGACGTGGTTGAAGCGCTCAGAGAAGGCTACTCAGCTTCGGTAGCCAGTGCGATTTTTGATGACCGTTATTTCATGTCTTTAGAATTCAGTCATATTGTTTATGAGCATTGTTTTAGAGAGAATAATAAGGTAGCACATGAATTAGCTAGTCTAGCTAGATTCAATCCTCCTGATGTATGGTTGGATGATCCCCCGTCGGCTATCATCCCCTTAATTGTATCAGATGCTACTATTGTAGCCAATTAATAAAGGAGGTGTTTATCAAAAAAAAGCAGCCCGTGCAACGCACGGCTCAATCGAAGCAGCCTATTAAATTCATGTGAGTATTGAATTCTGAATTCATATTCACAAATTTTAGAAAAGTAATAGGACATCTATAGTGTGTGATGATCGCTGCCTCTCCAAAGGTCGAGTTTAAAGCAAAGCCCAATGAGTTGTCTCAAGCAGACCAAAAAGAAATCCCAATCCATGAAGAAATAACAATCCTATAGTAAAGATTTCAGGATGTCTAATTTCTTGTGTGAACTTGAAAGGACTTATAATAGGTGTAGGCATTGTCCAACTGAACATGGCAAAGACGTGAACTTCAAATAAGAATATACGAAAAGTAGAAGATAGCAATCGGAACCTAAATAGTTCAGTTCTGAAAAAAATAAACTATGTAATCTGAAATATGTAAAGTATGTAATATAAAAAATGTTTTAGTTCCGCGGAGTGGTCCAAATGGCGGCAGCACGCGCGTCCTCACCGGCTTAGACGGGGCTCCCATGTCCCCGCCTACCGCAGGTGCGTAGCGGAACCGAGACTCCCACGTCCTCGAAAGTGGCGGGAAACTTGCGCTTCTCCCCATACATAATCCTGTTGTTTGAACCAACCATCAAGAAACATAATATCAAGTGAACAAACAGTTAACTTTTATCCAAATCTATTCACATTACAAGTTTTTACCTAAGCCTTTTGAGGATGTCTATATGATTGGGTTTGGTGCTTTTTCACCTATTAATCTCATTGCCAATCCTCCTCCTTATGGTTAGTGGTCTCCTAATTTCCATGCCTTGCTCTAAACCCCTCAGTTTGCAATTCTATCTTGTTTGAGGCCAAACTTCTGTACATTCACATGAGTAGTTAAGAGGTATAATTAAACTGTGAAAGAAATGACAAAATCATAGAAAGGATATATTTAGGAATACATATCAAGCTAGTCCTTTGTAATGACCATAGCAATTACTATATTTAGTTAACAACTGAGGTATAAGAGGACGATATAGGGGAAAATATCGTGAACTGCAAACACTAAATACTCGAGTTTCTAGTGATTCATCCCATGTGTAATGAAACTTCAGAGGTGTTCTTTAGAAAGAAAATTATTAGGTGTAGACCTCAAATAAAGATACTGAATAGTCAAGTTACCTGGCATCATAGTAATCAAATTCACATAATGAAAATCATGGAAGAAAGTTAAAGAAAAGTGCTTCCATTAAGTACTGTAATATGATATAGTTGTGCATGCCTGCTGTATTTGGCTGCTGAACTATAGCTCCTCCTCCATCCATTTTAGAGTCCTCATTCCTAAAAATAAAAGACGAACATGGTTATTCTTTATGCATGAAAATCCGATTGTTCTCCAAGGGGGATTGGAAATCACAGATTAATTCAGGAGCTATTATTGATATAAAATACTAAGAAAAGAGAGAATATTGCAACTATTAACAAAAGTATTGTTAGGCCACAAATTAAATCTGTTTAAATTTTTAACACGTATGGACACACACCCCAACCGCAAAAGAAAAAAAAAGTTGCTGCAGCTGATTTTCGCATTGCCATCTATGCATAGAACAGGGGACAAATTTAATTAGCGCACTTACTACTCATTTCTCCTCAAACTGAATAAAAGTGCACCGATGATGGGCATATCTTTCCCTGTTTGACAGGTTCAAATTGTTGTAAAAAAAGAAGAGAAAATAGACTCACCTGAGCCGTGCATGCATGATTTGTCCAGTTACGACAGGTGTAGGAACTTATTCTGAATTTATGAAACTCAAAGGCCAAGCTAAAAAAAATTCCTTCCGATCCAGAAAGACCGACCTGTCTGAAAATAATTAAAAGAAAAAAAACATATGTATCAGTACAGAGGGAGTTCTGTTTACAACTACCCATGGAAAACCTTTTGTTCTTTTGAATTCACCATTCAGTGATCGTCATATTCATTTGCTCTCTTGAAGCTAATCTCTTAAAGCCAAGAACAGAGCACACTTTCTTGATGAGGCACTACTGAATGATCTCGAACCTGAAACACCGCCACACAGTCTCCCTTAGTATCATAGCCACACCACCTTTGATGAAACAAAAAAATCGCGGGAATCATGGAACAGAACAACAAACAACATTGATCCTGCACCAAATAGAACAACAAACAACATTGATTCTGCACCGAATTGGAAAGTGCTAACATCTTGAGGAGTTAAGAAAAACCTACGAGCATGGCCTTCAGCACATTGGCACCTAGGCACATTGATATGCCTGGCAGAAAGAAGCCAGATGAGAAGCCAGGGAGCAGCAGATGTATGTCTGACTCTAATTATCAAGACAAAGATCAATGCTAATCTAACCTCGGGCATGTTGCTGCTTGTGGAAGTTGTGTCCAATTCACTCATATATCTCTTTAAAAGTTTCATATGACCCTGTTAAAAGAGAATAACTATATATCTTGAATAAATTGGCAGCTGTCTTCAGAATAAGAAAAAAATGGTAACAGAAACCTTTAGCCAAGTTGTAGCTCATAATCATCCAGCTCGTCAGACCATCTAGTTGACTCTTTAATCCGTTTTAAAACTTCCTTGGGGTTACTATTCCAATGCAAAATGTTCAAACTGAATACAACAAGTTCAATCCAGGAAAGCACAAATGATAAAACTGACATGTACCTTGATAAAGTCAAGTTGCAGAAGGCCTTTGCGGTGTGCATAATATCTTCGAACACCATCCAATGTTTTTAGAAGTACATCTTTGTCCTGTAAAAACGATATTTGAAAGACGAGACAATTGGAACACAACGCAGATTCTTAGAATATCACAGATTCATATTTATAATCTAATCTCTCCACGAGCAAAAAAGGTGAGACATGCAAAGTTAATTCCACAAGAAATTAAAAACTAAATGTACCAAAACATTTGAATGATCCAGAACTGAAACACTAATCACCTGCAAAAGAAATGGTTCATCACAATAAAAGGATGCGGGCGGCTGCTCATGCTCGCGGCGGCGGAGAAGAGGACCGGCTGGCAGCGGCGGCGGCAGAGGACCGGCGGGCGGCGGGAGGAAGG
>NC_041382.1:186003238-186093159 GCF_002162155.2 Triticum dicoccoides | reverse complement strand
ACTCACGCTCGCGGCGGCTCCAGCGGGAGGAAGGCGAGGATGGGCGGGAGGCGGGAGAGGATGGGTGGGTGGCTAGTCACGCTCGCGGCGGCTCCGGCTCTCCCGCAGCGAAGGGCACGACGGACGGCGACCTGCGGCGGCTCCCGCAGCGAAGGGCGGCTCCCGCGGCGCGCGACGGGCGGCGGCTCCGGCTGCTGGAGGAACAGCAGGCGGCGAACGGCGCAGGAGGAGGAGGACGAGAAGGGGGCAGGTCGTGCGGACGGGACAAGAGATCGTGTGTACGGTTTTGTTTTAAGAGAGGGGCGGGTTAGCGATCGATTAAGACGGAGGATGTGGTTGGTAGCGTTAAACACAGAAGGATTAATGATCATTAGATCTTATTAATGGATGGATCTGATTGTTTGGATCTGCCTCTTTTTTTTTATAAGGGTAGTAGATGGCATGGTGGGTAATTAAAGCGTAAAACGCGTTTAGTATGCTGGAGGGATGTAGACCATCAGATTGCAGGTTTCGATGGATAGGATGATCTGGTTCTTCACACTCTCTTTCTTTTATAGTGGTATAGTAGATTAGTACCACCTCATGTTAACTGTTTTTTTTTCACAGGCCACACGCAGCTGCTGGAAAAAGAAAAAAAATAATGGCAAAATGGCACGCACAAGAGTTGAACACACGACCAACACCTTTGGGGTTGCAATCTCTAGCCACGGGGCCAAACCACTGATGTGTCTTATTAAAGAGGGAATATATATATTTATACATATGCAAGATACCATAAAAAAAGTAAATAATCCCACCTCGCCCACATATATTGAATCACTTCTGTTTAAATATGTCCGCAAGTGGTCTAGGTAACAAGCTGGCTCAGGAGCAATATGAGGCGTATGGAAACACATAATTACCTTCCAGGAAGGAATTAGTCAGGAACGGAAGGCCTTGATTCGTGGGCTAATTAAACGAGATTTAAGGAAGGGAGGCCACAAAATGAGTCAGGAAGGAATTAATGCATGAGGAGGAGTGTTGGGGGGCGCCCTGCCATTGGCTAATTCAACGAGATTTAATCCAAGCACAGAAGGAAATAATTATCCATGAGCAGGAACGAATGTGATGAATTTGGATTTAAAGAGGCGTGAGGCCACGTAATAAAAGAGCAAGGAAGGAAATAATTATCCAGGAACGAAGGTGGTGAATTTGGGGTAGGTGGTGTGAAGTCTGAAGGAAGATGGAAGTCCATTGAATTCAAGTTGTCACCTATGCGGAAAATTTACCTAATATTTTAGGTCAATTAAAAAGATTCTCTATTTTTTGAATTGCTATTTTGCTTTTGATCCAAATGATGTTTCATATTTTTTTTTGATATCATAATCATATTTATTCATATTCATGTACAAAATGTGTCATGCAACTGACTGGAGATCAACTATAAAGTTAAAAAAGATTTACCTAATGTTTATTCTAAAATTTGTACTCTGAATTAAAATTGATTCAAATGATGTTCCATATTTTGTTTTGATATCGTAAACATATGTTTAGTCAGATACAAAATTATTTTGAGACAATTAATTCACACTTGCTAGATTTCTTTGAGATGCTTCATGAAATGTCTGAACCTGAACTTATTCATAAACTCATTTAATGTTAGACCACATTATCCTTAAATTTGATGCTAATTGTGTACCGGGGCAGTTCCTTGACCAGACCAATTGTGGATCATATGAACCAATGTTTTCACCGTTGCAAAACACATGTGTTGTGCTAGGGAGCATAGGTGTGGTGATGGTGCATGCACCAAGTGCAGTTGAGAAAATAAATCACCATCATTACAAGTTCGCAAAATTACAAGTCGGCATGGGAAGGGGCTGTTGAAACATCATGTTCGAGTATGATGATCAAGCTCATCGCCTTGGGATTGATCATGTTTGTTATGAATATGCGCACAACAATACCATCATGAACAATGATGGCGAAGGGAAAGAAGTGGGTAAGGGCATCTCCAATGGTTGTAAGATAGTTGTTGGTAGGCTTTGCCACATAGGATTTTTGATAATGTGTCATACAATAAATGAGGAAAGAGAGGAAGGTTGTATGTACATGAACCAACACCCATTGCACAAGCTCCAATGTAGAATGAGAGAGCACCCCATTTATTATCTGACATCCTATTGGGAAAACTAGATACAACCCATTGAAGTTGTTGTATATTAAAGTGTTGGTTGATGACATGGCATATTTTACCAACAAGCTAACATACAAACTATTGAATATGCCTTAATGCAGATGGGTCAGTAGGGAAGTGTAAGGATTTGTTTCTCTCGTTGCAATGCACGGACATTTTTGCTAATAATAATAATAATAATAATAATAATCTATCCCTAATAATATATATAATATAATATATATTATATATATAATATATATATTTATATTTATAATAATAATAATAATAATAATAATAATAATAATAATAATAATATCTTTCCCTAATAATAAAGCACGGATTGACTCCGTGAATTCATCTTCACAATACACTTCTTCCCGTGAATTTACACTTTCACTTTGAATTTAGATATATACACCTCACTAAAAAATCGCTTGGTTCGTCCGTCCGTTTTCCCCTTCTTTTCTCTTTGGTAGGCGTTGGGTCACCCGTCGCCCACCTGGGCCACAGCCCGTGGAATCCAGCTGAGACATGATGGGAGCCGGCCTAGTCAATCAAGAGAGGAGGCAAAAACTTCCGCTGATCGTACTCCCTACTTCTGTTAGGTCCTCGATGGCATCGAACAGAGCTAGCCCATTATTGTGTACAGAAAACTGATTTGAACTGCTATCAAAAGTACCACTTCACTTTGTTATGTCCCATCATACCAATTTATATACGTCATTGAATTAAAATTCGTAAGAAGCCTCGAGCGTACATGGATCAACAGGAGATACATCTTTGAGATGAAAAGCTGATGCAAACGACCTGGCTAGGGTATTCGTCATCCTCGCAACACCAGCATCCGCCGTCACCCCGCCTGCCGGTCGCCGTCAATAGCATCAGATGCTTCCGGTGAGCGGCCTTGCATCGGATGCTTCCGGCGAGCAACCCCGCGTGGCTGGCGCTCCCGCCGGCGACCAGCCTTGCTTTTGCAGCCGCCCCATTGCTGCTACCCCCCATACGAGAGAGTCGCGCGAGAACGCTCGCCGCTGCTGCAACTTCTCACCGCCGTCAGCTAATTGCCGTCAAACACACCATGGCTGGATTTGTGCTTGCAGAGAAAGCATGGTTGTTGCTGGATATGGCGTGAGCTTGCACAAGCCTTGGCGGTGGCTCTTGCTTGCGCATCAGTGGGGTTCCAGAGATAAGGGGAGAGAAGGGAGGAAGGAAACTGGGGATGACGGGGACAAGAAGGGACGGCTATGAAGATAAGGTCGATGAGGAACAGCGGTGCGTGCGCCAGACGATACGCGTCACCCGCGCGAGACGACCGGTGGGACAAGCCTATGGCCGCTTTTCTCGCAAAAAAAGTGTACGGCCGCTTGAAAACAAGCAATTTTCGTAGGATAGGATTAGATTTAGCTAGATTTGGTAATACTCCTATATAACTAGGTAACCTCGTGTAAACTTTCAACTAGATCAAATCGTCGTGCATGCATTTTTACATAATTGCCGGGTTTGGTACGACATTCTTTTTTAAGTTGGATTTGCATATGTTTGTGTTTTTTATGTATTCATACTTTTTTTATGTACTCATACTAACTACACAGGTCACGACACATACGGCACAAACATATATGTCTAGACGTCCAATGAAATAAATACATAAATTATCTTCGGGGGCTGCTGATCTCGATGTCAAAACATAGGCATTTACGTGTTATGGCCACGGCTGATCTCGATTTATACGAGTGCATAATAAATCATCAATGTCAAAACATAGGCATTTACATGTTATGGCCACGGAGTGTTTAGTTGTTCTCAATAAAGTTAAAGCTGTTGTTCCGAATCAGAAAGAAGATACAATGTTTGATGTCCCTAAAGATGGTCACGTTGAAGGTGTGGTATGGAGGAACATGGCAAACACCTTAAACATCCTTTTGACCCAAAATTGATGCTATGGAGAAAAAAGAACAATTGCATCCAGATAAAATTATTTTGAAAGTGTTGTATATATATATATATATATATATGATATTTTTACTGTCTAATGTCAATACAATACTTAATCTGCTGGTGTGGTATATGCTTTGTCACTAGGCATTAATAGACTGATCTACAACATCGTACTGAAATTTGTCGGACAAAAAACATGGTGTATATAGCAATGCTCTTACTTTAATATCATTTTTCCGCTTTCTAAATTACTTCAAAAAACATGATACTCTAGCACGCAAACAACACATATATTATTATACTTATGTCTAGCGTAATTAAATTTATTTATAAGTCGCTACATATACTCTATTTATGATGCAAAATTTATATTAGCTTTTAATCAACACCAGATTCATACAGTATACATGCAGGCAAGCAATTTTGATGGCAATCTCGAGTCATGGATGCTAAGAAACAAAAAAGAAAAAAAGATAGAGAGCAGTATGCACAAATGACCAATGAAGATAAATAGAAAAAACTGAAAAACCGTCGTAAAGCCTATCATTTCAAAAAAGAATTAAATATTGGCCCCAGTTGCAAAAAATACACACAAGGGACGAAGAAATATTCAAACATGAAGTCAACACAGAAGATAAAAAGGTGCGCGGGAAAGGCAGAAATAGACAAATATGCAACCAGAATAAAAAAAGAAAGCTAGAATAGAACAAATTACAGCTAACCGTGAATTGAGACGCAACACACTAAACAAAAATTCAAGTGTGATGGAGAACCTGCATATAAACCACAGAACAGAATAGTACATGAATTAGGACTTCACGATTAGCATGCACATACACAACATGGTTGGACGTTAAGCGAAGTATACACCATTTTTACTATATGATATCAGTAACTCAACATAATTGTCGTGTGTATGATTTTTTTTATTATCAGTACGATACTTCATTTACTTGTGAGAAAACGTCATATTGAAGTCAGATGAAAGACATCATGTGTTCTTTTACTTCAAAATCATTTGAATTAGTAACTGAACTCTTGAAGAATGTGCTTTAAAGTCAAGAAAAATGCACCCGGTGGAAGTCCTCCGTGCACCCATCTCTCTCCAACCACTGGCCATCCAACCCGTAGCAACGCACGGGCATGTTTCCTAGTATATATATATATGTATATATATATATATATATATAATAATAATCTCTCCCTAATAATAAAGCACGGATTGGGTCTCCGGATTCACCGTCGCAGTGTTTTTGCATAAAGATCCCTGTGCTTTTTAGGAATTAACCCGCAGTCACATCCCTAAGTAAAATAATGGTTCCCGTGAAAAAAAAGGGTCGCCCGCATCCTCTCGCACACGCATGCCTACCTGCATCTCCCCGACGGCTTCGCCTCACCGGCGGCAGGCCACCCCGCGCCCAACTAGCCTCGCCTCGCACCGGAGGCGTCCGGAGGCAGGCCAACCCTCCGCCCGACTCGCCTCGCCTCGCACCGGAGGAGGCCGGTGGCAGGTCGGACCCCCCCTCCCCTCGCTGCTGCCGCCATCTACCACCACCATCCTCGCCGCTCCCTCCCTCGCCCAGCCTTATCTAGACGCCTAACCGAGAGAGGAGGAGGGGGGTTGACAAGGAGAGAGCAGTCAGCCGCCGGCGGCGGCGCCTCCGAGTACAGGTAGGCGACGGCGGCGACTTGGTAGCAGTGAGCGGCCGATTCATCTCGCCTTCATCTCCTCGCTAGCTCTCTGTCCTTCACAGGTTCTAAGATATGGCCTCTACTCCTCGACAGCCACACCGACGGCCCGTCCAAGAAACCAGCCCTGCCGCCCTGCTGCTCCCAACCCCCCCGAGTCTCAACCTCGCCGCCTATTCTGGTCGATGTTGTGATTGATAATAACCAGGAAGATTTCACCGCTCAGTTCATCCATTTGAATCCTTCTACTATAATTATGTTCCCTACCCTTTCTTACTTATAGGAAATTCAAGTGGGTACACATGTGAGTATCTTCTCCTTCCCTCTGTTGTATGCATGTGGTCATTTGTTATCGCTGATTAAGAATCAAGATCCGTTACTTTCTTGAATATTGAAGACTGTCTTAGTTGGTCCAGATTAAACTTGACAAATACAATTTCCTTTTGGTTCCATCTGACAATTTAGTTGTATTATTGATTTGAGCAGTTTTCAGCAATCTTAAGCCGTCTTCAGATTTTAGCTCACTCAATCATTCTGAATTATTTAACCTCAGTATGAGGTACATGTGTTCCAAAGATTAATCCTGAGAAATTTGTAGTTGACCGGTTGGGTCTGTTTGATTTCTTTAGTAGACTGCAGCGGCAGTCACCATTGTTCATGATCTATCCTAAAGCTAGATTATTTGCACTGCAATTCTTTGTTACTTCAATCAAATAGTTCAGCCGTGTCTTATTGATTTGGACGGTTCTTATTTTAGCCTGCTCGGTCTCTGGATTATTTACTGTCAATTTTGATGCATGTCTTTAATAAAATAAGAAACTTATTTTGGTAGCTAAATTAAACACTAAACGCTACTTGCTCATGGCGGCTATTTGTAGAAACACGATCACGGTGGAGGAGATCTCGACGGTCGATGTGAAGCTGGGGTGCAAGAAGGGCACGAATATCACCTTCCTAGAAGAATCTGATTTTTCTGGTACTGTTATGTGTTTCAAAAAGTTATTGGGATGTAATTTTTATATTGACACTATAATCTATGAAGTTATATTTTCAGACATTTCACTTTTTGCATCAGCCGAGAGGCACAATTTATTTTCAAATAATTTCTGAAGTAAAATTTGTGAATGAACTGCATGATGTTTCATGTGTCTGATTTGTACTTGAAATAAAATATTAGATAGCAAGGTCCAGAGGAAATGTGAGAAAGTTGTCCAAAAACTGAAGAAACTTTTTTATTTTTCTTCCCATTACAAGTTTGCAATTTATATATGCTTTATTTTTACTATAACGTCAAATTTATCATGTTTAAAGATGAATGGTAAATCAAATAAGGAAAGAAATTATGGTGCCCAGAATTTATATCCCTTAGCGCTTCATCAAAATGAGAAAATATTGTTTGATCCTTGTTCAGTCTTATTTACAGCGTAAACTATGTTTACCATTCATTCTGACCAGGAGCATCCAAACAGGGAGGTGCTTCACACCCTGCGTCTAGGCATGTACTACAACCCCAACCACATGGCAAAGATTGCTGACAACTGTTAAGAGAAAGCAAACAACTGAGGAGGAACAATCTTGTTTGTGCCTAATGATGGTTGCCTGAACCTGACACCAGATACCATGACAACCTTGAACCTGGACACCAGGGATATCTCCCACGGCGTGCCTCTTTAGACCAAATCCAGCAATCAGCACCTCGTCAATTTGCTCCATGAAGTTCAGGAACCATCATTAAGCACAAACAAGATTGTTCCTCCTTGGTTGCTGGCCCTTTAGTCATAAAAAATGATGTGTTGTGCTGGTTAGCAAGTTTTATCTCCCCCGTGGATGCAGATTTCAGAATATATTCATTTTTTCAGTACGATAGCTTGCAAGTTGCAACGTACCACAAAGCTAGCTATTAGCTGACCTATCTTTTCTGGTTGGAGCGTGTTTAATTTCCAACAAAACAATTCATCCAGCTATCCTTTCTATTGATTTTAGTAGAATTCTCGCCGACAGAATTGATCAGGGCCAGTGTGCTCGGACGGCAAGAATGCCTCGATGACCACCATGCCCAAGGCGATGTACTTCTCTGGCGATGCATGTGGGTGGGTGTGGACTTGCTCCAGTTCGGCTACGCCGTACTGTGTTGGATGACGTGTGTGCGTGGTGTCGCAGTTGAAGATGGACCATTGTTTCGACTCTAGACGACATGGACGGTTGAGCTTGATCACGTTTATTGTGAATAGGTGGACAAAATGGCCCCCGATGATGAAAAAGAGAAGTGATAGCACAATATAGTGCTAAATGTGTGTAAGGATTTGTTTAATCGTTGCAACGCACAAGTATTTTTTTGCTCAATCCAGGCCGAGCATTGCATCACACAAAGAGGCAGAACCTCGTCCAGGTCGACGCCAAACCAGAGACCCGAACAGACCGCGTCGATCTAGAACGACGAGGCAACATGGCAAGGCGTCGCCGGGGATTCGCCACAGAAGAAATCGGCGATCTATGCCAGTGGAGAGCAGCGCGTGATACGCCGGCCTGCGGCAACATTTACTAGGGATAGCGAAATGGGGAACGTGCATAGAGATAGTGCGTGCAGTTCGTCTAGCAACGATGGTGTCTTCTTGTTTGTGTAGGCCAAGTCCTTATGTTTGGGCCAAGCCCAAATAGTGCAAAGAAAAATTGAAAATAAAATTTATTTTTTCAAAAAACAAAACATTCTGAAATATATATTTTTGAGAGAAATGTTCTTACCCCTCAAAAAACAAAACATTTCTATTCCTGAAGAACGTTCTTTTAAGCAAAACATCTATTAAAAATGTTCTTTTTCAGAGAAATGTTCCAATTTCATAAAAAACATTAACTGTTCTTGAGAAAGTGTTCCAAGTTTTATTTAAGTGTCAACTTTTATTAAAAATTAGGAAATTTTCACATTCAACTTTTCATCGATATTTATTAAAATTGGATATAAAAAATGATGCACAATGACACATGAAGTAGGTGGTGCTCCTTTTTTCGCCCGGTGCAACGCACGGGCTCTTTTGCTAGTAATCTCTTCCTAATAATAAAGCACGGATTGGGTCTCCGGGTTCACCGTCAACAAATTTACAGAAACCCCTTGAGTTTTATGAAAATAAACCCGCAATCCTGGTGTAAACGTACCGACTCGTTTTCCACATGCCATCGCCTATCCCCACCAGCCACCCATGATCCCCAATTCAGGCCGCATGGCCGCCCGCCGCCGGGTGCTACTCCGCCCCGAGCACTGTCAATGTCTCTGTTGCCTGCTCAGGCCCGCCCTCTTCATCCCCCTCCCTTCATCGTCCTCCAATGCCCCGAGCTCCCCTCGCCGCGCCGCAGACCACCTGCTCCTCCCGATGCACTGCCCACGCGCGGCCACGTCCCACCTAGCTGTCCACTCGCGCGTCTCCTACCTCGGTGGTCCGGCGAGCGGCGCCGGCAGCCATGGCAAACTGCCATGGGTGCGGCCAGTCCGAGCTCCAGTTTAGGAAGGTTGATCCAAAAAGAAAAGAAAAACCCGTGACCCCGTCCTCCAATACACCACCTGCTCCCATCCATTCAGCACCACCGCCCGCTTCAGCACCTGCTCGTCGGCCGCCGTCGTGCGGAGCCACCTGCCCAGCTCTTCGCCCAGCCTGCCTACGCCGGTAGGCTTTCCACCACAGCCACGCACCACTTGGCCTCCCCCTGCCCATTGCCTCCTACACAATCGCCTCGAATCGCAGGAGCTGCCTCTCATCTCTCTCCCTGTAGTGATGGTCACGGGCTGATGTTGCTGTTCCTCTCCATCAGGATCTATCTCTTTCTCTTTGTCTCTATCTCTCTCTCATGGATCGGCAACTGCGTATTTCCCAAATAAGTGTGTCCCTCTGCTCTGGATATTACGCCCACAACATGTTTGATGTTATGCTTATGAGGAGTTGAACTTCATTTTTTTCAAGTTTTTCTTTGGTGTATCAGGCATTCAGGCCTGGTGTAATTTCTTTTCAAAAGTGAACATGTTGTACAGTCCAATGTATCTAGGAAAATTAAGTTATGGAGAGTTGTTCATCATGTTGCTTGCATATTTTTTGTCTAACAAACTGGATACTTCAATTTTGGATATAAACATTGAGTAGGCGCTCAAATATTTCGCTAATAATAGTTTCCAACTTGCTTTTTAGTAGGACTATAGAACTATTTGCAGCTTTTAATTATGTGTACTTAAAATGGATTTGGTGTCCAGGACATGTGGAGTTGACATCAAGTTGAATTATGTGCTGATGTTCTTCGATAGAATAATTGTTCTTCTCCTTTAAAAATGATGGACCATTGACTTATTTTTTTTATGCTCAAATACACACACAAATGACATCCAGTAAGCGCTTGGACACCCGGCAGATTGAAAGTACAGAAGCAAAGATATCCAATACGAGGCCACGATGCCCGACAGAGACGCGGCCAATACGCGCCTAATCTTTATTTCTTGATGTTGGAACCACAAGTAAGAGCATGTTCATGTTTACTTATTATGTTTTCTTTTGGAGAAATTTTGGGGATTTACAAGCTGAAATTATTGACTGTTTGAAAAAAATGTTTTAACCAAAACTGTTTGAACAATGTTGCCCTGGTTCTGCATTCATGGAATTGCTAAAAAAGTTGAACAAGTTCAGTCAGAGTTTTGTCCCTGTTAATATTCAGTTCGAAGTGCCAGTTTGTTTCTACTTGCTCATCTCTTAATGTTGAACTATACATGTACTTATCTTTAAAGTTCTGTTGTCTTCCTGAACTAATTAGATTTTTCAGCACTACTGAATTAATTGGATGCCATCTTAAATTACCTTCCCTTTGACGTTATTGTACAGATTCCTGAAACACTGCCCAGTGTTTCAGCTGCGTACATGTCTACAACAATACTAGCAGATCTAAATTTGTGTTGCTAAGGTGTAGACTGACCTGACTTCAAGGAAAAAACATGGAGATTAGAGTGCCCCTTTTTCCCTTCCAATTCCATTTTCAGCAGCTATCAGACATGCATAGAAAATGTACTTTTGAGTACTTACAATATGATTTTGCTACTTGCAGAGTTCTTCAAGTGGTAATTTATTTTACAAATTTCTACAACAGGCTGCATCAGTGGTTCACAGCGGAGGAAGCTGTGGCGACTGCTACTGCGGCAACAAGGCGCTAGCTAGCTAGGTGTACCTGGAACAATAAGTTTGCTTTTCACTTCAGAATTCGGAGGAAGTCAACGTTTGTTTTGTAGTTCAAACCAATCACTGGTTCAAAGATCTATTCCAAAATGATACTGTCTCATGGTGCTAGGTTATCAAAATAATCCATCATGGCTAAAGGTAAATTTCATTCTGGGTATTAGTTTGTTTCATCCATTCTTCCCAAGACAAAAAACAGGTGGCATATGGCGATGAGATGAGCTTCTTTGGCTTTTTATTTGGCAGTTCTCTTCTCGTATCCCCTCTCTTTTCCATGTTGTCCTGAAATTTCAGCAACACAATTTGTGATCTTGCCAGGTAATCATGCTAATTTATTCAGGAAATGTATGTTGGTATCTCTTTCATTTCTATCTCATTACTGCACACATAATTTTAAATCATATATATGATGAAAGCCTGCAAACAATTAGAGGTCAATCTTCTTGCATTTTTTCATGAAAGTTTGATGACTCGGTAGATATGTTAGTGTAACTTATATAAGTAACCTAATATGTTATTAGGTACCTGGGATGAATGGATGTAACGAATGCCTAAGCAATAAGTGAAAAAATAACTATATTTGTATCTGTCATAAACTAGAATATTTTCTTCTTTGCATTACGAAATAAAAGTACAAATCATTTCCTCGTCATATTGTAGCCACCCAGGAGCCATCTTTATCCTTTAAATGACAACTCTTGATGTATAAAAGAAGCTTTTGCAGATTCCATTGTTAGTAGATTATATTTTCACCATTCAGTGCAATTGTGTTGTTTCATGTGAACTACGGGAGATAAGAAAAACTTTATAGAATAACTGTGTTTCTAGATTTTTTTGAACTGGAACACTGTGATTCCATTAACTTGCAAGCTTGGCTGGATCGCCAGGTGCATAGACACATACAAAGTCCCGTTCGTCCTCAAGGCAAAAGAGCTTGGCTCATGCGCACCGAAAGGCGCTAGGGCGTGTGCTACCTTATTACATTAACGGGGACCAAATTCCACTGCTACAGAATTGAAATCTGTGCTAAGGAAGATACGAAGGTCCCTGTAGATGATTCCTTCCGCCGCCCTGTCATACTCATTGCTCTTCAGTGCACGAAACATAGAAGCATGCACAGCGGCAGCACAGGCAGTAGCAGAATGGGGTATAATGAATGTTGTATTTTAGTATGACTGTCAAACGCTGGTTCGTGTTTCTAGATTGTCTAGCTAAGGGCTGGTTTTGTTTCGCTGGAACACAAATCACGGTCAGATGTACCTATTAGGATGATTTCGGGTCCGTGCTAGCTATTTCTGATTTTGAAGCCATTCCTTCAGGATACATGATTACATTACATTACAAGTTGAAAAACTGTGCTAAGTGAAAGTTGTTAGTAAAGCGGATTGCTCTTTTTGATCTGCACAGAAATTTCAGTAATAATATGTGCCACTCATTTTGTTACTAAAAGCTGGGATGATTTTTACACTTTGGTTTATTTTATTAATTCCCACGCTCGCCTGATATTCTCCTCGTCACCTTTCCATTTTGACAAATTTATCATCCCAAAGTATATGCATAATGATGAAATATTCTATGGCAGTATGTCAAATGCAGTTTAATATAGTTGGTTCTGTAGTGATTTTTAGTTCCGGCCATTTTCTTTCTAATTTTATTTTAAGATGTACTCTTTTTAAAGTTTTTTATCACGTTTTTCTTGAAAATAAAAGATGAGACAAAAATGGCACCTACGATCATTACAGGTCGTGGATAGGTGGACAACATAACCACCATCGACAATGGTGGCAAGCAAGAGAAGTGGAATCATAGATTAGATGAGCAAGGATTTGTTTCTCCCGGTGCAACGCACGGGCCCTTTTGCTAGTCTCTCCCTAATAATAAAGCACGGATTGGGTCTCCGGGTTCACCGTCATGGAGTTTTTGCAGAGAAGCCCCTAAATTTTATAGCAATCAACCCGCGGTCCGCTGTAATCCGACCGTAAGTGGAAAAGATAAAACGTTTCGTACGCAACCTAGACTCGGCCGTCGTTAAAATTGCTGTCCCGCACGAGAACCAGGGTTCCACCGCCGCCGCCGCGCCCCCACCCCCTGCTCCTCGTTCGCCGAATCCAGACAAGAGATCTGCAGGATCCGCCGCATCTCTCACGACCCTCTCTCGCGTTCGCATAGTCTCGCTGGAAATCGCGAGGCAGCCCCGCCCGGAATCCACCGCTTCCTCCTCCTGTTCGTTTTCTCTCACAAAGTTTTTCCCGATCGAGAGATATCAAAGGGGTTGGCAGGGGCGATAGCTATGTGGCGTTCGAGAGATATCAGAGGGGTTGGCAGGGGCGACAGCTATGTGGCGTTCGACGAGTGTGGAGGCGTGGTCGGACAGCGGGGAGGGGCGCTGTGGTGGCGGAGATGGCCGGCACCATAGATAAGCGCTGGGAGCTGCCGACGCCATGGCCGAGCGGAGGGGAGAGCCGCCGTGCTGGACGAGAACAACCACCACAGATTCCTCGCCCAAGTCATGATCCAGTTGCATCTGCAATCTCACATCTCACATCTTGATGCCGTATTGGTTGCCGTCATCCTTCATAGTGCGCTATTTGCATAGCAGTATAATCTGGCTCGAAAGTCAACTCGTGGAGCAACGAGAAAGACTCACGAAGCGCGTACGTGGGCGACGCAGGTAGCGGTGGATGTCAACGAGTTTGTGCAAGAGAGACAATTGCAGATTGATTCGATCCTGGAGGCGACAGCTAGGGCACGCATGAGGCAGAGTTGGCGTTGCAGCAGGCAGCGGTGAGGCGCGACAGCAGTGGACGGTCAAGGTCCAGCCGCTGGCGAAGGCAGCAGAGCAGCAGCTTGGCGGCCGAAGGCGACTTCCTTGCGGACGACAGATCAATTGAATTATTGCGCTAGCTAGCAAGCTAAGTAGCTCGATGACTTCCTTGCAGACGTCGGATCGATTGAGGCCTGCGTGATGAGTGACGAGGCAGCTGGATTGGTTTCGAACTTTCAACTGATTGATTGAAGCACAACGTGGGTTAGCTACCTAAGCGACTGGATGGGCTTCCTCGCAGATGGATCGACGGAGGCACTGCGTGATGACCCAAGGCACCGATGCATGCCGGCGCTGGCTCCGTTGTACTGTACAAGGCAGTCGCCACCACATCTGTCGTCTGTGGATCCGAGCAGCCGCTTGTCTCCTGCTGCGGCACGTGAGGACGCTGGAGCTGCCTCATCCGGTGCGGACCTGCTGCTGTTTGCAATTAGGACGCCGCACCATTGTTAAAGCACTAAAACAACAGGTTTCCAACGGGCGCCTGAACTGTCTTCTATGTTGATCATGTGATTTTACCTATCCTTCCTATCAAGAATTGCACGCACGTTACTGATCATAGTATAGATTTTTGGAAGCACTGTATTTCCTGCCTGCACATTATTTGAACAAAATTACATTGCATATATTCAGAGAAAGTACATGCATGCTACAATTGTTAGAGTAGAATAATTTCCAAACTTCAAATTATTATCAGATTATAATAATTTTGATTCCTTTGGTATCATTTATAAAGTGATTATATTTTCACGTCTGATCTGTGCTATTTTTTCTGGTGTTTACTGCATCCCGTGTACTGAGAACAAGAGCTTCAAAAATCTCACGGATTGACTCCGTGGGTTCACCGTCACAATACGCTTCTTCACGTGAATTTACGCTTTCAGTTTTTTTGTCCGTCCGTCTCATCTATCTTTTTCTATCTGACAAGGTGGTATTAATCTTACTGCGTCCCCAACTAGCTCTGGTGTTTGAATCGTTATCCCTGCTGCGTCGCCCAGCTGGGCCTAAATCCACGTGATATGGGCCTATTTTTTAAATAAAGTTATATGGGCCAGCTGGTCCTGTGGGGGTAGTGGTTAGCTTAAAATAAAAATAGATTTCGTATACGTCAACAGCTAGCTAGCGCTTCTCTGTACGTACGTCGTCGATCGGTCCCGGGTAATTTTCGTACGTCTGTCGCCAAGCTGGGCCTCGCCAGTGTGTTATGGGCCAACTGGTCCTGATGTGCTGATGTAACAACTTTTAAGAATGCCACCAACTGAGCTATTTGTCTTTGTGCAAAAAAGTATAAGGCCAGTATTGTAAGTCATAGTCCCACATTGCTTTTTGATATCAAATCACACCTATTTATATACACGTGAGTTGCCACAATCAACAAGCCATGACATCAATAAATAAACAGAGGGTTCGCTTAAGAGAAACGAGGAAATAAACTAAGCCTCGGAAAGAAGCATGGGGTGCTTGCCAGGCATGGACATGCATGTCCAATCAAAATGCGACGCTGCCGGAAAGATGACTAAATCTTTGAGAATAAACTTGGGCACCTGCGTGTAACCTGATCACACTCGAAATCCAATTAATATGAGTGACACATTTAAAATGTGTTTATATGCCTATTGAAAATGTTATATAATTTTTAAAAATCGTTCATGTATTTAAAATTGTTAGTGTGGTTTTAAAAAAAGTTTTCACATATTAAAATAATGTTCATATAAATTGAAAAACGTTCACCCTTTCTCAAAAAATGTTCATGTAATTCTAAAAAGTGTTCACATACATACAAATATCTGTAATTTAAAAAATATTTATGCTCTTTAAAAAGGTCCATGTGATTTAAAAAGTCTTTTTGTGTTTCAAATGGAAGGTTGATGCATTTTGAAAAACAATATGTACAATTTAAAAGTGAGTGGGTATATGAGGGACGAGCGTATGGACTAAGTGTAAGCCGTAGAACGGAAAGGGCGACTGTCACGTCCAACTTGAGGAGATTAGTTTTAAAAGTACTCCTTTCGGTCCTTTTTAGTTCGCATATAAGATTTGACTGAAGTCAAGCCTCGTAAAGTTTGACCAACTTTACAGAAAAAGTACCAATATTCACAATCTGAAATCAATATCAATAAATGTGTCATGACTTAAAGTTTCATATTATATAACTTTAGCACAGCAGATGTTGATATTTTTTCATATAAATACGGTCAAACTTTGTAAAGTTTGACTTCAGAGAATTCTAATATGCAGAGTAAAAAGGACCAGAGGGAGTATTAGACATTCACTTGTGATGGCATGGTTCAATGTCAGCTGCGAGCGGAGTAGTCGAGATCATCATCATGGGATCAACCACGTTGAAGGCATTGCGTTCTAACAGATTAAAATACTCTTCAAAATATTTAACTATCAGACACTAACTCAAAATATAACATGTTATATATGAAAAATTCCTGAGAAAAAATGTGTATAAATTTTAAATATATATATATATACATGCATACCTGAAAAATTCTTTCAACGGACTATTTTTTTATGTTGCATTCATTCGAGTAAGGCACTCCGAGTAAAACAGATCGAGGCTCCAGTCATTAAGATGGTACTTAAAGTAGCCCTTGACCTCCACCTCTCATTTCTAACTGGCATTTGCTCAGTATGATGATGAAAACCACAAGCTCGTGTACATAATAAAACTTGCAAAAGGGCGAAAGGATGAATAGGTCGATGACAATGAGGGGACGGAGCAATTGTGATAACTGGTGAAATATAATTTTTGTTACCCCGTTGCAACGTACGGGCTCTTTTGCTAGTAATAATAATAATTATATATATCTTTCCCTAATCTTTCCCTAATTTATTTTTCTCTCCCTAATAATAAAGCACGGATTGACTCCGTGGGTTCATCGTCACAATACGCTTTCTTCTCATGTCATAATACATTTTTACGATTTGTATAGACAAAATCATAATATAAACAAGGTGGTACTAATTTGGGGAACCGTTTGTAGTTTTGTCCGTCGTCAAAATTTCTGTAGTTCGGCACATTGCTGCTTTGGGCCGGCCCACGCTGGGTTCTCCGCACGCACACGACACACAGGTCTTACAATTCCTCTACAACTTGATCCTAAAAAAATATACAATTCGTCTACAACTGGGACACCCCCGAGCAAAGTAAAAAGGGGATCGATGGAGTTTAGGTCGCGTCCTCCCCCGCCCAGATCGCTGCTCCCACCGATTTCGCAACCTACCGGCGGCCCCTCCACCACCCGTTCCCATGACCCCCAACTCTCGCAGCCGTCGCCACCACATCTTCCAACGGCCCCTTCGATCTCAGATACGGTCGACGGGGAACACGCGCGGCCGCTGAAGGCTGGACGCGCGGCGGTGCTGTGGCTAGAGTTCCAGGCGCTCAACTGGGACTGGTAGGCGTTGTGTGTGGTGGCGTCAGCCAGTCGGCTGCCTGCACGCCATGGCAGAGAGCGGTGAGGCCGAGCACCCACCCTTCGTTTCGATTTCAGGGTTCCTTGATTTATTTTCAGCAGCAACTTCATTACGTACCTCCTGTCCTTCCTCCACTATCAGTAGAATCTGAACTCGAGCTTTCAGCTGCAGCTTTTAGTATCCTGAGGCACTCATCAACTTCAGAATTACCACTGGGGTGACTTTTCTCAGGAAGTCTGGAAAGAAGCGAGGATTCCCAAGTAATAAGATATGTGTGCTTACAAAAAATTGCCTACTGCAAAGTAGATGATGCATTCTTCTTCTGCATGGAAATCCGCAAATTGATTATCTGCATATTATTTGTCCGTACTTCTCCAAGATCTGAGCATACCATCTTAGGAACTTCTGAAACTTCCTGGTGGGACATAAGTTCAGGAGTGTAATTTATCATTGTAAAAGTGCGTACTGACCCTTAATAACAAGGGGATTCTGTTATTTCTTACTCAATTTACTTGCATCTTCAGAAATCTGGTGTATAGAGCAGCATGAAGGAAATATGCCCTAGAGGCAATAATAAAGTTATTATTTATTTCCTTATATCATGATAAATGTTTATTATTCATGCTAGAATTGTATTAACCGGAAACATAATACATGTGTGAATACATAGACAAACAGAGTGTCACTAGTATGCCTCTACTAGACTAGCTCGTTAATCGAAGATGGTTATGTTTCCTAACCATGAACAAAAGAGTTGTTATTTGATTAACAGGATCACATCATTAGAAGAATGATGTGATTGACTTGACTCATTCCGTTAGCTTAGCACTCGATCGTTTAGTATGTTGCTATTGCTTTCTTCATGACTTATACATGTTCCTGTGACTATGAGATTATGCAACTCCCGTTTACCGGAGGAACACTTTATGTGCTACCAAACGTCACAACGTAACTGGGTGATTATAAAGGAGCTCTACAGGTGTCTCCAAAGGTGAATGTTGGGTTGGCGTATTTCAAGATTAGGATTTGTCACTCTGATTGTCGGAGAGGTATCTCTCGGCCCTCTCGGTAATGCACATCACATAAGCCTTGCAAGCATTACAACTAATGAGTTAGTTGCGAGATGATGTATTACGGAACGAGTAAAGAGACTTGCCGGTAACGAGATTGAACTATGTATTGAGATACCGACGATCGAATCTCGGGCAAGTAACATACCGATGACAAAGGGAACAACGTATGTTGTTATGCGGTCTGACCGATAAAGATCTTTGTAGAATATGTGGGAGCCAATATGAGCATCCAGGTTCCGCTATTGGTTATTGACCGGAGACGTGTCTCGGTCATGTCTACATTGTTCTCGAACCCGTAGGGTCCGCACACTTAAGGTTTCGATGACAGTTATATTATGAGTTTATGAGTTTTGATGTACCGAAGGAGTTCGGAGTCCCGGATAGGATCGGGGACATGACGAGGAGTCTCGAAATGGTCGAGACATAAAGATTGATATATTGGAAGCCTATATTTGGATATCGGAAGTTTTCCGGGTGAAACCGGGATTTTACCGGAGTACCGGGAGTTACCGGAACCCCCCGGGAGGTATATGGGCCTTAGTGGGCTTTAGTGGAAGAGAGGAGAGGTGGCCAGGGCTGGGCCGCGTGCCCCTCCCCCCTAGTCCGAATAGGACAAGGAGAAGGGGGCGACGCCCCCCTTCCTTCTCTCTCTCCTCTTTCCCCCCTCCCGAATCCTATTCCAACTAGGAAAGGGGGGGGGGAATCCTACTCCCGGTGGGAGTAGGACTCCTCCTGGCTTGCCCTCCTCCTGGCCGGCCGCACCCCCCCTTTGATCCTTTATATACGAAGGCAGGGGGCACCCCTAGACACACAAGTTGATCCACGTGATCATATTCTTAGCCGTGTGCGGTGCCCCCTTCCACCATAATCCTCGATAATATTGTAGCGGTGCTTAGGCGAAGCCCTGCGACGGTAGAACATCAAGATCGTCACCACGCCGTCGTGCTGACGGAACTCTTCCCCGACACTTTGCTGGATCGGAGTCCGGGGATCATCATCGAGCTGAACGTGTGCTAAAACTCGGAGGTGGCGTAGTTTCGGTACTTGATCGGTCGGGCCGTGAAGACGTACGACTACATCAACCACGTTGTGCTAACGCTTCCGCTGTTGGTCTACAAGGGTACATAGATCACACTCTCCCCTCTTGTTGCTATGCATCACCATGATTTTGCGTGTGCGTAGGAATTTTTTTGAAATTACTACATTCCCCAACAGTGGTATCAGAGCCTAGGTTTTATGTGTTGATGTTATTTGCACGAGTAGAACACAAGTGAGTTGTGGGCGATATAAGTCATACTGCTTACCAGCATGTCATACTTTGGTTCGGCGGTATTGTTGGACGAAGCGGCCCGGACCGACATTACGCGTACGCTTACGCGAGACCGGTTCTCCCGACGTGCTTTGCACAAAGGTGGCTAGCGGGTGACAGTTTCTCCAACTTTAGTTAAACCGAGTGTGGCTACGCCCGGTCCTTGCGAAGGTTAAAACAGCACCAACTTGACAAACTATCGTTGTGGTTTTGATGCGTAGGTAAGATTGGTTCTTGCTTAAGCCCGTAGCAGCCACGTAAAACTTGCAACAACAAAGTAGAGGACGTCTAACTTGTTTTTGCAGGGCATGTTGTGATGTGATATGGTCAAGACATGATGCTAAATTTTATTGTATGAGATGATCATGTTTTGTAACAGAGTTATCGGCAACTGGCAGGAGCCATATGGTTGTCGCTTTATTGTATGCAATGTAATCGCGCTGTAATGCTTTACTTTATCACTAAGCGGTAGAGATAGTCGTGGAAGCATAAGATTGGCGAGACGACAACGATGCTACGACGGAGATCAAGGTGTCGCGCCGGTGACGATGGTGATCATGACGGTGCTTCGAAGATGGAGATCACAAGCACAAGATGATGATGGCCATATCATATCACTTATATTGATTGCATGTGATGTTTATCTTTTATGCATCTTATCTTGCTTTGATTGACGGTAGCATTTTAAGATGATCTCTCAATAATTATCAAGAAGTGTTCTCCCTGAGCATGCACCGTTGCGAAAGTTCTTCGTGCTGAGACACCATGTGATGATCGGGTGTGATAGGCTCTACGTTCAAATACAACGGGTGCAAAACAGTTGCACACGCGGAATACTCAGGTTATACTTGACGAGCCAAGCATATACAGATATGGCCTCGGAACACGGAGACCAAAAGGTCGAGCGTGAATCATATAGTAGATATGATCAACATAGTGATGTTCACCAATGAAACTACTCCATCTCACGTGATGATCGGACATGGTTTAGTTGATTTGGATCACGTAATCACTTAGAAGATTAGAGGGATGTCTATCTAAGTGGGAGTTCTGAAGTAATATGATTAATTGAACTTAAATTTATCATGAACTTAGTCCTGGTAGTATTTTTCAAATTATGTTGTAGATCAATAGCTCGCGTTGTTGCTTCCCTGTGTTTATTTTGATATGTTCCTAGAGAAAATTGTGTTGAAAGATGTTAGTAGCAATGATGCGGATTGGATCCGTGATCTAAGGTTTATCCTCATTGCTGCACGGAAGAATTATGTCCTTGATGCACCGCTAGGTGACAGACCTATTGCAGGAGCAGATGCAGACGTTATGAACGTTTGGATAGCTCAATATGATGACTACTTGATAGTTTAGTGCATCATGCTTAATGGCTTAGAATCGGGACTTCAAAGACGTTTTGAACGTCATGGACCATATGAGATGTTCCAGGAGTTGAAGTTAATATTTCAAGCAAATACCTGAGTTGAGAGATATGAAGTCTCCAATAAGTTCTATAGCTAAAAGATGGAGGAGAATCACTCAACTAGTGAGCATGTGCTCAGATTGTCTGGGTACTATAATCGCTTGAATCAAGTGGGAGTTAATCTTCCAGATAAGATAGTGATTGACAGAATTCTCTAGTCACCATCACCAAGTTAGTAGAACTTCGTGTTGAACTATAGTATGCAAGGGATGACGAAAACGAATCCCGAGCTTTTCATGATGATGAAATCGATGAAGGTAGAAATCAAGAAATAACATCAAGTGTTGATGGATGACAAGATCACTAGTTTCAAGAAAAGTGCAAAGGGAAAAAAGGGGAACTTCAAGAAAAATAGCAAGCAAGTTTCTGCTCAAGTGAAGAAGCTCAAGTCTGGTCCTAAGCCTGAGACTAAGTGTTTCTACTGCAAGGGGACTGGTCACTGGAAGCGGAACTACTCCAAGTGATTGGCAGATAAGAAGGATCGCAAAGTGAACATAAGTATATTTGATATACATGTTATTGATGTGTACTTTACTAGTGTTTATAGCAACCCCTCAGTATTTGATACTAGTTCAGTTGCTAAGATTAGTAACTCGAAACGGGAGTTGCAGAATAAACAGAGACTAGTTAAGGGTGAAGTGACGATGTGTATTGGAAGTGGTTCCAAGATTGATATGATCATCATCGCACACTCCCTATACTTTCGGGATTAGTGTTGAACCTGAATAAGTCTTATTTGGTGTTTGCATTGAGCATGAATATGATTTGATCATGTTTATTGTAATACGGTTACTCATTTAAGTAAGAGAATAAATTGTTGTTCTGTTTACATGAATAAAACCTTATATGGTTACACACCCAATGAAAATAGTTCGTTGGATCTCGATCGCAGTGATACACATAATCATAATATTGAAACCAAAAGATGCAAAGTTAATAATGATAGTGCAACTTATTTGTGGCACTGCCGTTTAGGTCATATTGGTGTAAAGCGCATGAAGAAACTCCATGCTAATGGGTTTTTGGAATCACTTGATTATGAATCAGTTGATGCTTGCGAACCATGCCTCATGGGCAAGATGACTAAAACGCCGTTCTCTGGAACTATGGAGCGAGCAATTGACTTATTGGAAATAATACATACTGATGTATGAGATCCGATGAGTGTTAAGGCTCGTGGCGGGTATCATTATTTTCTGACCTTCACAGATGATTTGAGCAGATATGGGTATATCTACTTAATGAAACACAAGTCTGAAATATTTGAAAAGTTTAAAGAATTTCAGAGTGAAGTGGAGAATCATCGTAACAAGAAAATAAAAGTTTCTACGATATGATCGCAGAGGTAAAATATTTGAGTTACGAGTCTGGCCTTCAGTTAAAACAATGTGAAATAGTTTCACTACTCACGCCACCTGGAACACCACAGCATAATGGTGTGTCCGAACATCATAACCGCACTTTATTAGATATGGTGCGATCTATGATGTCTCTTACCGATCTACCACTATCGTTTTGGGGTTATGCATTAAAGACAGCTGCATTCACGTTTAAAAGGGCACCATCTAAGTCCGTTGAGACGACACAATCTGAACTGTGGTTTGGCAAGAAACCAAAGTTGTCATTTCTTAAAGTTTGGGATTGTGATGCTTATATGAAAAAGTTTCATCCTGATAAGCTCAAACCCAAATCGGAGAAATATGTCTTCATAGGATACCGAAAGGAGACTATTGGGTACACCTTCTATCACAGATCCGAAGGCAAGACATTCGTTGCTAAGAATGGATCCTTTCTAGAGAAGGAGTTTCTCTTGAAAGAAGTGAGTGGGAGGAAAGTAGAACTTGATAAGGTAATTGTACCTTCTCCCTTATTGAAAAGTAGTTCATCACAAGAAATCTGTTCCTGTGACTACTACACCAATTAGTGAGGAAGACTAATGATGATGATCATGTAACTTCAGATCAAGTTAATACCGAATCTCGTAGGTAAACCAGAGTGAAATCCACACCAAAGTGGTACGGTAATCCTGTTCTGGAAGTCATGTTACTAGACCATGACGAACTTGCGAACTATGAGGAAGCGATAATGAGCCTAGATTCCGCGAAATGGCTTGAGGCCATGAAATCTGAGATGAGATCCATGTATGAGAACAAAGTATGGACTTTGATTGACTTGTCCAATGATCGGCGAGCCATTACGATTAAATGAATTTTCAAGAGGAAGACGGATGCTGATAGTAGTGTTACTATCTACAAAGCTAGAATTATCGCAAAAAGGTTTTTGACAAGTTCAAGGTGTTGACTATGATGAGAGTTTCTCACTCGTATCTATGCTTAAGTCTGTCCGAATCATGTTAGCAATTGCCACATTTTATGAAATCCAGCAAATGGATGTCAAAACTGCATTCCTGAATGGATTTCTGGAAGAAGAGTTGTATATGATGCAGCCGGAAGGTTTTGTCGATCCAAAAGGAGCTAACAAAGTGTGTAAGCTCCAGGGGTCCATTTATGGACTGGTGCAAGCCTCTCGGAGTTGGAATAAATGCTTTGATAGTATGATCAAAGCATATAGTTTTATACAGACTTGCGGTGAAGCCTGTATTTACAAGAAAGTGAGTGGGAGCACTACAACATTTCTGATAAGTATATGTGAATGACATATTGTTGATCGGAAATAATGTAGAATTATTCTACAAAGCATAAAGGAGTGTTTTTAAAGAAGTTTTTCAAAGAAAGACCTTGGTGAAGCTGCTTACATATTAAGCATCAAAATCTATAGAGATAGATCAAGACGCTTGATAAGTTTTTTCAATGAGTACATACCTTGAAAATATTTTGAAATAGTTCAAAAATGGAACAGTCAAAGAAAGAGTTCTTGGCTGTGTTACAAGGTATGAAATTGAGTAAGACTCAAAGCCCGACCACGGCAGAAGATAGAAAGAGAATGAAAGTCATTCCCTATGCCTCAGCCATAGGTTCTATAAAGTATGCCATGATGTGTACCAGATCTATTGTATACCCTACACTGTGTTAAGCAAGGGAGTACAATAGTGATCTAAGAGTAGATCACTG
The DNA here is from genome assembly GCF_002162155.2 of Triticum dicoccoides. NCBI lineage: Eukaryota > Viridiplantae > Streptophyta > Magnoliopsida > Poales > Poaceae > Triticum > Triticum dicoccoides. Next base: position 186,068,996 of record NC_041382.1, on the reverse strand, counting down.
GACATTGGTCAAAATTATTCTTAGTGGAATAAGGAAATATTTCTCGATTATGGAGGTGACAAAAGGTTCGTCGTAAAAAGTTACGTCGATGCAAGTTTTGACACAGATCTGGATGACTCTAAGTCTCGATCTAGATACATATTGAAAGTGGGAGCAATTAGCTAGAGTAGCTCCGTGCAGAGCATTATAGACATAGAATTCACAAAATACTTACGGATCTGTATGTGACAGACCCGTTGACTAAAATTATCTCACAAGCAAAACATGATCACACCTTAGTACTCTTTGGGTGTTAATCACATGGCGATGTGAACTAGATTATTGACTCTAGTAAACCCTTTGGGTGTTGGTCACATAGTGATGTGAACTATATATTGGTGTTAAATCACATGGAGATGTGAACTAGATTATTGACTCTAGTGCAAGTGGGAGACTGAAGGAAATATGCCCTAGAGGCAATAATAAAGTTATTATTTATTTCCTTATATCATGATAAATGTTTATTATTCATGCTAGAATTGTATTAACCGGAAACATAATACATGTGTGAATACATAGACAAACAGAGTGTCACTAGTATGCCTCTACTAGACTAGCTCGTTAATCGAAGATGGTTATGTTTCCTAACCATGAACAAAAGAGCTCGTTAATCTATGATGTCTCTTACCAATCTACCACTATCATTTTGGGGTTATGCATTAGAGACAGCTGCATTCACGTTAAAAGGGCACCATCTAAATCTGTTGAGACGACACCGTATGAACTATGGTTTGGCAAGAAACCAAAGTTGTCGTTTCTTAAAGTTTAGGGTTGCGATGCTTATATGAAAAAGTTTCATCCTGATAAGCTCAAACTCAAATCGGAGAAGTGCGTCTTCATAGGATACCCAAAAGAAAATGTTGGGTACACCTTCTATCGCAGATCCGAAGGCAAGATATTCGTTGCTGAGAATGGATCCTTTTCAGAGAAGGAGTTTCTCTCGAAAGAAGTGAGTGGGAGGAAAGTAGAACTTGATGAGGTAACTGTACCTACTCCCTTATTGGAAAGTAGTTCATCACAAAAATCTGTTCCTATGACTACTAGACCGATTAGTGAGGAAGCTAATGATGATGATCATGTAACTTCAGATCAAGTTACTACCGAACCTCGTAGGTAAACCAGAGTGAGATCCGCACCAAAGTGGTACGGTAATCCAGTTCTGGAGGTCATGTTACTTGACCATGACGAGCCTATGAACTATGAGGAACCGATGATGAGCCCAGATTCCGCGAAATGGCTTGAGGCCATGAAATCTGAGATATGATCCATGTATGAGAACAAAGTATGGACTTTGATGGATTTGCCCGATGATCGGCAAGCCATAGAAAATAAATGGATCTTCAAGAGGAAGACGAATGCTGATAGTAGTGTTACTATCTACAAAGCTCAACTTGTCGCAAAAGGTTTTCGGCAAGTTCAAGGGATTGACTACGATGAGACCTTCTCACTCGTAGCGATGCTTAAGTCTGTCCGAATCATGTTAGCAATTGCCGCATTTTATGAAATCCAGCAAATGGATGTCAAAACTGCATTCCTGAATGGATTTCTGGAAGAAGAGTTGTATATGATGCAACCGGAAGGTTTTGTCGATCCAAAAGGAGCTAACAAAGTGTGCAAGCTCCAGCGATCCATTTATGGACTGGTGCAAGCCTCTCGGAGTTGGAATAAACGCTTTGATAGTATGATCAAAACATATAGTTTTATACAGACTTGCGGTGAAGCCTGTATTTACAAGAAAGTGAGTGGGAGCACTATAGCATTTCTGATAAGTATATCTGAATGACATATTGTTGATCGGAAATAATGTAGAATTATTCTGCAAAGCATAAAGGAGTGTTTTTAAAGAAGTTTTTCAAAGAAAGACCTCGGTGAAGCTGCTTACATATTAAGCATCAAAATCTATAGAGATAGATCAAGACGCTTGATAAGTTTTTTCAATGAGTACATACCTTGACAATATTTTGAAGTAGTTCAAAAATGGAACAGTCAAAGAAAGAGTTCTTGGCTGCGTTACAAGGTATGAAATTGAGTAAGACTCAAAGCCCGACCATGGCAGAAGATAGAAAGAGAATGAAATTCATTCCCTATGCCTCAGCCATAGGTTCTATAGAGTATGCCATGATGTGTACCAGATCTATTGTATACCCTACACTGTGTTAAGTAAGGGAGTACAATAGTGATCTAAGAGTAGATCACTGGACATTGGTCAAAATTATCCTTAGTGGAACAAGGAAATATTTCTCGATTATGGAGGTGACAAAAGGTTCGTCGTAAAAAGTTACGTCGATGCAAGTTTTGACACAAATCTGGATGACTCTAAGTCTCGATCTAGATACATATTGAAAGTGGGAGCAATTAGCTAGAGTAGCTCCGTGCAGAGCATTGTAGACATAGAATTCGCAAAATACTTACGGATCTGTATGTGACAGACCCGTTGACTAAAATTATCTCACAAGCAAACCATGATCACACCTTAGTACTCTTTGGGTGTTAATCACATAAATGATGTGAACTAGATTATTGACTCTAGTAAACCCTTTGGGTATAGGTCACATGACGATGTGAACTATGGATGTTAATCACATGGTGATGTGAACTCTTAGTGTTGAATCACATGGCGATGTGAACTAGATTATTGACTCTAGTGCAAGTGGGAGACTGAAGGAAATATGCCCTAGAGGCAATAATAAAGTTATTATTTATTTCCTTATATCATGATAAATGTTTATTATTCATGCTAGAATTGTATTAACCGGAAACATAATACATGTGTGAATACATAGACAAACAGAGTGTCACTAGTATGCCTCTACTAGACTAGCTCGTTAATCGAAGATGGTTATGTTTCCTAACCATGAACAAAAGAGTTGTTATTTGATTAACGGGATCACATCATTAGAAGAATAATGTGATTGACTTGACCCATTCCGTTAGCTTAGCACTCGATCATTTAGTATGTTGCTATTGCTTTCTTCATGACTTATACATGTTCCTATGACTATGAGATTATGCAACTCCCGTTTACCGGAGAAACACTTTGTGTGCTACCAAACATCACAACGTAACTGGGTAATTATAAAAGATCTCTACAGGTGTCTCCAAAGGTGAATGTTGGGTTGGCGTATTTCGAGATTAGGATTTGTCACTCTGATTGTCGGAGAGGTATCTCTGGGCCCTCTTGGTAATGCACATCACATAAGCCTTGCAAGCATTACAACTAATAAATTAGTTGCAAGATGATGTATTATGAAACGAGTAAAGAGAGTTGCCGATAACGAGATTGAACTAGGTATTAAGATACCGACGATCGAATCTCGGGCAAGTAACATACCGATGACAAAGGGAATAACGTATGTTGTTATGCGGTCTGACCGATAAAGATCTTCGTAGAATATGTGGGAGCCAATATGAGCATCCAGGTTCCGCTATTGGTTATTGACCGGAGACGTGTCTCGGTCATGTCTACATTGTTCTCGAACCCGTAGGGTCCGCACGCTTAAGGTTTCGATGACAGTTATATTATGAGTTTATGAGTTTTGATGTACCGAAGGAGTTCGGAGTCCCGGATAGGATCGGGGACATGACGAGGAGTCTCGAAATGGTCAAGACATAAAGTTGATATATTGGAAGCCTATATTTGGATATCGGAAGTTTTCCGGGTGAAATCGGGATTTTACCGGAGTACCGGGAGGTTACCGGAACCCCCCGGGAGGTATATGGGCCTTAGTGGGCTTTAGTGGAAGAGAGGAGAGGTGGCCAGGGCTGGGCCGCGCGCCCCTCCCCCCTAGTCCGAATAGGACAAGGAGAAGGGGGCGGCGCCCCCCTTCCTTCTCTCTCTCCTCTTTCCCCCCTCCCGAATCCTATTCCAACTAGGAAAGGGGGGGGAATCCTACTCCCGGTGGGAGTAGGACTCCTCCTGGCATGCCCTCCTCCTAGCCGGCCGCAGCCCCCCTTTGATCCTTTATATACGGAGGCAGGGGGCACCCCTAGACACACAAGTTGATCCACGTGATCATATTCTTAGCCGTGTGCGGTGCCCCCTTCCACCATAATCCTCGATAATATTGTAGCGGTGCTTAGGCGAAGCCCTGCAACGGTAGAACATCAAGATCGTCACCACGCCGTCGTGCTGACGGAACTCTTCCCCGACACTTTGCTGGGTCGGAGTCCGGGGATCGTCATCGAGCTGAACGTGTGCTAAAACTCGGAGGTGCCGTAGTTTCGGTGCTTGATCGGTCGGGCCGTGAAGACGTACGACTACATCAACCGCGTTGTGCTAACGCTTCCGCTGTCGGTCTACAAGGGTACGTAGATCACACTCTCCCCACTCGTTGCTATGCATCACCATGATCTTGCGTGTGCGTAGAATTTTTTTTGAAATTACTACGTTCCCCAACACATCAATGTTCAGTCTGCGTGGTCATATTATTCTGAATTTCAAGGAACAAAAATGATGTATATTTGAAGACGTACGGGTTGAGGAACAAAATAATGTGATTTCGAGGAACAACATTAAATACGCAGGAGGACAATGGATATTTTTGGGTCAGTATTTTCCAATTAGATACATATTTCAACTTGCAATTAGGAGGTTCTGAACCTCTCTTTTCTTGATGGGGAGTATGCAATGAAGAAACCACCACCACTGGTTTGTCGCAGCCAGAGGTAAGTGCATGGTTGTTTGGGTGATAGCCTTATAACTGCCTTGATGGTCTACATCCATGGTATGGCTGCATAACGTTTATGTTTTCTCTCATATTAGTCATTCACCATGTTCCTCTTACCATCGCCTTGACTGGAACGAAGGTGCTTACCATCACTGAACTTTTGTTTAGCAATCTATTGTCGCTCGATATTGGCATGTTCCTTCCGCCATGGAGCATGATTTGCAAAGAATGGTGGAGTTGCTTGGTTATTTCTATGAATTGGTGGAGGATGTAGAGGCTCATCTGCATTCCATGTCTAGGTCCATGCCTTGCATCAAATTCCAGCCTTCACGGCCACTCGGAGCGCTTTTCACTGTACAAACAGCATGCGGAGAAGCTAATGGAGTCTTGTTCAGGTTATCACTGCTTTTGCTCCAGCAAGGTATCTTTCTCCCTCTTTATTGACCTTTACGTTTGCCTGATTAGTGAAACATGAGTCACGTGATTCCAGTTACGCATGCATATAACATAGGCTTTTTTGTTGGCTCGTATTAACATGGGAACTGAGTAGATTTCTCAAAATGTATTCTTTTGGTTGCTTTGAGTAAAATGCTTGGTATTTTGTATTTTGTGTTCATATTAACACTGCCACAAGTCATTACATGCCTTTTAATATTTTAGAAAGTACAACGAGTCTTGCGAAGGGTCCTCGAGGAAGCTCAACAGATGACTATTCTCAGTGGAGATGATACCAGAGATGTTATTCTAAAGTAAGCTCCTGCACACCATTCTTTCGTACTTCCTTCAGAAGAAATGATTCCATTCTTGTACTTGATACTGAAGAGTGGTTGCTGCTCATTCGTCTTAATTTAATATAGAATATATGCCATGAGAGAAAGATATACTTGAAACCCGCTGAGGTCAATGATGCGTGAGATTACATCAAACTAACAAGGTTTAACCTAAATGCTGCTGGTTTGAATGGCTTTCGCTCAGACTTACTTTCTTTATTATGCATTTATCCTTTTTAGATGTTAAACTCTGATGATCACACTACTTGATTATCCTATTCCAGGATCCCTTAAGGAAGCCATTACAAAATTAAGGGAGAACAAAGGCTTTTCGTGTTTGATTTGCGGATTAACATACTTTTACCTGCAGAATTCGGGGTGGCTTTTCACCTAATGTTCTTGAAAATTTTAAATCGTGAAATGGTTGTTTTGATGCGGTGCTAAACTTTTTCCTGAAGAGATTGAGATTACCAGGATTCAGATTGGATCCCTGCTGTGTCAGCATAGGAGAACTGCTCGAACACGTAGGCACGACGTGACCGACGCTTTATATTTACTAAAAGATAAACTTCTAATAGTAAAATGCTTTTTTTTCTTGAGAAAAATTGTAATGGCCATATATTTCCTTTATGTTCCATTGTTATTTATCAGTTTTTGATAATCTTAATTCTTACTTTTCATTGTTTATCTCTAGATATGCAAAGAAGTTGGATTTGCCACAAGTTTATTTGAGAGATTGGTTATGCTTAAATTTAATATACATTTGCATATACATTTGCTGAACATACAATATCACATGAATCCTTCTTCAGGTTATTTCCAAATGTCCAGTTTTATGAGAGGAAGATTAGCAGGGCGGCCAAGTTCAAGGTGCACTTCCACGCTGGCGGGTTGAGCTCGACGGCAATCCGACGCAGGCGGCGTCCACCAACAGCTGCTCCTCCACGGACGAGGTGGGCCACGCGCAAGAGGCCTACATACAGATTTGCTGTTTCATGTCATTTATTTGCTTATTTCCTGTTTGGTCTTAATTACTGTTTTTTGTTTGTAATAGTTGTTCATGGGATGAAATTTCTAAATCACCTTGGTTTGTTTGCATACCCAAATTGTAATGATTAAATTTTATTACTTTCCATTGTGGATAGAAATGTATTTGTCCACATTTTGCTCTTGAACCACAGAATTTGTTTACATGTACATATATATAGAAATTCGCGTGAAGAATTGGTGCTGTAGGTGTCATTGGCAGGGGCATAATTCTGCAAAATGCAATGTGGAGTTGTCTATCGATATCTCTTGGACTAGACCCATGTAGTTATTTTTCATTTGGCTTCGATCATATGGCATATGTCCTTGCATGCTATGTAACGATTAGTCACAAGTGGGTATTTTCATCATTTAATGTAGAATCATGCTATTTGAGTGGCATAAATAAAAAAAAGTTATATCTTTTTAAGCACATTAATAGTCTTTTATATGTTGCAATGTAGCCCGTTAGATATTTTCCTAACGCATATAATGTTTTCTTTCTTCCATTGCAACGCACGGGCCATATTGCTAGTTTTAATAATAAAGCATGGATTGACTCCGTGGGTTCACCATCACAATACGCTTCTTCCCGTGAATTTACGCTTTCAATTCGAATTTAAAACATATACGTGAGGTGGTACTAAATTTCGTCCGTCTGGACCCTGGGCGCCGCACGCACACGGCTGGCCATCGCCCGTGGCATCACCCAGCCTCTTTGGTATGTGACGATACCGTGGAACATGAGTTGGAGTCAAACTTCACCTTCCTCGCCGCCTTTGCTACCCTCCAATAAATTTTATCCCGGTCCCGGAAGAGGGGAGTAGAGGAGAAGCGGACGAGAATGCATACGCTGAGATCGATCCCGGTGTAAATTTTATCAAACGTCGGTGCCCCTCCTTCCTAGCAGAGGTCTGAGCCGAGCACGCCGTGTGTGATGGCATCCTTCTTCCCGACCGTCTCGGCACCTCTCTCGACTGCACTGCCGCCCCGGCTACTCGAGCGCCCGTTGCCGCTTGCTCCTGCGCGCCACCGTCAGGCCCGCATGTGCGCCACCACATCTTCTTCGACAGCAACGGGACGCGTCATTCTGGCACACGGGCACGCATCTCCCTCCGGCCATGAGCATGTCGCATTTGCCATGTCCATCGTCAACTGCGAACCACATCTACCGGTGCCCCTTTTGCCTTTTCTCGCCAATATTTTGCGGCATGAAGACGCGTCCTCCGGACCGGCCGCCGGCAGTCTAGACCGGACCGGACCGAGCAACTTCGCGCTCCTGTTTTTAGGGACCAGACATGCGGCGTCAAAGCTCGGTCCGGACGGAGAGGACCAACCATGGCGAGGTGGCAGTAACCATGGCGTCAGCTACAGATCCTAATCAGAGGGGGAAACAAAGGTTAAAGCTACGGGGACTCACGATGAACCCGACGGCGAGGTCGGTGAGGCCGGGGAAGCAGCAACGGCAAGGTAATCGACGATGAACGACGATACTTGGACTTGGAGTTGGAGGATGATGGCGAGGGCTTCAAGGTGAATTCGGCCGAGTCCTTGCGCGGGAAAGGAGATCCCAAGGTTGTGGACCTCTTGGACAAGGTTGTTCGTTGCGGGGAAGCCGGTGGCCATGTGTGTTGTGCGCCGGTGGCCATGCATGCTCTGCTTGTGCCTGCCCGCGCCCAGCCGTGTGTGCGCTGGTTCTCCCGTGGGCTGCAATTTGCACCATGACTCGCTGAGCTTGACCCGTCGGTCCTAGCTCCAGCTGCACCGTGGCCCGTGGAGTTCAGCACCACCGCATCAGCCATCACACGGAGCTGCTACTGCTGCTCTTGTGCTCTAATTTTCTTGGATGCTTAAGCAAAACTAATGAGAAGAGAGAGAGAGAGAGAGAGAGAGAGAGAGAGAGAGAGAGAGAATCGGTGGTTACAGGAGCATATGAATCAGAGGATAGGATAGGCGCGTGTGTGGTGGAAAGAAATCAAAGATTTTTACTGTAAAATATAATTGCTTTCCTATTGCAGCACGGCGTTGGAGCATGGCAGGAGCGGCGCGGCATGGCGCGGTGCTGGAGACGAGCTCGGACGGGGAGAGAGATGAGAGAGATACATTTTTTGTGACAAATAGTTGTTCGTGCAGCTCTGGTGTAGTCAGATGGAGACACAGAGAGAGATGAGATGATATTCTTTTGTACTATGCAGTTGTTCGATGAGATGAGATGTAGCAGGTTGTTTGATGCTGCTTATAAGATGGATCAATGGGGTTGAGAGAGAGAGAGAGATCAGAGTGAGAAGATAGAGTTGTGGTGATTTTTTTAATTTTATGACGATCTTCGGTGTTAGTGCTACTACTATTGAAGCTGAACCAGAGACGCACTATATTGAGTACTTTGCAGATGAAAAAGAGAGAGGAAGATCGTGTTGCATACTGCTTGCTTATGATGTTTTTCTGACGGTAAATTTGTTGATTTGTTTGTTACAACAGATGCAAATAAACGGATTTACTGAGTGATTGTAACAAAGTTCCAATGTAATTTAATAAGACTATTAATATATTTTTGTGTTACCACAAAAGTGAACCGATGATATAGTGTGGATGTACTCAAGATGAGGTATGCACCAAATATTAACCCAAATTAGCCTTTTGATCCCGATGCTCATATAAAGTGTTGTTAAGTATTGGCTTGAATCCTTTCTTTTGACGAAGACCCTCAATTCAAGTAATTCAAACCTTCTTAATTCGTAACATTTGATGCATGAATTCTTGTTCGTACTTTAATTTTGTTTTACTATTTTTAGGGTAATTGCTACTTTATTTATTCTTTAGTTCACGACCATTTCGTTCAAAATACGTCATGGATAAAAAATGGGGATACATTAAACCAAGTTTTTCATAACTTATTAACACAGTCTTCGCTCACAAAAATACCAGTCGCTTTGTTCGCCGGTCGCCTCGACCAGATCACCCGGTGCTCATTCACACTAGCAAGCAACTCCTTGATCTCTTCTATAAGAGGGCTAAACCTCGAACGGTCTTGATCTCTTGATTCGAAAGCAGGTGCCCCACCTTGATTGTTTGTCTTGAGACAAAGTTTTTCAATACCCAATTCCATCGCCAACTGAACACCTGTTGTAACATTTGAGTGGTAATAAATTACTTTTCTGTTTTCTAAACATTATGTTTCACCTGTTGCAACGCACGGCCATATGTGCTAGTTTTTCCCTAATAATAAAGCACGGATTGACGTGGGTTCACCGTCACAATACGCTTCTTCCCATGAATTTACGCTTTCAGTTTTTTTCAACATGTCCATATTTTTTCCAAAATCCAAGGTGCATCGCGTCCTCTTTTTTTTACGGTCGCTTCTTTAAAAAATGGCCACACATAAAAAGTTGGTATTTTGAGGATTCGAACGCGGGTCACCAGAAAAGTGCATAGAGCGAGCGACCAACTCAGCTAGCCCATTGTATGTTCAGAAAAACAAGGATTATCCACTTAGTCTATCACGCCAGGAGGATTTTCGGCCGCCTCATTATTCCAGCCCACCCTGCCGAGGGAAGCCACACAACCGAACGGGCAAAGCTGGCCCAAAGCCTGGTGCAGAAAAGTACTCGATGGTGGGCTGAATCAGACTCTAAACCCTTTTAAATAGTCCTATACTGCTACCTTAAACCCAATCTTGTCTCAAAAAAAAAAAAACCTTAAACCCAATCTTTGCAATTTATATACATCTTCGAGTTTCCTCTGTATTAAGGAGCCACTCGGGAACCAATAAAGAAGGAAATAAGTCCTTCCATAATAAAGAAGGAAAGAGAGAAAAAAAGAAGGAAAGAGGAGGGATTTCATATATCTCTTGACAGAATAATGAAGAAAAGAAAGAAAAATAAAGAAGGAAAGAGGAGGGCGATTTCATGGCTTATATGGCAGAATAAGGAGGGAAAGAGGGCTGGGATTTCATGTCTAGACGGAGAAAAGAATGAAAAGTGGAAGCTGTCCTAAGGAAGAAAAATACAAAAAACTAAAAAAAGGAAAGAGAGCGTCTCCAAATGGGATATAATGTCACTAATAAACGTCTCCGTGCATGGAATGTCAATAGTAGCAACCATTAAAAACAAAATAAATCTTTGCTATTATTTTTCTTCTAAACCCACTAGCGCCCGTCACAAACTCTTACAATGCTCCTAATAAAAAAAATGTTGGTCACCAAAGCACAAGCAGTTGGACTCTGCTAAGTGCGACACAAACTCCGCACTTTACTTTATTATATTAGCCACCGATGGAGGATTTTTGTACAACACTCCTAATATCAATGCCCCGCAAAGAATGCATATGATACCATTACCCCGCAAAAATGCTTCTAATATCGTTGGACACAAATAGTGCTATGCTACCCCTAAACCTACCCAACACTGGTTCATGGAAATCTTTGTTGCCTCTGTAGTAAAGCAAGAATGTTGTACTATGACTTCACCATTTTCATTATAGTGTGATATTTTTGGGGCATCACTAAGCAACGTCAACAAATATGTGAAGAGATACTCGCGACCAGGTGGATATTTCTATGATTTAAATTGCACACACCTACAGTACACTTACAAATTCCTTTCACGATTATGTTTTTGCACAACATATCTTTTCATGTTGTTTCTCATGCGGCAGTGTGGAAGATTTTAAAGAGTTTACTGATGTCATCATGTCTGGCAGTCGGTCGTGGGAGGAGGGGCAACGGTCTTAGCTATTGGGTTCATAAAGTAATTATGTATTTTAAAAAGTACATTGTATATTAAAAATGTAATAATAATAATAATAATAATCTTTCCCTAATAATAAAGTACGGATTGACTCCGTGGGTTCACCGTCACAATAAGCTTTCTTCTCATATCATAATACGCTTTTACGATTTGTATAGATAAAATCGTAATATAAACAAGGTGGTACTAATTTTATGGAATTTTCATCCATCGTCTAAGAAAATTTAGTCCGAAGGCCGCTACGCGCACAACAGGCTGGGCCTCGACCTGAAGTTCCGCATGCTACCTGGGCCACATCGTAAAGATGGAAAAACGATTCCTAATGGCCGGCTCCTGCCACTGTCAGGGTGGAAAAAATAAATGAAAACTAATCCAATCCAATTGTGAATCAAACTCCCAACCTCGGCTTCCATCTATGGGGAAGTAGCCAGCCGCACGGTACTATGATAGCATGAGATTCGATTTTTATTAGTCCCATATATCGCTTCTTTAAATAAAGTCAGCATTAAAAGACCCGATAAATCCCACTCAAAAAGAAAGAAAAGATAACATAGAGGAAAGGAGGGGACAATCCAGACGCGGCGGGTGGCGGGATTCAACGGTCGGCGGGGTGCTCGTGCTGCCGGCCACGAACACACCACATAGAGGCAGGCAGGAAGGGGCCGGGGCGGTGATCGAGGTAGACTATGTCGGCGGCGGCTGCACATCGGGACTGGAGATCGGGAGGGTGCGGTGGCTTGTGTTGATGGGGACGACAGATCCAGAGTGGAGGCCAGCTCCGGACGCGGCGGATGGCGGGGTTCGTCGGTCGGCGGGGTGCTGCACGCTGGTGCTGCTAGCGGCGAACACAACACAGAGCAGAGGAACTCAGGTACCAGGAGCACAGTCCGCCACCAGCTTCTCTCTTTCCATGTCGCGGACAGCCGCAGACTTTGCGGTTGGGCACGTACTGAGGACTGGAGGAACGCACGCACGCTGCGGTCATTTAGGACCCCACACCGACACGTTGCTGGGACACTTGCGGAGCTGGCCGGCAAAGGCGCAGTACTGTGCGAGCATAGCCGTGCGGCCCTTCTCGATGGCGGTGGAGCCGGCGTCGGCGAAGGCGTACATGGTGGCCATCTGAATCTGGTAGTGGTATGTGATCCTGTTGAGGATGGACAGAGGATGTACTGACGCCTGACAAGACATCGATGACCAGTGTTGTATACGGGTCTAACTCCATGCAATCAAATTGAATCATTGAATCGGTGACGAAGAGTTTGCTTGGTAGCTGCTTGTGGATTCTCCCGATCAGAGAGAGTAGGCTGGTAGTACGAGTTACTCTGTATTTTCATTGGATGCAGCATACGCGGGATGTTGCGACACCCAGCGGACAATGCGGGGTGTCCGCTTGAACCCGTTTGTGATGATGCAGTCAGCCCAGAGGCAACTTTGCGGGTTTTTGTTTGACGGAGGAGCGGCGGGATGACCCGTTCATCTTGCAACCTGACGCAAGGGCGCGGCAGGCGCTGCTGGTCGGCGGCGCGGGATGCGGGAGGAGCTGTGGCATGCGGTCGCTGCGCTGCGGAGACATGGAGGTGGATTGGATTGGGTCTTCCCTGACAAAGACAATCTTCATGGTACATGATGAAGACGGCAGCTATAGCTGCATGAGCGCGACCCACAAAAAAAATGGAGATGTACATTTTTTTTGCGGGAACAAAAAATGTAGATGTACATGTACGCACAGGACGTTCTTGCTCTTAATGAAAAAACTAACTACGCACATGAGTCTTTGTTTTGCCACAAAGATAATCCTATTTCGTGTACAATGACCAACCAAGATCATGTAAAAAATAGACTTTGTGTCGGAAAATTAAATAAACTCACAATGACAAAAAAAATTCAATATCTCTAAGAAAAAAAATGAATTTGAGGTACCCTAAAATAATTATTAGCCTCAGATTTCCTCGGTTTAAAATTGTACCAGCATAATAAGGTTTGAAAATGCAGATAATTTGTTGGAAATGTCATCAATGAGATTTTGTATAGTAAAAAATTCTCTTATTTTGTGCACAAAGACTACAACTAACATGCTAAAAAATCGACACTAGCAGTAGATACTCTATAGCTATAAATCTATGTATGAAATAATGCGTGTCTTAGTAACTATTTTTGGCACTATTAAATTTGAATTGTAAATTAAGCTTTCACTGCTTATGCTATTATTGAAATGATGGGCATGTACCCGTGGAGTGTCTTAAACAATTATTATTACGCCAAGGATTTTATTTCTCCCGTTGCAACGCACGGGCATGTTGCGGTACAGCTCAAGGCAGATCGTAGATTACATGGCTAAGCAGCCCACCTGTGTTTTGTAATTGTTTGTTGTGTTATTTAAATTAAATTGGTTTATGTATTCTGCTGGAGTAGTCACATGTCATACTAATTTCAGAAGAACAATTTCTAATTTAATAGTTAATGTATTGTTGGTCTAAAATGAAAATCCCAAACAAAAACAGAGTCACAATTTGTATTTATGCGACGAATAATGAAAGTTTCAAATGCTAAATGTAAAGTAAGATTTTTGGAAGAAACTATTGTCTCTAAAGCTTGTCTCATGTAAGCCATCAACTAAATGTATTATATTAGCATGAATAATTGTTAAGTGCAATCAGTGGTCAGTTTTATTTGATTTTGAATAAACAAGGTGGGCTATACATTATATGATCTCAGTAGCTTGATTTGAACCCCGTTGCAACGCACGGGCCCTTTTGCTAGTCTATCCCTAATTTTTTTTTAATAATAAAGCACGGATTGACTCCGTGGGTTCACCGTCACAATACGCTTCTTTCCGTGATTTTACGCTTTCAGTTTGAATTTGAAACATATTCGAGGTGGTACTAATATTTTCATCTGTACACCTAAGACGTGTTTTCGTTCACCGTTCGCTGCGTCCTACCGACTTCAGCCTGTTCGCTGCGTCCTAACGACTTGGGCCTGCAGGCTGGGCCTGTTCGCTGCGTCCTACCGACTTGGGCCTGTTCGCTGCATCCTAACGACTTGGGCCAGCAGGCTGGGTCGTCGGCCCAGCTTTAGTGCAACGCGAGAAGAAGAAAAAAAAATACACGTGTGCATGAGGAATCAAACTCACAACCTACCATCTCGTAAAATAGACACCAGCCAGCTGAACTATGCCAACCTATGTTAATTCGTAGCGGTTTGTTTTTTTATCAAAAGTACCATCTCGCCTTTCTAAAAGCAACCATTAATTTATATACCTGTTCAAATTACCTATCATTAATCACCTTAATATACGCCTTGGAAATTGGTAATCGGAGGATGAGGAGTTGGTGGATTCTTGAAAAAAAGAGGAAAGGAAGGATTGTGTAAGGCAGAAATATTGTGGGCAATCGAATGGGGCAAAAAGGAATCAATACTATTGTGGGATAATTAATTAAGGAATTGAGAAATATTATTGCATGCATGATAAAAGGATTCCTAAAAAATATGGTGGGCAATTAAACTGGAGAAATTAAGAGAGATTCCTCATACATCGTTGCATATAATAAAAAGGTGAGTCCTATATGGGTTATTTAAGAAAGGGATCCAATGCATGCGTACTTGCATTGCACCTTGTACATGGGCGCCTTTTGCAACAAGGAACTTGCTAAAACGTGCATCCATCAGTAAACCGGGAAATTATCTTATGAAAATAGTCAATTTGGTTAATCACCATGTTAATTTCCTAATGCATCCATCATACTTTTTTTATGATTTTTTTTCTGCATCCATCATACTTGCATTGCTAAGTGAACGGGATTCAGGCTAACTGGCGGCCAATTAAAAAGGAAACCTACGAGACACACTACATGCTTGCTGCATAATTAATATCCAAAAAAAAGAAACAAGTGACTTGCTGCTAGGCTATTGATGTTGTTTGCTAGCTGATTACAGGTATTACCTTAATGCATGCCTTCTATTTGATGTTACTAAAACGTACTCTCAATCTCTTTCTCCACACCATCTTATGCATGCAATGACCACGACAACTATGTGCTCTCCTTTTGTTTTCAGCTCCGCATGCTCGAGAATGGTCACAAACGCAAATCCCGCTTTTTATGAGTCCAAAAATTCTTTCGCAAAACAATTCATCTTTTTCTGTTTATTGGTTATCCCGTCTGAGCATGCAACATACATGATGAAACATCACATTTCAATGGAAGGCTGCATTAATTAATGCGAATAAGCTCACTGCCTGAGGTACACATAATGGTTCACTAAAGGCGGGAAGGAGGACAGTGGGGCTTAGGAGATGTTGATAACCGACATGGACAAGGAGATGAGGATGGAAGGAAATAGGTCGAGGGATGAGATAGGTAACAATGTCCCCCGTTGCAACGCACGGGCCCTTTTGCTAGTAATAATAAAGCACGGATTGTCCCCGTGGGTTTACCGTCACAATAAGCTTCTTCCCGTGATTTTGAACTCACAACCTTCTAGCCGATTCCTTTAGCATTAGCCAACTGAACTAGGTCAGCCTATGTTGCTTTAATATGCTTTGTTTTACTTAAAAAATAGTACCACCTCGCCCTTTTACAAGGACAACCATCAACTTATATACATGTTCAAGTGATCTGTCATCAATCATCCTAATAAGCCGGCTCCGAAATTGGTAATCAGAGGATGATGAGGGTGCCCAAAAATGGAAGTATTGAGGGAAGGAGGGAAGCAAGGAAAGATTCTCGAGAAATAAGGAAGGAACAATATAGTGCTATGTGGAATAATAAAAAAGGGATTCCTAATATGCATGATTGAGAAATATGGTGGGCAATTGCTGCAAGGATTCCTGATGCATGCTTGTGAATTATGGTGGGCAAGTAAACACAATCTTGCTGCATAATATAATAGGAGGCTATCGAGAGAGATTCCTAAGACACGTTGTGTATGCTGCACAAATAATAAAGGTGTGTCCTACGTGGGAAAATTAAGAACGGGATTCATGCATACCTGCATTGCATATTGTAGATGGGGTACCCTTTACAACAAGGAACTTGCTTAATATGTGGTGTGGGCTAAGGAAATAGGATTCAGGATAATTAAGTGGCCGGCAGATTTTTTGTGCTAGCCGATTACAATTATTACTTCAATGAATGGCTTCTATTTGACGTTAGTAAAACATACTCTCAATTTCTTGGCTTCTTTCCGTGATTGTACGCTTTCAGATTGAATTTGAAACATATACACGATGTTGTACTAAAAACCGTTTCATTCGCTGGTGACAATTGTTTCCGAGCATAGTCGATGGTGGGTTGGAGCCAGGCGAGTCTGCTCAGTCAGATGGGCCAACTATGGCCCATAGCTCGTCGGCCCCACACAAGCCATTTGGGCGCGAACGACAAAACTTCACGTAGAGTCGCTACCAAATTACATAATCCCACCTCGCATTTTTATAACAAATTCTACCAGTTTTTATATGTCCACGAGTTGCCTCATAGCAGTAGAGAGCGACACATATCTCAGCCAGAGAGACGCAAGAGAGGGAGGTGACCATCACGCCGAGTAGCCAGCGAGGGAGCTCTCCGGAGCAGAGGTGGATGAAAATACGTGCGACCGAAAAATAAAAAAATTACTTTTTAAAAGAAACGATATTTGGGGCTCTCTTGTGGACTAGCTGACCGTCAATATATTCTTCCACTCTATATGTTACCAGTGCCGTTGATGTGAGATACAGAGGAGGGTGGGAGGGATGGAGAGTTGAAAGAGTACGATGGCGATGCATCTTGCTTGAACTGGATGAAGGAGGGGCCACGTCTTGGTCGCTCCACACATCGGCTATGGAGAGAGAATCATGTGATCATGCCTAGGATGACCATGTCCTTAGCCCTTCCATACCCCACTTTCATGTGGCTACTCCCCTCTGTCGTACCATCTCTCCCCCGGCTTTGCATGCCCCAATACTGGTCTTCCTTGAGGCTGTGATGTTGGTGTCAAGGAAAATATGGCTGCGTTGATGCAGTCGGTTTGCGCTGCTTTGTGCTACGTCGTACCTCCAACTTCGCACGCTAGCCATATATTGGGCTGATATATGCTGATGGGCCTCCTCCCAGACTTCATTGGATTACGATCCAAAAATCAGCAGCGTGGGAATGTAGTCTCCACGCCCCGAACCAGCTCACCCAGGTTCTTTGTCTTTCCCCAAAAAAAACCCCAGGTTATTTGTCTAAAAAAACTAACCCTGATAATGATTGCAACTTCTGGCGTATGATGATATGCGTGGCATGCTCGGTAGCTCTTTTTTTCACGCACGTCCTTCTTTAAGTACTGCAAGCATTTGGTTTGGAGCTGCAAACGTAAATCTTTTCATTTCTCGGCATTTTTCCTGCTATAATTTTTTTTTTGAAAATATACCTGCTTGATCTACGTGCAACTTCGCTTAAATTCCGCTGCTTCAAACGGCAAACACTACACTGCAAGCGGCATGCGTCGCTGTAAGGTCGAGTGCCCACTGCGTCTAGCTAGAAACACGTCAATGTAACATCAGTCTCCGCTGTCCTTTTTTCTATTGGCAATTCGGACCAAAGTGCTACAAAATTATTACATGGACGCTGGAAGGACGGTCGTTTGTCCTACCAGTTGGATGAAAACCACTGCAAAGGCGACCACGTGGAAGTTGCAAGGATGACTGGCGATGCTACAGGTCGGACGCATGTCATTGCAAGGTCGTTTCATGATTATACATTTCTTCTAGATATGGACACGGACCTTCTTGTAGCTACTAGCTGGCAGCGTCTGAATGCTATCATGATGTTTTGATGGACATGCTATTTTTTTTTATCTTCTTGCAATGCACGGCATATGCGCTATAATAATAATAATAATTATTATTAAAGTCATCAATTGCTTCCAAACTTATAAAATACTATCCACCAATGCCATTTATAAGTTGACAAAAAACATTTCACACTGGGGAATCCCCTGCCTGGGCCATCCCACGCAGTAGTGATCTCCTATACTGCGCTCTGCACGCAACGAGAAGACACAGCGCTCCAATTAGGGCCGGCCCATGTGCGGGCGATCCGTTTTTAAATTTCGTTTTCTTATTTTTATTTTTTCTTTTCCATTATCGTTTTTTCTCCTTTAAATAATTTGGTACTTAAAAAAACCACCAAAAATTTTAAAAAGAACTTTTAAGTAAATTTTTGAATAAAGCATAAAATGATTGTGTCGCATATTCAAAACATGTTTGCAATTTTTAAAACAAATGTTTGGGAAATCAAAAAATATTCATTATTTTTAAATTTTTGTTTATTATGAATTATTAATGAAATTGAACAAAATGGTCGCCAAAATGTTATCGGTGATGCAGCAAAATGTTGTCATGCCCATTGAAGTTTATGATTTTTTTCTCCTGTTGCAACGCACGGGCCCTTTTGTGCTATTATTATATATTGCAAAAGATTTTTGATGGGTTCATCGTCACAATACGCTTCGTGGGTTCACCGTCACAATACACTTTCTTCTTATGTAATAATACGCTTTTACGATTTGTATAGACAAAATCGTAATATAAACGAGATGGTACTAATTTGGGGTCCGCACATCATATACAAAAATAATATATGTAGAAATCCCCGTGTGTTGTGAAAGATTTCATCCGTTTAGTGAAAAAAAATTAGCATGCCCTCTCTCTTCCCCGCGCGACGCGAGACTCCAGGCGCTAGCCGCCAGGCTTCCTTCCGCCGCCACGCGCCCGCGCCTCATCCCTCCGCTCTTGGCAAACACTCGTCACCATGTTCCATCCCTTTGCAGTCATCATCGTAGTCCCCCGCTGCTGCTCAATAGCCTTGACGGAGCACCATCCGCCGGCTCCCTGGAGCACGCCGCCCGTCGGTAGCCGCCATGGAGCGCCGGTGGATGCCCTGATTGTCCGCGACCCTGCCGCGGCAACTCACGCCCTCGCCTCGCGCTGGTACGGAGACGATGCTTACCGGCTTCGTGCAGGCCCTCCTCATGGACAGCTCCCTGTTCTGCCTCTGCCACCTCCCGTGGCTGAGCAGAGCGAGGATAGAACGAGTGAGGAGATCGAGAGAAGAAATATTCAGTTGATTTTGCAGGGCATGGAGATTGATATGATTTGTTTTGTTGTCCGCATGTTCGACGATGATGGCGCCCACACCTTTTCCT
This sequence comes from Triticum dicoccoides, assembly GCF_002162155.2. Lineage (NCBI taxonomy): Eukaryota > Viridiplantae > Streptophyta > Magnoliopsida > Poales > Poaceae > Triticum > Triticum dicoccoides. The sequence continues at coordinate 186,049,580 of NC_041382.1, read as the reverse complement.
GTTGTTTGGGCAAAGGCCGGTCTGTTTGATGTGCGAGTAAAACTTTAGACATGTGACGGGCCAAAGGAGATGTTTTGCAAAATTTGTTTGGGGCTGAAGGAGATCCTGAGCAAACCGATGAAAGAGTGATGGCTGCTGGAAGTTGGCTAGTGATTGATCAGCAGCTTCATTGAGGAAAGCCAAACAAGTGGCTGGAGATGTATTTTGTAGGACTTGATATTTACAGTTTCGGGAGCAGCAGTGTTGCTTGCATCTTTTTTCTGCATCTATGATCTGATGATGCTTTATTTGGTGTTGTTTACCATGGCACTACATTAGGGCTTTGTTGATGATGATTTCTGCTGATTTGCATAGTCGAGTTCTTTTTTCACTTCCAGAGTAAGTTTAGTGCAAGTAAAACGTCAGTTTCACTCTGGCTAAACCGCTCACTGTTGTTTATGCTCCTGTGGCAGCAGAGGAATAGACCCGGCAAGGAAGGGAGCTACACCAGCATAGTCGGTGGATTTAACCGGGAAAATGAATCCTGAAATTTCTGGTTGGACCAAGAGGTAATTTCTGTTTCCGTATACCATGCAGTAGTTGATGCAGAGTATTTGTGCATCCAAATAGCAACATGAATGTGGTGTTAGTAGTTTCTCAATTTCAGTGTCGGAAAAATTATGTGGTTATTTTTGTAGCATTTCTGATGGACCGATTTTGTGTTGGAGGCCGGTGATTGGGGCAGGGCTGCAACTCCTAACAGGGCACCATGCCCTACAAGGGTACAAGTGGCTCACGACTTGATGGCATGGTTGGGGCTGGAATGACGAAGAAGATTAATGGGGTGGATGATGAGCATGCTACAACCTGAATGACAAACAAAAACGTATGGTTAGCAATTTGTTTGGGGATCCCAAATAATCTGCCAATCTCTCATATCCCCTTCTCTGCCATGGGTTTGGATGATCGGCAGATTTAGATTGGGACACAGAAGAGAGATGAGGAGGAAGAAAGCATGAACAATTCAAGTGAAAGAGAGAAAGAACATGGACACCCCAAGTCTCTCGGATTGATATGAACAGCTCAGGTCCTCCTGCCATGGTGCCTGACCCTGAGTTTGCCAACCCCACATCTAAGTTCCCTGCCAGGTGCGACTGTCTCATGCTTGTCACCATCTCAGCTTGCAGACTGATTGTTTAGTCTTTATAGGTTGCTATTTTTCTTTTTGTCATTGATATTTTACATAACAATATTGATTTGCTACTTACAAATATGAACCGCTATATGCGTGCATAAATTAGCTTCAATTTCATGTGTCAACTTAAAAGAGTCTGTAGTGTTGTAATTTGGTGATTGATCAATGAAGGAAAGTTCCCCACAAGAAAAAATGAAGGAAAGTTGCAGGTAAAAAGAATGTCATGGAAGGCGTTTTTCTCGTACAGGTCGCCCATGACATGAGAATCCTACTTGGTGAAAGTCATCGGCGTGCTTCTCTCCCTTTTGTAATTTTTACCAATACATGCGAGATTCCGTGATTTTACCACGGAAGAGAAATTGAGCAGTTGCATATATTGATCAGGTTATTTAGGACTTGAATTAGTCATTGCTGGACGTCTGTTTGGAAGATAGACTTCGCTTAATTGTTCCCTTTCCCTTGTCTACTGTTTTGATCGATGCCCAATCATGGCAGATTACACATGGCAAAGCAAGCTATAGTGTCTATTTTGGCAACCATATGTGTATGTGACTTGTGTTTCGTAGTCCCTTTAACTACATTGTACTTCTACTGCCTCTTATCTGTTACAGTTGTGGTGACAATCTAATGGGAATAAGTGCCAGGGACGAGGAAATGTGGAGACTTGAGGTAACTGCTATAGCGGTGGTAGGATCTTGTATGGAGAATAGCAGGAGTAATGTTTGAATCCTACTATAGGCAGTGCCTTGCTATGAATGGCTGCGACGACGGGCGGGTATTGGAGTTCATTGTGGTATGCACGATGGATGTGTGGTCCGTGGAGTGAAGATCCATCTAGCATGAATTTTTTCGTTCTTCTGTTGGCAAGTAATCCTAAGACTTTTTTTCCGGGTGAATACTAAAACTAATTACCCTACACAATTCACACTTTTTATATTCTTATGGCACCTAAGTATATCTGTAATTGAAAAAATGTTCAGAATTTACTGTATGAAGGGCGCATATAAATGTTATTCAGTTTTATTTGTAGAGATGCTTGCTGGTATTTCGTATTCATTTCAAGATTTTAGTAGGGTATATGCCTATAATTCTTGCTCTCCATGCTTGCTGAAATTTTAGTAGCACTCAATAACACGTCATGTTTGGCGCACATGTTCATGACGTGAAGTAGGTTGTTATTCTGTAGCATCCCAAAGTGTATTGGGCATCACAACAATATGTATCCCGTTGCAGTGCATGGGCTTAAAAATAATTCTTCAACTTTTTGTTAGTGTCAAATTGAATTATTAGAACAACAATTGAATATATGTTATTTAGGCTAACATACCAAATTATTTAGGCTTCCTGTAATTATTTGTTTTCAGGAAACAACATGTGCCAATGCAACATATTCTGTTGTGTCTATAACTACCTCGCTGTTTTGAACAATAGACATCAAAGCTCTCGGATATATGTTTCTTTCTACAACCTGCTTGAACCTATGAAAGACACTTTGTAGCCTAATCACAAGAGATTTAAAAATACTGTTGCTGACCTATGAAAGACACTTTGTAGCCTAATCCATCTCAAAGATATGCCATCTATCTATTGGTAAAATCTATGCATTATTTGTACGTATGCATTAATAATCATGTTTTTTTTGTTTATTTATGCACCAGTTTGATTTTTTGCTAGAGGAGTCTTGGTCGCTCTAGAAGCTTTGGCGGCCAAGACAGAGACATAGTCGGGAGCGGGGCTAAGGACGGTGGCCCCTTCCCTCCCCGTTGGGCTCAGGGAAATCCTATGAGGTGACGACAGGGTGAGTTCTACTTCAAGCACACCCATGACAGCTAGCTATGCGGCGAAGGTTGACAAGGAGGTGGAGTTCGGAAGCACACGTTCGACCATTACAACCCAGTGCATGTGTCCCCGTACCTGGTGGCACGGCAACCAGGTGAATACCCCTCATGAGATGCGCGCGATCGGACGAAGAGGAGACGTATCAACATGAATATGTTGCAAGGGACATGCGAGGATTTGTTTCTCCCGTTGCAACATATGGCCCTTTTGCTAGTCTAATTAATGTATGTACTAGCAGGTCTTGTCTGATCGAGCACCTCGGTACATATGTAACATCTCAATTTTCAATTTGGATGTTATACATAGGTCATCATATGCATATCATACTTTATTTGCATTTTGGTTTGATCCTAGAAATCTTAAGCAACTCAAGGACCTAAGGAGAGAGTTGGGGATTTCATTATTTTTATATTTGAATTTTTCTCAAATTTGAAAAGAGGATCATTTTGGTTTTAATATTTTTCTCTCTGAAATATTTCCAATATTAAAAATAAAAGAGAGTGGATAAAAGGACTTCTTCAAAATAAAAGAAATTTTGGAGGAAAATGTTAAAATCAAATAAATATTTTATTGGATTTTATTCGAGGTTTTCTTTGAATTAGAAAAAAAATATGCATTTTTTTAAAATTGCATTTTTGGGCAGAAAAATGTTCACTTTATTCTAAATATTTTATTTAGATGGTGAAAATTGTTTTTGGCATTTTTAGAATTTTGTTTCATAATTATTTAGGATTTTCTTCGGCGGAATTTATTTTATTTAAAAAAACGCGAACCGACCTAGGAGCCGGCTCGGGCCGGGACTCCCAGGCGCCCCGCCGCCGCCAGCCTTTATAAGGCGAGGCCCGAGGCCGCCAGCCCCAAGCCGCACCCCGCAAAACCCTAGCCGTCGCCGCTCCACCTCCGCGCCGTCGCCGGAAACCGACCCCGCTGCCGCCGACCGTTTTTTTTCTGAGTTTTCGTCGGTGTCTTTTTGGTAAACCCTAGATCTACTCCTGTTTTTATAGATCGGTTTTTCTCTGTTTTTCTTCGGTTAGATCTATTCTGTGAACGTTCGCTCATTTAGTTCTTATAACGAATGAATTCATTCGTTTGTCTTTGTTAGCGGACGTTCGTCCGATAGATGTTTTCTTTTTCTGTTTTATTTCGCCAGGGACCTATCCACGATTATTTTTATCGCAGATTAGCCCCTGATCTTCAAACCCTCGCAACTTTTTAACCGTTCGTCCAAATCCAGTGAAACCAACGCCAAAATCTTCGTCTCGAACCCCTATTTCCAGTTAACCAACTTGAATATGATTTTGATAATTTAAAATTTGGTTGCAAGCAGATTTGAATCCGAACTTCTTTTGATCATAGTTTGAGTTTCGTAGCTCCGATTTGAGTGTTTCTTTTTGCAAATCAAAGCTCTTCATTTGAACTTTCAATTTGTACTTTCTCATCTGAGTTTTCCCTTGACATATTGCTTGAGTGCTTATGTATGCTATTGTTTGTTTGCGATTGAGTTTCCGGAATGCGGAGCGTGCTACTACGAGTCTCTAGGATTTGCAGATCGTTAGCAAGGCAAGTAACACTTTAATCATACCCCTTTATTACCCAGTTTTATGCATTAGTTTCAACCCTCAAACATTGCATGAGTAGGATTGATAACATGTGGGTATTGGGAAGTAGATGATGAGGCAAAACCTATTGTCCTTTATATCAAACCCTGGGAGTTACTTCTACGTTATGCTTATACTGCTATGCTATGCTCATAGACGTGGTTTGGTTTGAGTGATCCATGACAGTTGTGAGTGTTATTATGAACTAAGGGTTTATTTAAGGTGGCTACTTTAACACACATCTGGGTGGATTGTTTGTGGGCACCTGGGGCAATCCAGTGCTGTCCAAGGAGATCCCGGGGAATCCGTGTGATCATCCTATGGTCCGCCACACAGGCTCAAAGGGATCATATTGTTATTCATGCCGGAAACTTCCGTGTGCAGCCACAAGCCATTATGGGCTCTGGCATAGTTGAGTAGGTTGCGTGACTTCTTTCAGTGGTAAACTAGCAGATGTAGGGGATGTAGGTGGTACGGTTTACCCGTCAAAAGGGCTAATGCTTCTGAAAGACTGTGTCTCGGTCATCCGTTTCTCAAACATCATGTAGTGCGAGAAAATCCAACGGAGGAGATCGAGTCTTGTGGGGAAAAGTGCACAAACCTTTGCAGAGTGTACAAACTAATCATGATTAGCCGTGTCCCCAGTTATGGACATCTTGAGTATTTGGTGATTGAATTATTTTGTTGATCTCATCACTATATTTAATTAACTTGTTGGGTTAATGATTACTTTAATTGGGAGTGAGATGGGGTTTACCATTCTCAATGTTTAACTACTACCATGATAGTTAAATAAAATATATTCCTTTATTGTAGGGGAAAATTGGCTTTTCGCAAAAAAACATAATAACCATAGAGCCTCCACCAGCCAAATATGCATATAGTTGTAGCTGATACATGTTCATTGCTCTACAGTGTTATTTTGCGAGCATATTTCATGTGTTGACCTGTTTTCGGGCTGCAACGTATTATGTTGCGGACTTTTCAGACGAAGAGTAAGGTCCACTAGGTCGTTGTTTTGCACTCAGCTATGCTGTTGGAGTTGATGGACTCGCTTTATCTTCCGAGCCTTCCGCTGTTATCTTATTAGATGGCCTTCAGCCACATTATTGTAATAAGTACTCTCTTATGAGATATTCGATGTAATAAGTGTGTGATTGCAACTCTATTATAAATCCTTCAAGTATTTTGTTTGTCTACCGATCCAGGGATGACACTTACGCACAGAGATTTGACCGTTTGAGGTTGGATCACTACAAGATGGTATCAAATCACACGCTGGTTGTAGGACGCGACCACTAAGATAAGCCATAGGCCACTCTTCTCTACTCATTTCTGAATCCTCTCCATTTTCCACTCTATAGATGGCGGACCCAAGGAACAAGTTTGCTCAACCGGATGAAGACACACCGTTTGGACGACATTTGAAGGAAGTCACTAGGTACCTGAACATTGAAATACCAAGCTTCACCGGGACCTACACCGCCACTTTACCAGAAGAGGAGCGTTGGATGATTCGAGTTCATGTTCCAGGAAGGACATTCATGCCAGTTATTGAGCCCATAGAGTTTCCTTTGATGCACCAACCTGGAGTCTAGGAAAGAGCATGGCAGCCCACATCGCCATGGGACGCATCGGCGAAGTCTACAACAAGGATCTTGAGGACACAATCTACCAGATATGTGGGCGCCGAGATGAGCAATGGGAGATGATCATCACCAGGAGGGACAGATCCATTGCAGCCTTCATCCAGGAGTTAAACCACCACATTCGTCGCCATGAGAACCAAATGTGCGCAAGCATGATAGATCTGAAGAAGTTGATGACTAGGAACATGGAGCTTGAAGAGGAACTCAAGTCTACACGCGACGGATATGAGGAGTAAATCGCAATACTAGTAGAAAAGAATGATGACCTGACGAGGAAGCTAGGAGTATTCATGGGAGACCCCGCGCCAGGAGGAGATGATGACCATCCCAAGGACTACATCATCATCGACGACACCGACTCCGACCCCGACAGTAGTGATGATGATTACAAAGACGAAGCTGGAGCGGATATCATGGAGTCTTCCACCGATCAAAATTTCTAGTCGACCACCATATTATCAATAGTATTCCCCCCATGTATATAGTAGTAGTCCGAGTATTTTGTAACGATAGCTAGATCGATTATATGCCCTTGTTTGAATTGAGTGGTGTGATATGAATGTGTTTGTCTCATGTGCATATGGGTAGTGTTTTTCTTCTTAGACCTCATTCTATTCTAATCTCTCCCCTCTAAACCCATCAGATGCCTCCGAGACATGGCCCCGGATTTGTCTTCCCACTGGAGCTCACTCAGTTGATCCAACAGCAGAATGCCTTGATGCAGCTACTAGTTCAGAACCAAGGCAACAACAACAACAACAATAACAACAACCCACCGCCACTACCTCCAGTGGACAACTTAGCCCGTTTTCTGAGGTTGAATCAGCCGGTGTTTCCATTAGCACCAAGCCCATTGTTGCTGATGATTGGCTACGCAGGATTGGAAGGGAGTTGACCACGGAGGTTGCACAGATGCGGAGAAGGTGCGCTTTGCCGCACACCAACTAGATGGATCCGCAACCTCATGGTGGGAGAATTACACAACCACTTTTCCCATAGCTATTGTCACATGGGATCAGTTTCATCAAGCATTCCGCATAGCCCATGTCTTAACTGGAGCTATGAATATGAAGAAGCGTGAGTTCCGCAACTTATGCCAGGGAAACCGTACTGTGAGGCAGTACATGGATGAGTTTATTAAGTTAGCCCGTTATGCCCCAGATGATGTGGCCACAGATGCCACGAAGCAGGAGAAGTTTATGGAAGGACTGAATGATGAGATGAGTATGCAGTTGATGGTGGCAACATTCACTAACTATCAGGAGTTGGTAGACCGGGCCCTGATGATTAAAAGCAAACAACAGCAGATAGAGAGCCGCAAACGGAAGTATGGACAGGGGAAGTACAATTCTGGAGCTCAGCAGAAGCCTCGCTTTACCCCTAACCCCGGAGGTTACACCCATAACCATGGAGGCCATACTCACAATGGAGGAAGTTCCCATAACCATAATGGGCCTAAGAATGGAAACGGGAATGGAGCAAGCAGTAGCCAAAACCGCCCCAACCCAGCAACGCCCGCCAAGAAGGACCTGAGCCATGTTACCTATTACAAGTGCGGGAAGACAGGGCACTACGCCAACGACTGTTCTGAGTTGAAGAATGGCAATGGAAATGGAAACTCTGGGAAGAAGCCCAATCCCTTCACCAGAGGTCAGGTGAACCACATCAACGTGGAGGAGGTTGAAGAATAGCCTGACGCAGTGATCGGTAAGTTTTTTATTAAGTCATTTACCACACTCATTCTTTTCGATACTGGTGCATCGCATTCATACATATCAAGGGGATTTGTGGACAAGTTTAAGTTACCAACCTTAGCCCTTAGGCCACCCATGTTAGTAAGCTCACCATGAGCAGAGTATATGGCCAGCCGATGGTATGATCGGTTACCCTTGACCATTTGTAGCCATGTTTTCCCCTCAGACCTAATAATTTTGGAGTCACAAGGATTGGGTATAATATTAGGCATGGATTGGTTATCGAAGTATGGAGGAAACATTGACTGTGCTAGTAAGTTAATTCTGCTCACCACCCCAGAGGGAAAAAGGATCAAGTATGTATCTAGACATTTGTCAAGGAGGACCCAAGTAAATTCTCTTTCAAGGGTTGTTCAGGAAGAAGTGACTATTCTGAAGGATTACCTGGATGTATTTCCAGAGGAACTACCAGGCATGCCACCAGATCGGGGCATAGAATTTTTGATAGAGTTGTTGCCAGGCACCGGACCAATATCAAAGAGACTGTATCGGATGCCCGCAAATGATCTGGTGGAAATTAAGAAGCAGATTAAGGAGCTACTGGAGAAAGGTTATATTCGACAAAGTCCGTCCCCGTGGGGAGCCCCGGTGCTTTTGGTTGAGAAGAAGGACGGATCTTTGAGAATGATTGTTGATTATCATGCATTAAATGAAGTAATGATCAAGAACAAGTACCCACTACCGATGATCAACGATTTGTTTGACCAGCTGCAAGGAGCTAAAGTATTTTCGAAGATCGATCTGCGATCAGGATACCAGTAGTTGAAGATCCGGGAAAAAGATATACCTAAGACAGCTTTCACCACAAGGTATGGGCTATATGAGTACACGGTCATGTCATTTGGATTGACCAATGCCCCTGCTTACTTCATGAGTATGATGAATAAGGTGTTCATGGAGTTTTTGGATAAGTTTGTACTGGTGTTCATTGATGATATTTTGGTGTACTCGAAGAATGAAGAGGAACACAAGGAACACTTGCGTTTAGTTCTCGATAAGCTCAGGGAACATCAATTGTATGCCAAGCTCAACAAATGTGAATTTTGGTTGAAGGAAGTAGGATTTCTTGGACATGTTATATCAGGAGAAGGTATAGCAGTAGACCCCACCAAGGTTCAGTCTGTAACTGAGTGGTTGGCATCCACCTCAGTTGGGAAGATCCACAGTTTTCTAGGACTTGCTGGATATTATCGGAGATTCATTGATAATTTTTCCAAGATTGCGAAGCCTATGACGGAGTTGTTGAAGAAGGACACCAAGTTTAAATGGATGGATGAACGTGAGTCCAGTTTTCAGGAGTTGAAGAAACGTTTGGTTACAGCCTCAGTGTTGATTCTTCCGGATATACGCAAGGATTTCCAAGTGTATTGCGACGCTTCTCGCTTGGGACTTGGAAGAGTACTTATGCAAGACGGAAGAGTTGTTTCATATGCCTCACGACAACTTCGACCGCATGAATTGAATTATGCCATGCATGATTTGGAGTTAGCAGCCATGGTGCATGCGCTCAAGACCTGGAGACATTTTCTTATTGGAAACTGATGTGATGTGTACACGGATCACAACAGTTTGAAATACATTTTCACGGAGGAGGAGCTGAATCTCAGGAAAAGGAGATGGTTGGAGCTTATAAAGAATTATGATATGAAATTGCATTATCACCTAGGAAAGGCCAATGTCGTAGCAGACGCTTTGAGCCGGAAGAGTTATGCCAATATCCTTGTAAGCGGAGGATTACCGCAGGAGCTAGTCAAGAATCTCAAGGAGCTTCGTTTGGAGATAGTTCCAAGAGGTTTTGTGGCAACAATGGAGGTTCAGTCTACATTATTGGGAAAGATTCGAGAAGCTCAGAAGGATGATAAGGAAATCGCTGAGATAAAGGAGAAAATGAGCAAAGGAAAAGCCCAGGGTTTTTGTGAGGATGAGCACGAGACCTTATGGTTCGAGAATCATATTTATGTACCCAATAATGTTGAGATCAGGAAGTTAATACTTCAGGAAGCTCATGACTCGCCATACTCGATTCACCCCGGAAACACCAAGATGTATTTGGATTCGAAGGAGCGTTTCTGGTGGACGGGTATGAAGAAGGATATTGCCGAGTATGTAGTAGTGTCCGATGTATGTTAGAGAGTGAAGGCAGAACATCAGAAACCAGCAGGATTACTGCAGCCTATGCCGATACCCGAATGGAAGTGGGACAAGCTTGGCATGGATTTCATCACTGGATTGCCCAGGACCCAATCGAGATACGATTCAATCTGGGTAGTACTTGATCGTTTGACAAAGTTAGCTCACTTTATCCCCGTGAAAACCACCTATACAAGCGCGAAGTTGGCCAAAATATATATGACCAGGTTCATATGTCTGCATGGAGTTCCGAGGACCATTGTATCAGATAGAGGGACACAATTTACCTTGAAGTTTTGGAATCAGCTGCACCAGACTTTGGGTACCAGGCTAGAGTTCAGTACAACCTTCCATCCGCAGACAAATGGACAGACAGAGAGAGTCAATCAGATTCTGGAGGACATGTTGAGAGCTTGTGCGCTAGATTATGGATCTAGTTGGGATGATAATTTGCCTTACGCTGAGTTCTCGTACAACAACAGTTATCAGGCTAGTTTGAAGATGGCTCCTTTCGAAGCCTTGTATGGAAGAAGATGCCGGACACTGTTAATGTGGGATGAAGTTGGAGACCGCCAGTTGTTTGGACCGGATTTGATCAAAGAGTCGGAAGAGAAGGTTAAGTTGATTCGAGACAGACTGAAGGTAGCTCAGTCTAGGCAGAAGAGTTATGCAGATACTAAACGCAAGGAGATAGTCTATGAGATTGGAGACCGAGCATATCTTCGTGTGTCACCTCTGCAAGGAGTTAAACGTTTTGGAGTTAAGGGAAAGTTAGCCCCGAGATTTGTAGGACCGTACCGAGTTTTGGACGCATGGGAGAGGTTGCCTACAAGTTGGAATTACCCGAAGGATTTTCAGGAGTTCATGATGTGTTTCACGTTTCCCAGTTGAAGAAGTGTCATGCTGAGATGGCCGATATTCCACTAAGAGATACAGTGCCCCTGGAAGCAATTCAGTTGGATAGTGATCTGACCTATGAGGAGAAACCTGTCAAGATTCTCGAGTTTGCCAGCCAGGTTACACGCAGCAAGGTTATCAAGTTTTGCAAAGTTCAGTGGAGCCACCATACCGAGGATGAAGACACCTGGGAACGAGAGGAAGATCTACGGAAAGACCACCCACACCTATTTTCTAGCCAACCTGAATCTTGAGGGCGAGATTCATCTTAAGGGGGGTAGGTTTGTAACATCCCAATTTTCAATTTGGATGTTATACCTAGGTCATCACATGCATATCCTATTTTATTTGAATTTTGGTTTGATCCTAGAAATCTTAAGCAACTCAAGGACCCAAGGAGAGAGTTGGGGATTTCATTATTTTCATATTTGAATTTTTCTCAAATTTGAAAAGAGGGTCATTTTGGTTTTAATTTTTTTCTCTCCGAAATATTTCCAATATTAAAAATAAAAGAGAGGGGATAAAAGGACTTCTCCAAAGTAAAAGAAATATTGGAGGAAAAATGTTAAAATCAAACAAATATTTTATTTGATTTTATTCAAGGTTTTATTTGAATTAGAAAAAATATGCATTTTTTAAAATTGCATTTTTGGCCAGAAAAATGTTCACTTTGTTCTAAATATTTTATTTCGACGGTGAAAATTGTTTTCGGCATTTTTAGAATTATATATATATATATTTAGGATTTTCTTAGGCAGAATTTACTTTATTTTAAAAAACGTGAACCGACCTAGGAGCCGGCTCGGGCCGGGACTCCCAGGCGCCCCGCCACCGCCAGCCTTTATAAGGAGAGGCCCGAGGTCGCCGCCAGCCCAAGCCGGGCCCCGCGAAACCCTAGCCGCCGGCGCGCCTCGAGCTCCGCGTCGCGCCGTGACGCCGCCGCGCCGCGCCGCGCCGTCGCGGGAACCCGACCCCGCCGCCGCCGATCGGATTTTTTCTGGGTTTTCGTCGGTTATTTTGGTAAACCCTAGATCTACTCCGGTTTTTTGATAGATTGGGTTTTCTCAGTTTTTCTTCGGTTAGATCTATTCTGCGAACGTTCGTTCATTTAGTTCTTATAACGAACAAATTCGTTCGTTTGTCTCTGTTAGCGGACGTTCGTCCGATAGATTTTTTCTTTTTCTATTTTATTTCGCCAGGGACCTATCCACGATTATTTTTATCGCAGATTAGCCCCTGATCTTCAAACCCTCACAACTTTTTAACCGTCGTCCAAATCCAGTGAAACCAATGCCAAAATCTTTGTATAGAACCCCTCTTTCGAGTTAACCAACTTGAACATGATTTTGACAATTTAAAATTTGGTTGCAAGAAGATTTGAATTCGAACTTCTTTTGATCGTAGTTTGAGTTTGTAGCTCCGATTTGAGTGTTTCTTTTTTCAAATCAAAGCTCTTCAGTTGAACTTTCAATTTGGACTTTCTCATCTGAGTTTTACCCTTGCACCTATTGCTTGAGTGCTTATGTATGCTATTGTTTGTTTGCGATAGAGTTTCCGGAGTGCGGAGCGTGCTACTACGAGTCTCTAGGGTTTGCAGATCGTTAGCAAGGCAAGTAACACTTTGATCATACCCCTTTATTACCCAGTTTTATGCATTAGTTTCAACCCTCAAACATTGCATGAGTAGGATTGATAACATGTGGGTATTGGGAAGTAGATGATGAGGCAAAACCTATTGTCCTTTATATCAAACCCTGGGAGTTACTTCTACATTATGCTTATACTGCTATGCTATGCTCATAGACGTGGTTTGGTTTGAGTGATCCATGACAGTTGTGAGTGTTATTATGAACTAAGGGTTTATTTAAGGTGGCTACTTTAACACACATCTGGGTGGATTGTTTGTGGGCACCTGGGGCAATCCAGTGCTGTCCAAGGAGATCCCGGGGAATCCGTGTGATCATCCTATGGTCCGCCACACAGGCTCAAAGGGATCATATTGTTATTCATGCTGGAAACTTCCGTGTGCAGCCACAAGCCATTATGGGCTCTGACATAGTTGAGTAGGTTGTGTGACCTCTTTCAGTGGTAAACTAGCAGATGTAGGGGATGTAGGTGGTACAGTTTACCCGTCGAAAGGGCTAATGCTTCTAAAAGACTGTGTCTCAGTCATCCGTTTCTCAAACACCATGTAGTGCGAGAAAATCCAACGGAGGAGATCGAGTCTTGTGGGGAAAAGTGTGCAAACCTCTGCAGAGTGTACAAACTAACCATGATTAGTCGTGTCCCCGGTTATCGACATCTTGAGTATCTAGTGCTTGAATTATTATGTTGATCTCATCACTATATTTAATTAACTTGTTGGGTTAATGATTACTTTAATTGGGATTGAGATGGGGTTTACCATTCTCAATGTTTAAGTACTACCATGATAGTTAAATAAAATATATTCCTTTGTTGTAGAGGAAAATTGGCTTTTCGCAAAAACATAATAACCATAGAGCCTCCACGAGCCAAATATGCATAAAGTTGTAGCTGTTACATGTTCATTGCTCTACAGTGTTATTTTGCCAGCATATTCCATGTGCTGACCCATTTTCTGGCTGCAACGTATTATGTTGCAGACTTTTCGGACGAAGAGTAAGGTGCGCTAGGTCGTTGTTTTGCACTCAGCTATGCCATTGGAGTTGATGGACTCGCTTTATCTTCCAAGCCTTCCGCTGTTATCTTATTAGATGGCCTTCAGCCGCATTATTGTAATAAGTACTCTCTTATGAGATATTCGATGTAATAAGTGTGTGATTGCAACTCTGTTATAAAAATCCTTCAAGTACTGTGTGTGTCAGCATTACCGATCCAGGGATGACACTTATGCATAGAGATTTGACCGTGTGAGGTTGGATCGCTACAACGTAACAGTTGGTACATCCTGTATACGGCAAAAAAACTGTAGTCTTGTACGCACCATTAATTATGTACTCCCTCCATCCTAAAATAAGTGTCATTTTTTGCAGGATCTAAAATAAGTGTATTAACTTTAGCATAAAGTTGTACTAAAGATAAAGACACTTTTTTTGAGACGAAGTGAGTACTATTTTTTTTCTGATAAAGGCCATTTCATTGAATTTGTAGGAGGAGAGGTGATCGGTGGAATTGTTGTTGTATTGCTTGAGCCTCGTGGGCAAGTACATAGTTGTACATGAACCATCTTGGAGTACAAGACAAGGTAGAAATAAATGTCTATCATATACTTCCTAATAATCACGATACTCAACATCATTCGGAGTCACGAGAAGAATCCGAAGGTAAGCAGATGGATATCCTCCCATAGTCATAACGATCGATACATCACGGATGTTGTGGCTAGAGTGAAAACCGACGAGGTTGCTCAAGCAAGGCGGTAGTCCTTTGTGTCGTTGTCGAGGTAGCTAAGAGTGTAGGGTGGTGAAGTCGTGGTCAAGGTAGTGTGTGAGGGATGATGTGGTCAATGTCGAGTCAGGTGGCCGGTGACGAGGTGCTCGCCATGAGTCCACGGGCGCAAGGAGGTGTCGTGTTAGTCATGGGCATAATGGTGTCGAGGTAGTGGTGCACCGGGAAGAAGATGGCGTTGACGAGGTGTCGCGCCGGGTTTGCCAAGCCTGGGGACACGTCATGGACGAAGGCATGCGTCGGTGTTGCCAGCACCGGGTGTGCATAGACAGATGAAGTCAATGTTGACGAGGCGCCGTACAAGGCTTGCTAGGCCCGGGGACACGTCGTGGATGAAGGCACACGTTGGTGTTGCCAGCACCGGGCATGCGTAGATGGGGGCATGCACGAGTTGTATGTCATGTTAGAGGGGCCAACAGAGGAGGACTCAATGACGATTGCAGCGCCAGTTGACATGGGGTATAAGGTGTCGATGTCGACCATGGTTGTCGGAGTACATGAAGTGGTTGGGGCAGATGACGGCGACACTGGCGATGAGCTGGTGCTGGACGTAGACGAATGGGTGGAGTGGCAGCGCAAATCGGCTAGGCGAGCGGCAGCGGCGTGGAGGAATAAGATCGGAGGCGTTGGCGGCTAGGTTAGGAGCGCGATGACGGTGCTTGAAGTAGGCGAGGAAGAACCCAACAACGTGGCGAAGACCGGGCACGAACGGTGGCCTTCCCGTGTCGATGTCAAAACACGTGGACGACGGAGTGGACCACATGCCACAGTGCTACAGCCCAAAGGGGCGAAGCAGCGCAGTGCGCGGGTTGGGATGGTGATGGGGAAATCCTTGGGGCGGTGGCAAGGACCGCGCGCGCTACGGCCCAAAGGGGCGACACAGTGGCAGCACGAGGGCCGATGTAGACGCGGGATGGCCTCGGGGCGATGGGTCGACCGCGTGCCACGACGCTATTGCCCGAAGGGGCAACGCATAGGTTAGTGCAACCGCGGGGGCATCATGGTGGCGGCGTGGGCCACGGGCCACGGCGCTACGGCCTGAAGGGGCGATGTAGCTGCAGTGCGTGAGTCGATGCAACCGCGAGGACGACCTCGGGGCGGCTGTGTGGAACACGTGCCGTGGTGCTACAACAAGAATGGGCAATTCAGCTGCGGTGCTGTAGCCCGACGAAGTGACGCAACGGCAGCTCGTTGCTTGATAGGAGGGGCACGATGTAGTCGAGAACAATCTTCACGGGACCTATGGAGGTGCACGCAAGCGACGGGCCAGGTAGGTCTCATGGCGCAGATGGAACAGAGCGGCGGACAATTGATCAATCTGAGCGCTCGCAAGGTCGGGGACGCTGCTCGATGATGAAGTGGTCGTGCCACCGAGGCCATGCATGAGAAGCCAGCACGTGTGCGCCCCACACCCGAGCAGGGTGCAAGGTGCGCAGCACAGCCTTGCCGGTGAATGTATCACGTGCGTGGCGGCCCCAATGCGGCCCTGGAGGATTGACGCACCCGAGCAGGATGAAGGTTGATGGAGGGTCCCGATCCAATCATGATAATGACGGCCGGCGCAGAGTGACGGGTGGACAGATGCATGGACAGCGGCCATAGGCCGCCTTTTGTCGCGCGAGGCCACCATTTTGAAGAATAGGTTGGTAGAGTCAATGCTGAAGTCATAGTAGAGGCGCGCGAGGTGACGGGCGGTGGTGCGCGACACAAACCGATCTTAGATCGGAAAACCAAAATGAAACGTCGATCAACACAACCGGCTTGAGAGAGAAAACTCAGATCAAGGATCAAGAAAGGGACTCTTTATGTCATCCGGCAACATGACCGGCGGACGGACTCTAGGTACGGGCGGCGTGGTCCCCGTTGGCGATCATAGAGATCAACCGCCCCAGGGGCAGTGCGGTGCGGAAGCGGCGACGTCGGCTAGGATTTTGGATCGGGGTTAGACAGATACCATGTAGGAGGAATAGAGAGGGGTTTGGTGAATTATATTGTATTGCTTGAGCCTCGTGGGCATATATATAGGAGTACATGACCATCTTGGAGTACAACACAAGGTAGAAATAAATCCTAGTATATCCTATACTTCCTAATAATCATGATACTCAACAGAATTGATGTATCAAGGTGATACAACCGCATATAAAGAATGCTCGGCATATGCATAACATGATGCACACAACCAACAAGTCCAAGCGACCGAAAAATAAACATTGTTTTAAAGCAAAAATAAATAAATCCAGGCTATGGTGGGGCAGGTCCTATTCAGATATTACACCGCCATCCATGGGGAGAGAAAACCTCCCTAGTCATACGCTCTAGCCGTGTAGACGCCCTCATTAAAAGGTATTTTTCCTCCGGCCTCTGCGGGATAGACCATGTATGGAACCATCGCATACATGCATGAATAACCGGCACAAGAGAAGAAACATATTTATTATTAAAAACCATATCATTCCCGGTAAGTCACAATGATGGCCATAAGGCAGCCTCCCCCACAAGAATATGTGCAGAAGATTGTTTATCAATATCCTACAACCAATTGCCGAACATGTAACGAGCACTACATGTACATGGGGTATAGATTTGAAGCTACTTGAACTATGGCACATACTACACGAGCGAACTTACACTCAAAAAATCAGTGTTTAATAGACTCGTCATGTTGGCAAAAGGCACATGTCTTACTACCTTGCTAGTTATGTTGTGCCAAGTTATCTCTATAAAGATGACCCCTCTGCTTGAAAAGCATAGGAATATCTTCACTCTTAGAGGTATTTTTAGCTTCCACAACTTTTTTGTTATCAATGGGAACATCACTATGAGCCATTGCATCGTATAAGGACTTGACTAGGTGACGGTGGCCTAGACTAGGGGGTACCAACCTAGTTGGTCCGCAGTCCATGGGCTGAACCTACGGCCCACTGTTCTTACAAGGAAGGACTCTGGAAGCCTCGCACTTCGGCGTGATCAAGATGGACTTCACCGAAGACTTGGCATGTACTCCAAGAACTGCATCAGCCGCCGGCATGTGCATCCCTAGATTGACAATCGACCAGCCTGACCGACCCCCTAGAGGGCGCAACAGGCCAATAGGGGAACACAGGAACCCCCTAACAACAAACCACCATCATGGCAAGGATCTTGTTGAATACCATGAGCCCTACAACGCACGTAGAAGGATAGAAGCAAGTTGAGCCCCTCCATGATCCATCTATAGGTCAAGACGACGTGTGCCAGCCGCACTCGATGGCTATGAGGCCTGGTTAGACAGGCACGGCAGGCCTCAGGGACAGGCATATGCATGGATGTCTCCTGATATCCAGCATAGTATGACTCGATTTTGAGGGACTGCACATCTGATATGTTTCACATGGGAGGTGATGGAGCATCAATTTTCGGACGGGTTCAAACCCATAAACATCAAACAGTATGACATGACAACCGATCTAGCCGTGTGGATTGAAGATTTCCTCCTTCATATCCACATGGCCCATGAAGATGATCTCCACACCATCAAATACCCGCCGCATAAACTCAAAGGACCAGCGAGGCACTGGCTCAATAGCATGCCTCCTCACTCCATTGGAAGCTGGGAGGCTCTCGAGGACGCCTTTAGGGCAAATTTCCAAGGCACTTATGTCTGGCCCCCGGACGCCGAGGACCTCAGCCACGTCATTTAGCAGCCTGGCTAGTTGGCTCAAAAGTTCTGGAATCGGTTCTTGACTAAAAAGAACCATATGGTCGATTGCCCCGATGCAGAAGTAATTTCCGCCTTCTGGCATAGAGTGGCTTACACGCGAGCTCGGGCAAGATAAGACGAGAACCATGGCGGCCCTTACTTCTCTCATGACCTGTTTTTTTGCACGGGAGGACAATTCTCTAGCCCGCATCTCTCACGGTGGCGAACCAGCACCTCGGAAGCACGCAATGGTAATGGCAAGCCCGGGCGCAATAAAAATAAGAGTGGGCACGAGAACAACAACAGTGATGCCGAGGACGTCGCAATCAATGCAGTTTTCAACAGCTCCAAGGCCGGACAGATTAAGAAACCCTTTAAAGGGAAAAAGGATGGTCCTAGCCAGCTTGATATAATCCTTGACAGGCCTTGCCAGATTCATGGCACCTCGGACAAAACTGCCAATCACACTAACCGGAACTACTAGGTCTTTAAGCATGCCAGAAAAGTCACGGTGGAGTGGCAAAGCAAAAGCCAGTCCTGCAGCAAGGACGAGGACGAACCTCGGCGGCCCAATAGTGGGGGCCAGAAGTAATTCCATCCCGAAGTAAAGGATATGAACCTTGGCGAACAACATGCTGGTTTCTATAGGAGAATTATTAAAGGCTCCTCTAAAATTTCTAGGCCTCTTACAAATATTTTACAAAAGGATGTTCCATTTGTTTTTGATGATGATTGTCTAGAAGCCTTTGAAATACTTAAGAAAGCCTTAAATTTTGCACCTATTGTTTAACCACCTAATTGGAACTTGCCTTTTGAAATTATATGTGATGCTAGTGATTATGCTGTTGGTGTTGTTCTAGGACAAAGAGTTGATAAGAAATTAAATGTTATCCATTATGCTAGTAAAACTCTAGACAGTGCCCAAAGAAATTATGCTACTACTGAAAAATAATTTTTAGCAGTTGTGTTTACTTGTGATAAATTCAAATTTTATATTATTGATTCTAAAGTAATTATTCACACTGATCATGCTGCTATAAAATATCTTATGGAAAAGAAAGATGCTAAACCTAAACTCATTAGGTGGGTTCTCTTGCTATAAGAATTTGATTTACATATTACTAATAGGAAATGAGCTAAGAACCCCGTAGCTGACAACTTGTCTAGGTTAGAAAATATTCTTGATGACCCACTACCTATTGATGATAGTTTTCCTGATGAACAATTAGATGCAATAAATTTTTCTCATAACAATCCTTGGTATGCTGACTATGCTAATTATATTGTTGCTAAATACATACCACCTAGTTTCACATACCAACAAAAGAAAAAAATCTATGATTTAAGATATTACTTTTGGGATGACCCACATCTTTATAAAGAAGGAGTAGATGGTATTATTAGACGTTGTGTGCCTGAGCATGAACAGGGACAAATCCTACGGAAATGTCATTCGAAGCTTATGGAGGACAACATGCGGGAGATAGAACTGCTCACAAGGTATTGCAATCTGGTTTTTATTGGCCTGCTCTCTTCAAGGATGCCTGTAAGTTTGTTTTATCTTGTGATGAATGTCAAAGAATTGGCAATATCGGTAAGCGTCAGGAAATACCTATGAATTATTCACTTGCTGTTGAACCATTTGATGTTTGGGGTTTTGATTATATGGGACCTTTTCCTTCCTCTAATTTGTACACTCATATTTTGGTTGCTATTGATTATGTTACTAAGTGGGTACAAGCTATTCCAACTAGTAGTGCTGATCATAACACTTCCATTAAAATGCTTAAAGAAGTTATTTTCCCAAGGTTTGGAGTCCCTAGATATTTAATGACTGATGGTGGTTCACACTTTATTCATGGTGCTTTCCCTAAAATGCTTGCTAAATATGATGTCAACCATAGAATTGCATCACCCTATCATCCTCAATCTAGTGATCAAGTGGAACTTAGCAATAGAAAAATAAAATTAATATTACAAAAGAGTGTCAATAGGTCCCTAAACAATTGGTCTAAGAAATTGGATGATGCACTTTGTGCCTACAGAACAGCTTATAAAAATCCTATGGGAATGTCTCCCTATAAAATGGTTTATGGAAAAATCTTGTCCTTTGCCTCTTGAGTTAGAACATAAAGCATATTGGGCAATTAAAGAACTCAACTATGATTTCAAACTTGCTGGAGAAAAGAGGTTATTTGATATTAGCTCACTAGATGAATGGAGAACCCAAGCTTATGAAAATGCCAAACTATTTAAATAAAATGTTAAAAGATGGCATGATAAAATGATCCAAAGGCGGGAATTCAAGGTGTGTGAATATGTTCTTTTGTACAACACTCGTTTTAGATTCTTTGCAGGAAAACTTATCTCCAAATGGGAAGGAGAAAGGACTATATATTATCGAAGAGTTTTATTGTTCTGGAGCTATCAAAATAAATATGCCGAAGGTACTAACCCGAAGGTGGTCAATGGGCAAAGAATTAAACACTATATCTCAGGTACGCCTATTAATGTTGAAAGCAATACTATTCAAACCATGACGCCGGAGGAACACATAAAAGAAACCTTTCGGAACACTCCAGAATCATGAAAAAAGAGGAGGTACGTGATACGTAAGTAAACGGACTCCAAAAAATCCGCAAAAATATTTGCTGTCAGTTTTGGAATATTACAAAAATTAGGAAAATAAGAAACATCCTGGAAGGCAACCGAGGAGAGCACAAGACACCAGGGCGCGCCTGGTTTGCCTGGCGCGCCCAGGTGAGTTGTGCCCACCTCGGGCACCTTCCCGACTCCGTTTTCCCCTCATTTTGCTTGTTTCCCAAGATAAAAAAAATCTTTATATACCCCTTGAACTTATTGACCGCCGAATCACAGATAAATCTTCTGTTCTTCTTTCTTGCTGTTTTCTGACAGATCTAGATCACCATGGCTGCTCCGAGCTCCTCCAAGGACAAGTTCTTCGAGAGGGTAATCAACCCCTACTTGTCAGAGGTGATGAAGCACACTCAAATCATCGAGATGCGTGAGGGGGTGCTCCACATCCGGGATGTTCGGGGACCCAAAGGGAAGGGAACCATGGAGGCCAGGCTCGAAGCCATGGAGCAAGAGGTCTTCAAGTGCAAGGAAATGGTGGGGCGCAGACTCAATGCCAATCACCTCATGATTACAAATTTCACGTGTGATCTCAAGGTGGATGGCCGGTCCATGAAGGACGTCGTCTTCACCCTCAACGAGCAAATCAACTTTCTGAAAAGCCAAATCTATGATCTCCAAAACCAAGTCTTTGAATATGAGGCAAGGTTTAAAGGTATGAGTTTGGCTGCCAGTTGCAGGACTCGCAAGACTCATTCTTCCTCTTATGATGGTGAGCCACTACCATGGAAACCGGAGGACAAGCTCGCTACTACCTCATCACCACCACCACCTTCTTCACCAACAAAGGAGACTTGAGTTGATGGTATGGGCACTCCCCTTGGCTTGTGCCAAGCTTGGGGGATGTGCCCTGGTATCGTATCACCACCACTATCTTTGCCTTTATTTATCTTAGTTCAATCTTTTGTTATCTTTTGAATCAGTTGAATAAAAATTTAGTTCGATATTTCTTCGAGTGTTTGCTTAGTGATTTATCTATACATGTAATATTGTGCGAGATATATAATAAAGTTTAGTTTGAGTTTTTGTTTCTTTACTTTTATGTTCCAATAAAAAGAAAGGAAAATAAATGAAAAAGATCATATACTAATCTTATGGTAAGTAATGACATCACATAAGGAAAAGTATAAGTGGTAAAATTTATTGGAGATTGGCAAACATAGCATTGGTCAATGATGCAATTCATGAAAGAATTAATAAGGGAAGAGAAGATTCACATGCAAATACACTATCTTGGACATCTTTTATGATTATGAGCCCCCATCAAAATATTATATGCCAAAATTGTTGACGTTGGACAAGGAAGACAACGTAATGATTTATGTTTGTTCCTATTCACATAGAAGTTATATTGTCATAGATCCTTTAACATGTGGTGCTTGCTCAATATCTCTGCTAGCCAAAAATTCCGCACTAAGTAGAGATACTACTTGTGCATCCAAAAACCCTTAAACCCAAAATCTTGTTTTGAGAGTCCACCATACCTACATATGGATTGAGTAAGATCCTTCAAGTAAGTTGTCATCGGTGCAATAAGGCAATAAAAATTGCTTCTAAATGTGTTAGATCATTTAGTGTAAGAGAAAATTGAGCGTTGTACGAACTTGTGATGGCAAAATAATAAAAGCGACATACTGGATAATAAAGGTTGCTATCACAAGGGGAAATATAACGTGATGTTCTTTTGCACTAAGAGATTGAGCATAGGAACCAAAAAGCGCATGGAAACATGTGCTTCCCTCTGCAAATGGCCTATCTTTTACTTCTATGTATTTGCTTTTATGAAAGAGTCAAAGTATTCTTCCCTATTCCTTTTTATTTTCTCTTTTTGCAAGCATCATGTGGTGAGGAAAGATCTAGGCACATATATCTAGTTGGATATGGGTGAGCATGAGTTCTTATTGCTGACATCACCCTTGAGGTGTATACGTTGGGAGGCGAAACTATAAGCCCCTGTCTTTCTATGTGTTCGGTTGAAACTTTTTGCTCATGTGTATGTGGTGAGTGTTAGCAATCATAGAAGACTATATGATGCTTGAGTATGTGGACTTGCCAAAAGGCTCCGATACGAGACCCTATCCGAAAAGATGATG
This sequence comes from Triticum dicoccoides, assembly GCF_002162155.2. Lineage (NCBI taxonomy): Eukaryota > Viridiplantae > Streptophyta > Magnoliopsida > Poales > Poaceae > Triticum > Triticum dicoccoides. Next base: position 186,026,680 of record NC_041382.1, on the reverse strand, counting down.
GATTGTAGTTGCAAAGTTGACTGAAAACATAGTTTCTTGGTTTCCAATAGAGTTTATGCTTTTACTTCGATGTTGTGATGAATTGTTACTTGTTCATGAGAAGTTATATGATAAAATTTATGTCATAAAGTTTTATGATAAAGTTTGTTGCTATTATAATAATATGCATGATGCTTCTATGTCCGTATTTTGTTTTTATCGACACCTCTCTCTCTAAGCATGTGGACATGTTTTTCGATTTCGGTTTTCGCTTGAGGACAACTGAGGTCTAAGCTTGGGGGAGTTGATACGTCCATTTTGCATCATGCTTTCCTACTGTTATTCATAATGTTTTATGCATAATAATGCTTTATGGAGTAATTCTAATGCCTTTTTCTCTCATAATATGCAAGGTTTACAAAAAATAGGGAGAATGCCGACAGCTGGAATTCTGGACCTGAAAAAGCTACGTCAGAGTCACCTATTCTGCACATCTCCAAATGAGCTGAAAATTTACGGAGAATTGTTTTGGAATATATGAAAAATACTGGAGAAAATAACTAGCAGAGCAGGCCCACCAGGTAGGCACAACCCACCTGGGTGTGCTAGGCACCCCAAGCGCGCCCTGCTGGGTTGTGCCCTCCTCGGCCCACCTCCGGTGCCCATCTTATGGTATACAAGTCACTTTGACCTAGAAAAAAGAAGAGGGGGACTTTCGGGACGGAGCGACGCCGTCTCGAGGCGGAACTTGGGCAAGAGCACTTTTGCCCTCCGGCGGAGCGATTCCGCCCGGGGAACTTACCTCCCAGAGGGGAAATCATCGTCATCATCATCACCAACAACCCTCTTATCTTTGGGAGGCCAATCTTCATCAACATCTTCAACGGCACCATCCCCTCTCAAACCCTAGTTCATCTCTTGTGTTCAATCTTTGTACCGGAACCTCAGATTGGTACCTATGGGTGACTAGTACTGTTGATTACATCTTATAGTTGGTTACTATATGGCTTATTTGGTGGAAGATTATATGTTCCGATCCATTATGCTATTTAATACCCCTCTAATCTTGAGCATGGTTATTATTTATGAGTAGTTACTTTTGTTCTTGAGATCACGGGAGAAATCTTGTTGCAAGTAATCATGTGAACTTGATATGTGTTCGATATTTTGATGATATGTATGTTGTGATTCCCTTAGTGGTGTCGTGTGAACGTCGACTACATGGTACTTCACCGTATTTGGGCCCAAGGGAATGCATTGTGAAGTAGTTATTAGATGATGGGTTGCTAGAGTGGCAGAAGCTTAAACCCTAGTTTATGCACTCCTTCATAAGGGAACGATTTGGATCCAAATGTTTAATGTCATGGTTAGATTTTGTCTTAATACTTTTCTCGTAGTTGCGGATGCTTGCGAGGGGTTAATCATAAGTGGGTGGTTTGTTGATGTAAGAACAGAACCCAAGCACCGGTCCATCCACATATCAAATTATCAAAGTAGCGAACACGAATCAAACCAACATGATGAAAGTGACTAGATGAAATTCCTGTGTACCCTCAAGAACGCTTTACTTATTATAAGAAACCGTTTTGGCATGTCCTCTGCCACAAAAGGATTGGGCTACCTTGCTGAACTTTATTTACCATTATCGTTACTTGCTCGTTACAAATTACCTTGCTATCAAACTACTCGTCACCGACAATTTCAGTACTTGCAGAAATTACCTTGCTGAAAACCACTTGTCATGTCCTTCTACTCGTCGTTGGGTTCGACACTCTTACTTATCGAAAGGGCTACGATTGATTGCCTATACTTTTTTTTTGAGGGAAAGCCAATTGGCACTTTATTGCTGGTTCAGAATAGTTACATCCTTCAAGACATGCGGGAGAAGAAAACTAGGGGGGTAATCATCCCACCGATACATCAAGTTTGAATCATAAACATGTCTAGCTAAGAAATGTGCCAAAGAGTTTGCTTCCCGTGGGCAATGTTCAAAACTAATTGAAGGAATATCGTGCGCCAACTGGAAGTAATCTGCCAGTATTGCTGAATAGGGAGCTAGGATATCTGACTCACCATTACATGCATTGATTATCTCTAAGCAGTCCGATTCCACGGCCACTCGCGAGCATCCAATCTGATGAACAATAGAGCAATTGATTGCCTATACTTGTGGGTCATCAACCCACCGAATGATTTTTGTTCGAGAGAGATGCCTCTAGTGAAATCTATGGGCCCCGTGTCTATGTTTATAATACAATGAAATCCATAAATACTTTGCTGCAATTTATTTGCTGTTATTTTATTTTGTGTTTTTGTTTATCTATCTATCACTACAAGATTTGATCCTTTCAATTAGCCACCAAGGGATTGGCAACCCCTTGTTTGTGTTGGGTGCAAGTATTTCTTATTTTGTGTGCATGTACTATTCATGAGGTATTGTGTGGTTCTCCTACTGGATTGATAACCTAGGTTCTTAACAGTGGGAAATACTTACCTCTACTATATTGCATCATACTCTCCTCTTCATGGAAATCCCAGTGCAGCTCACAAGTAGCAATCACTCACGAATAGTCCCTCAAACTAATAAATACCGAAAGCATGACCTCTCTACTTGGTTGCAAGCGTGCAACCTTCATGATCCGGCAACGCTTCACCGTCAAGAGCTAATCGTCGCCTGAGAATTTAGAGGGAGGAGATTAGAACCACACTGGGCTTCTAGTTATGAGGAAAATAGGATTAGTCTAGCTCTAATTAATCAACTAGGACCAACTAGAACTAGAACTAGAAGAACTAGAGGAGGCTCCAAAACTTGTATGAAACAATAGAGCAAAAACCCCTAGTACACATAGGTTCGAGGAGGAGGAGAGGGAAGCCACTAAGGGGGGAAAGTCCCTGAGGGAGTCCTGGATTAGGGGGTCTCGGGACAGCCAGACTATATCCTTTGGCCGGACTGTTGGACTATGAAGATACAAGATTGAAGACTTCGTCCCGTGTCCGAATGGGACTTTCCTTGGTGTGGAAGGCAAGCTTGGCAATATGGATATGTAGATCTCCTCCCTTGTAACCGACTCTGTGTAACCCTAGCCCCCTCCAATGTCTATATAAACCGGAGGGTTTAGTCCGTAGGACAACAGACAATCATACCATAGGCTAGCTTCTAGGGTTTAGCCTCTACGATCTCGTGGTAGATCAACTCTTGTAATACTCATATCATCAAGATCAATCAAGCAGGACGTAGGGTATTACCTCCATCGAGAGGGCCCGAACCTGGGTAAACATCGTGTCCCCTGCCTCCTGTTACCATCCGCCTTAGACGCACAGTTCGGGACCCCCTACCCGAGATCCGCCGGTTTTGACACCGACATTGGTGCTTTCATTGAGAGTTCCACTGTGCCGTCACCGTAAGGCTCGATGGCCCCTTTGATCATCGGTAATGATGCGGTCCAGGGTGAGGTTTTCCTCCCTGGACAGATCTTCGTATTTGGCGGCTTCGCACTGCGGGCCAATTCGCTTGGCCATCCGGAGCAGATCGAGAGCTACGCCCCTGACCATCAGGTCTGGTTCGGAAGCTTAAACTACACTGTCGACATCCGCGGAGACTTGATCTTCGACGGATTCGAGCCCATGTCAGGTGTGTCGCATAATCACGACGAGCATGACGTAACTCTACCGTCGGACAGTGTTCGGGAGATCGCATCTGCAACTACTCCGGCCCTCAATCCGGAGCAAATTGCGCCATCCGAGGACAGGTGGATAGACCCCGCCATGGAGGCCGCACTCTCAGTGGTGATAGAGCCGAATACTGACTTCACCCCTTGCGAGAGCCGTGTTGCCGAACAATTGGATTCGTCCCCGACCATAGGCTCTGAACTGCCTACGTCCGTGCCTATCGAATCCGATTGGGCACCGGTCATGGAGTTTACTTCCACGGATATCTTTCAGCACTCGCCTTTTGGTGATGTGCTAAATTCATTAAGGTCTCTCTCCTTGTTAGGAGAACCTTGGCCGAACTATGTCCGGCTAGAATGGGATGCGGACGACAAAGAAATTCGCTGCCCACCCACCACCCACTTAGTAGCCTTTGTCGACGATTCAACCGACCTGCTCGATTTCGATTCCGAAGACATCGACGGCATGGACGACGATGCAGGAGAGGAATAGGAACCGGTACCCACAGGGCGCTGGACAACCACTTCACCACATGACATATACATGGTGGATACACCCAAAGAAAACAATGACGAAGAATGGTAGGATGCAGCGAAGAATAGCTCCCTCGAGAAGCAATCAAAGCGTCGGTGTAGGCGGCGCTCAAAATCCCGCCTCGGCAAAAACAACGATAACAGCGCAAGAGAAAATAACACTCCAGTCGACTCTAGAGGAAACGACGATCACATGACCCAGCGGCAGAGCACGATGAAACTGCAAACGGCGAACATAGTGCAGATCCGATGTCCGAACACGGCAACGCCGAGGATAAACCTCATCAAACCCCCTCTGGGGAGGAAAACAGTCTGGACAAAGGTGCACACATCATCCCGGAAACGCACTTGGAGCAAGAGAACCTCCGCAGAAGGCTTATTGCCACAGCGAGGAGTCTGAAGAAGCAGAAGCAAAGGCTTAAGGCCGCACAAAATACGCTCAATAGCAGGTGGAACAAAGTGCTCGACAACGAAGAAAAGTATGGTGGAAGTTACCACACAAAGAGCTATCCAAAGCGCAAGCTATTACCTGAATTCGACGATGAGGCCTTAGAGCCCACACAGCTGAAAAATAAAACGGCCAACCGGCCGGATCAACCACCTTGTGACCGTGATAGAGCGGCTAACAAGGCCGCACATAAGTCAACACACGATCTACGTGAGAACTTGCGCCAAAAATCCAGTATGACCAGATCCATCTATGGATCTAGGAAGCACACTCCGGCACAAAATCAAAACCGAATACTACAACCGTCTGAACGCCATGACGCATCCAAATACAGGGGTGCCGCACCCCCCCCCCCATGTTTCACCGATGAGGTGCTAGTCCACGAATTTCCAGAAGGATTCAAACCAGTGAACATAGAGGTGTACGACGGGACCACAAACCATGGGGTATGGATTGAGGACTTTATCCTCCATATCCATATGGCTCGCGGAGACGATCTCCACGCCATCGAATACTTGCCCCTCAATCTTAAAGGACCAGCTCGGCACTGGCTGAAAAGCCTCCCCGAAAACTCAATTGGAAGTCGGGAGGAGCTCGAGGATGCTTTTCGGGCTAATTTTCAAGGGACCTATGTCCGACCTACGGATGCAGATGATTTAAGTCATATAATTCAACAGCCCGGAGAGTCAGTCCGAAAGCTTTGGAACAGGTTTCTCACTAAGAAGAACCAAATCATCGACTGTCCGGACGCCAAAGCCTTAGCAGCTTTCAAGCACAGCATCCGAGATGAATGGCTCGCCAGACACCTCGGCCAATAAAAACGGAGAACAATGGCAGCCCTGACAAGCCTCATGACCCGCTTTTGCGCGGGCGAAGATAGCTGGTTAGCCCGCAGTAGCACTAGCGACCCAAACACATCCGAAGTCAGGGATGGCAATGGAAAACCACGACGCAGTAAAAGCAAGCATCGAAATAAAGAAGACAACCCAGATAATATGGTGGTAAACACCGGATTTAGGGGCTCTCGACCAGGTCAGTGGAATAAGCCTTTCAAAGGCAGCTGAGATGGGCCATCCAGCCTAAACAAGATTCTAGATGCTACCATTGGGAGCAATGTTGTCATAGGAATTATAATTTTTTTGCAATAGAAATTAAAATTTTCATGTTTCAAGTGCTAGAAATGACTTTTGTGAAGGAAGTGCCTGAAATAAGTTTGAATATTGGGTCTTTCCATTTTCATCCAAAGTAGACCATATTGGATGCCCACTGACCAAGTTTCATGAATTTGATAGTATTATTGCTATATTTCATTGATTTACTAGATTTCCAGTGAATTATTAGAACTTACTCAAATTTGAACTACAAGTGTGATGTTGTTTAGTCCTGAAAATTAAAAAAGTCATTTTAGCCTCTAATGTTGGTGTTGCATTCACTTGGGAGAACCAAAGTTGAAATTCTAAAGCATTTGGTATGAATGGTTAACATTGCAAGTTTGACCCTGGAAAAAATCAAAGAAAATGAAAAAAGCCTAAAAATTTGAAATCCTTGTGCATGAAGCCCTCTTGTATGAACTAGCTAGTGGGGAAAATCATAAATTTGGAATACCACAAGGTTGAAAAGAAAACCTTCACAAAATGGCCTATCTAGTATGAACTTGTATGGATTTCAAGGAATCTGCCCATGGCCATGGCATCGATGGCATAGTCCATGATAACATGTCCAAATTGGGCACAACTATGGGTGTTACCATTGTGAACAATGTTGCCATAGTAATTATAATTTTTTGCAATAAAAACTAATCTTTCCATTTTTCAAGTGCTAGAAATGACTTTTTGTGAAGTGCCTGAAAGAAGTTTGAAAATTTTGTATTTTCAGTTTTCATTCAAAGTAGACCACATTGGATGCCCACTGACCAATTTTCATGAATTTCATAGTATTATTTGCTATACTTCATTGATTTATTGGATTTCTAGTGAATTATCAAAACTTGGTAAAGTTCAGAAAAGACTCATTTACTTCCAATGAATAACTGATCATAAACCCACAATTCATTGGATCCAAACAAACACACCGCAAAAGAAGATTACATCGGATAGAGCTCCATGAAGATCATGGAGAACATTGTATTTAAGATCAGAGAGAAAGAAGAAGCCATCTAGCTACTAGCTATGGACCCATAGGTCTATGGTAAACTACTTACACATCATTGGAGGTGCAATAAGGATGATGTAGAAGCCCTCCGTGATCGATTCCCCCTCCGACGGAGTACCAAAAAAGGCCTCTAGATGGGATCGCAGAAGAACACAAGCTTGCAGTAGCGAAAAAGTGTTTCGGGTGGCTCTCTGTTGGTTTGGGAATATTTGGGAATTTATAAAATTGGAATTAGGTCAAACGGAGCTGCATGGGACCCACAAGCTCACGATGTGCGCCCCCTTGGGGAGCGCTGGGTGAGCTCGTCGCTCTCTCGTGGATCTTATAGCATCCTCCCCAACGTTCTAGGGTCCCTTCTGTTCCAGAAAAAACACCTAAAGTTTCGTTGTGTTTGGACTTCATTGGTACTGATTTTATGAAAAGCCAAAAACAAGCAAAAACAGCAAATGGCACTAGGCATTGGGCACTGAGTTAATAGGTTAGTCCCCAAAATGGTATAAAATTACATATAAAGTATCTATGATTGGTAATAATAACCTGAAACAATCAAAAATTATAGATACGTTGGATATGTATCAAACTTTGAGGAGAACATTGTATTGAAGATTAAAGAGAGAGACAGAGCCACCTAGCTAATCACTATAGACCCATAGGTCATGTGGGAACTACTCACGCATCATCGGAGGTGCATCAAGGTCTATGTAGAAGCCCTCCATGATGGATTATCCGTCCCGGGAGAGTACCGGTGAAGGCCTCCAGACGGGAGCACGAAAAAACATAAGCTTGCGATGGTGGAAAATTTGTTTTGTTGGTGCTTCTGGGGTTTTTCCAATATTTGGGAATTTATAGCGCTAGAATTAGGTCAGACGGAACCACAAGGGGCCCATGAGACATCAGGGCGCGCCTACCCCCAAGGTGAACCATGCTGTCTTGTCGTCTCCTCGTTTCTTTTATGGACTCCCTCCGAACTTCCAGGGTCTCTTATGTTCCAGAAAAAATCATCACAAAGTTTCGTCGTGTTTGGACTTCGTATGGTATGGATTTTCTGTAGAACCAAAACAAGCAGAAAACCAAAATTGGCACTTGCCACTAGGTTAATAGTTTAGCCCGAAAATGATATAAAATTGCATATAAAGTATATAAGATTGATAATATAATAGCATGAAACAACAACAATTATAGATACGTTGGATACATATCAATAATCATCCCGTTGTATAGCCCAGACGCGCTATCGTGGTGTACTACATGGCTGAGGGTAGGCCATTTGCGTTCATACATTATTGGTTGAAGCTCAAGGGGGCGATGTGCATGGGACAACATGTCTAGATTCTGACTCGAGTATCATTGAATTTGGAATCGATGAATTCTAAAACTTGTTGAACATCCGGCTATCTGGGCTGTAACATTTACATTTGAACTATTGTGGTACTAGGGATATTTGCATGCCATTTGTGGATGAATTGTGCTATTTTATATAATTATCTTGAGTATTGCGGACTTTACAGGAAAAGACATGGACGGGCACTTAGAGGACAAGGTGGGATGGTCGGCTCCTGTATCCATGTCAGCTAGTGTATGTACATGTGTTTTGTAGCCGTCAATTGACTATATGTAGTAGCGTATACCATAGGGGTTGCTACTTGTAAACTGTGTTGGGATTTCCCCCAAGAGGAGGGGTGAAGCACTACAGTAGAGATAAGTATTTTCCTCCGTGAGAACCAAGGTTATCGAACCAATAGGAGAACCAAGAAAATTCCCTTCGACAACACCTACACACACAAAAGCAAATGCTTGCACCCAACGCGAGCAAGAGGGTTGTCAATCCCCTTGTACTCATTACTTGCAAGGATTAATTCTAATAGTGACAAATAGATAAATAAATAAATTGCAAAACAAAATAAAATAAAGTAAATAAATTGCAACAAGGTATTTTTGGTTTTTATAATATGATAAAAGTAGACCTGGGGGCATAACTTTCAGTAGAGGCTTCTCTCTTGAACACATAGCATAAGGTGGGTAAACAAATTACTGTTGGGCAATTGATAGAAAAGCGCATTGTTATGACGTTATTCATGGCAATGATCACACATATAGGCATCATGTCTGTGACAAGTAGACCGACTCCTGCCTGCATCTACTACTATTACTCCACCAATCGCACTACAAAAAAAGACACATCCGTGACATTTTGGGTCGAGCAAAAAATTTTATGTCATACTTATGACACTTCTATGACAATAATTGTGACAAAACCCGGTATCATCATAGATGTGGTGGGGTCCTACTTCTATGACAGAAAATGGGTTTTTCGTCCTGCGCGGACCAGAGACGCAGCTGCATGACATTCTTTGGCCCGTCCATGATGGAAAAAATCATGGTAGAAGCGAGGGCGAGGAAAATATCGGGGAGTTCCCGGTTACGGTGGCTGGTCGGGGGCCGAGCGATGCGTGTTTCTCTCGTACATACGCGCGTGTGTGCGAGGCATTGCGCTCTAACTGAACCCGAGCGAGGCCTTGGGTTCTAACTGAACCCGGGCGATTGCACTGCAGGCTACGCATTACTGAACCCAAGTGATCGATCAATGGCTGTTAACTGAACCCGATCGAGCGATTCCTTCGCTACTGCTACTAACTGAAGCCAATTGATGCTGCCTCTGGATGAACAATGAGCGTTGTTGGGGGGTTTGGATGAACAGTTCCCGGTGGGGGTTGGATGAACAGGAACCCATGGTAGTAGAGGCCGTTGTCGCTGGATGAACAGTACCCCGATCGATCGAGCCGGTGGATGAACATGACCCCGTGGAGGGATGGATGAACAGGACCCTGTGAAGGGGTGGCTGAACAGTAGTCGGTGGAGGGCTGGATGAACAGTAGCCCGTGGAGGGGTGGTTGAACACGACCCCCATGGAGAGGGCTGGTTGAACAGTAGCCGGTGGAGGAGCGCGCGGTGGAGGCTGGATGAACAGGAGCCCGTGGATGAACAGTCGCAGGTGGAGGCTGGAGGAGGTCGACGGTGGATAAACAGTAGCCCGTGGAGGCTGGAGGAGGTCGATGGTGGAGATGAACAGTATCCCGTGGAGTCCCGTTTTGCGGTACGCCACACCCCTATCGATGAACAGGACCCCTGTTTAGACCGTAGCGCTCCAACACAAGTTTGTTTCCTCCATTTTGCGGTATGCCACACCCCTCCTGATCAACAGGACCCCGTTTCGACCGTAGGAGGTCCATTTCCTTCGTTTTGCGGTACGCCAGACCCCTCCCGATGAATAGGATCCCGTTTCCACCATGGCCGGTCGAACGCAAGGACGTTTCCTCCATTCTGTTGTACGCCAGGCCTCGTTTCCATCGGCTGTTCCGTCCAAGACGGTTGGCTCTCGATGAACATCACGCGTTCCGTTGCCTCCCGATGAACAAGACGCATTACATTGCCTCCCCATGAACATGACAATGGCGCAGCTTCTCCGTTCTGACCCAGCCATGTACACAAGCCCTGGCCGTACGTATGCACGAGTAGGTGTTCGAGACCCCGCCCGTATGTACGTACGTGGCCGTATTTTCTTTCTTGCACCCTGGCCGTTGTACATACGTGTACATGCTACGTGCGCGCCTCTACTACGACACGTGCGCGCCTCTACATCGACCAGTATGTACGTACTCGTTCGCGACCAGAATGACAAAGCTACGTACGCTTCGACCAGGTGGGTCCCGACTATCAGGCACTTCCTTGCGTGCGAAGATGTAGCTGGTGGGTCCCAGCAGTCAGGGGGGCAAATCATTTTTCCCGTAATATGGACGCACTTCCTTGCGTGCGAAGATGTAGCTGGTGGGTCCCAGCAGTCAGGGAGGAAACGTTTTTTTCTTGAAATACGGTGGTCCGTCCGGTGGGTCTCTGCTGTCAGGTGGAGGAATAATTATTTTGCACGTAATAAGGAGGCACTTCCTTGCTACGGCCGTGGACCCATATGTCATCCTCTCCACATACAGTACTCTTCCGACGGAAGTCGTTCGTTGACCACATTGACCAGGCCGCACCGAGAGCACCAGGGCGGTGGACGACGGTGAGGCCTAGGAAGGGGACGACGTGGAGCTGAGGAAGATGCGGCAGTGGATATCCACACGGAGGGGAGTACGTGGGTTGACTGCTTCAGCTGTGGTGTGAGGCTGCCGTTGTCGGAGAATAACAGGAGGTGTGGGTGAGTATAGAGGCATGGCATGGCCAGTGGTGGCAGCACAGCCGGACATGGGAGGCAGGAGCAGGCGGCACGGTCGACGCTTGTTTGGGCGGCTAGAGCAAGAAGACCAGAGGTTGAAGAAGCACTACAGCCGTTGGATGGACATCGTACGATCACTCAAGCTAGAATCGTTCATATTGACTAAGTTGACAAAGCCCTCCATCCCCGTCATCTTAGTAGGCCCATAAGTCAGCCTCCCACTATGGTGGGTCCCAGCTAGTAGGGGGTATTCATTTTTTGTGCGTAATAATGAGGCACTTCCTTGTGTGTGAAGATATAGCTGATGGGTCTGACCTGTCAGTGGGGGAACGTTTTTTTCACGAAATACAGAGGCCCTTCCGGTGGGTCCCAGCTGTCAGGTGGAGGAATCATTATTTTACGCGTAATAAGGAGGCATTTCCTTGCGTGCGGCCATGGACCCAGCTGTCAGTCTCTCCACGTACAGTACACTTCTGATGCATGTCGTTCGTTGACCACGTTGACCACGTAGCGCCGAGAGCACCAGGGCGGTGGACGACGACGAGCAGTGGCGGAGCTACAGCAAGGCCGAGTGGGCCATGGCCCGCCCAGTCCATGAGTTTTTCTATTGTATACCTACTATTGGGCCTTGCAAAATAAGCCCAGATACGTATTCCCTTCAGCCGGCCCGCCCAACTAATTGGGCCAAGCTCCGCCACTGACGGCGAGGCCTAGGAAGGGAACGACACGGAGCCAGGAAAAACTCGGCAGTTGTTTCCCATGCGCAGGGGAGTGCAAGGGTTTACTAGTTCGTCTGTCGTTGCTGGAGAATAACAACAGGTGTGGGTGAGTAGAGGGATGGCTAGGCCAGCGATGGGAGAACGATGGGGCAGTGAGGCCTGCGCGGCAGCATAGCCGGCCACGGGAGGAGGGAGCAGGCAATCCCGCCGGCGCGTGTTTGAGCGGCTAGAGCAGGAAGAGCAGAGATTGAAGAAGCACGACGGCCGTTGGATGGACATCCAACAGTCACTGCTCTCATGTGTTGAATAAGTTGACACGGCGTTGCATGTGCGTCAACCTTATTTTTTAGGAAAGCATACGCGTCAACCTGTAGTAGGCGCACAAGTCAGCCTCAAATCTGTGGAAAATAACATACAACCCATTTGCCATTATTTCTAATAATTAACAACCCATTTGCCAATTCTTAAGAATTTTTTTGGAGCTCATCTTCTTTTTGTTAGCATTACACCCCATATTGTGGCCATGGTTAAAAATTATACGAAATGTTGCATATTTTAGTGCGGTCAACTATTTTTAATCCTGAAATATCGAGTCACATTCAAACTATTTTGAAAAATAATTTATATAAATATAAAATCCAAATAATTGTCCAGGCATAAAAATAAATGGAATTAAAAATCTTGTAATTAAAAAATGAAACTAATTCCTGGTTTGACATGTTTTTGAAAATGTACATCCCATTTTTGGGCAAACCGAATGAAACTCTCTCCTCGTCTTGAAAGATTTGCAGCCCAGCAGGGCTGATAATGCAAGTAGGCCTCGTTAGGAACTCATTTATTGACTACGTTGACAATGGCGTGAGCCCTAGATGTCCAACCATTAGGAAGAACCATTTTGAGGCTTGTAATAACGAAGCACTTGCTTGTGTACTGCCATGACGCTAGTGGGTCCCTACTGTCATACTCTCCACGTACAGTCATATCCTTGTTCCTCTCGGTTGTTGACGGTGTTGACAACGTAAGAGGGCGGCGCACCGCGCACGGCGAGCGAACCAAGGCCAAGGATGAAGGCGAGGCCTTGGACGGAACGAACAGGAGCCGTGGAAGATGCGATGGTCCAGTCGCAGGCGGAGGGGAGTATGAGGGTTGACTGGTTCGGGTGCGGACGCGTGTTGGGGTTGACGCTGCCAGAGAATAACAGGACGTGTTGGGGAATAGAGGGAGGGACTAGCCAACATTGGAGGGTACGGTAGGGCAGCGGAGTTGCAGCTAGCCATGGGAGGCGGGAGCAGGCGGAGCCGACGGGGTGGTTTGGTTTGGGCGGCTGGAGGAAGAAGACCAGAGATAGAAGATACACGACAGATGTTGGATGTCAATCCAACGTGTTGGGGAACGTTGCAGAAAACAAAAATTTTCCTACGGTTTCACCAAGATCCATCAAGGAGTTCATATAGCAATGAGTGATCGGATTGCATCTACATACCTTTGTAGATCACGCGCGGAAGCGTTCAAAGAACGGGGATGAGGAAGGCGTACTCGACGTGATCCAAATCATCGGAGATCCTAGCGCCGAACGGACGGCACCTCCGCGTTCAACACACGTACGGTCAGTGTAACATCTCCTCCTTCTTGATCCAGCAAGGGGGAGAAGAGGTTGAGGAAGATGGCTCCAGCAGCAGCACGACGGCGTGGTGGTGATGGAGCTGCAGTACTCCGGCAGGGCTTCGCCAAGCTCTATGGAGGAGGAGGATGTGTTGGAGAGGGAGAGGGAGGCACCAAAGGCGTGGTGTGAGAGGCCCTCCTTCCCCCACTATATATAGGGAGCCTAGGGGGGGGCGCCGGCCCTAGGAGATGCAATCTCCTAGGGGGGCGGCGGCCAAGGGAGGATTCCATCCTCCCCAAGGCACCTAGGAGGTGCCTTCCCCTTTTAGGACTCTTCCTTTCCTTATCTCTTGGCGCATGGGCCTCTTGGGGCTGGTGCCCTTGGACCATATAGGCCAAGGCGCACACCCCTACATCCCATGTGGCCCCCCGGGGCAGGTGGCCCTACCCGGTGGACCCCCGGGACCCTTCCGGTGGTCCCGGTACAACACCGGTGACCCCGAAACTTGTCCCGACGGCCGAAATAACACTTCCTATATATAATTCTTTACCTCCGGACCATTCCGGAACTCCTCGCGACGTCCGGGATCTCATCCGGGACTCCGAACAACATTCAGGTCACTGCATATACATATCCCTACAACCCTAGCGTCACCGAACCTTAAGTGTGTAGACCCTACGGGTTCGGGAGACATGTAGACATGACCGAGATCGCTCTCCGGTCAATAACCAACAGCGGGATCTGGATACCCATGTTGGCTCCCACATGCTCCTCGATGATCTCATCGGATGAACCACGATGTCGAGGATTCAAGCAACCCCGTATACAATTCCCTTCGTCAATCGCTATGTTACTTACCCGAGATTCGATCGTCGGTATCCCAATACCTCGTTCAATCTTGTTACCGGCAAGTCACTTTACTCGTGCCGTAATGCATGATCCCATGACCAGACACTTGGTCACTTTGAGCTCATAATGATGATGCATTACCGAGTGGGCCCAGTGATACCTCTCCATCATACGGAGTGACAAATCCCAGTCTTGATCCGTGTCAACCCAACAGACACTTTCAGAGATACCCGTAGTATACCTTTATAGTCACCCAGTTACGTTGTGACATTTGGTACACCCAAAGCACTCCTACGGTATCCGGGAGTTACACGATCTCATGGTCTAAGGAAAAGAGACTTGACATTGGAAAAACTCTAGCAAATGAACTATACGATCTTATGCTATGTTTAGGATTGGGTCTTGTCCGTCACATTATTCTCCTAATGATGTGATCTCATTATCAATGACATCCAATGTCCATAGTCAGGAAACCATGACTATCTGTTGATCAACGAGCTAGTCAACTAGAGGCTTACTAGGGACATGTTGGTGTCTATTATTCACACATGTATTACGATTTCTGGATAACACAATTATAGCATGAATAAAGACAATTATCATGAACAAGGAAATATAATAATAATGCTTTTATTATTGCCTCTAGGGCATATTTCCAACAGTCTCCCACTTGCACTAGAGTCAATAATCTAGTTACATTGTGATGAATCGAACACCCATGGAATTCTGGTGTTGATCATGTTTTGCTCTAGGGAGAGGTTTAGTCAATGGATCTGCTACATTCAGGTCCGTATGTACTTTACAAATATCTATGTCTCCATCTTGAACATTTTCACGAATGGAGTTGAAGCGACGCTTGATGTGCCTGGTCTTCTTGTGAAACCTGGGCTCCTTGGCAAGTGCAATAGCTCCAGTGTTGTCACAAAAGAGTTTGATTGGCCCCGACGCATTGGGTATGACTCCTAGGTCGGTGATGAACTCCTTCACCCAAATTGCTTCATGTGCTGCCTCCGAGGCTGCCATGTACTCCGCTTCACATGTAGATCCCGCCACGACGCTCTACTTGCAACTGCACCAGCTTACTGCCCCACCATTCAAAATATACACGTATCCGGTTTGTGACTTTGAGTCATCCAGATCTGTGTCGAAGCTAGCGTCGACGTAACCCTTTACGACGAGCTCTTCGTCACCTCCATAGACGAGAAACATTTCCTTAGTCCTTTTCAGGTACTTCAGGATATTCTTGACCGCTGTCCAGTGTTCCTTGCCGGGATTACTTTGGTACCTACCTACCAGATTTACGGCAAGGTTTACATCAGGTCTGGTACACAGCATGGCATACATAATAGAACCTATGGCTGAGGCATAGGGGATGACACTCATCTCTTCTATATCTTCAGCCGTGGTCGGACATTGAGCTGAGCTCAATTTCACACCTTGCAACACATGCAAGAACCCCTTCTTAGACTGATCCATATTGAACTTCTTCAATATCTTATCAAGGTATGTGCTTTGTGAAAGACCTATGAGGCGTCTTGATCTGTCTCTATAGATCTTGATGCCTAATATATAAGCAGCTTCTCCAAGGTCCTTCATTGAAAAACTCTTATTCAAGTAGGCCTTAATGCTGTCCAAAAGCTCTATATCATTTCCCATCAAAAGTATGCCATCTACATATAATATGAGAAATGCTACAGAGCTCCCACTCACTTTCTTGTAAACGCAGGCTTCTCCATAAGTCTGCGTAAACCCAAACGCTTTGATCATCTCATCAAAGCGAATGTTCCAACTCCGAGATGCTTGCACCAGCCCATAAATCGAGCGTTGGAGCTTGCACACCTTGTTAGCATTCTTAGGATCGACAAAACCTTCCGGCTGCATCATATACAATTCTTCCTTAAGGAAACCATTAAGGAATGCCGTTTTGACGTCCATTTGCCATATCTCATAATCATAGAATGCGGCAATTGCTAACATGATTCGGACGGACTTTAGCTTCGCTACCGGTGAGAAAGTCTCATCGTAGTCAACCCCTTGAACTTGTCGATAACCCTTAGCGACAAGCCGAGCTTTATAGATGGTCACATTACCATCCGCGTCTGTCTTCTTCTTAAAGATCCATTTATTTTCTATGGCTCACCGCTCAACAGGCAAGTCAGTCAAAGTCCATACTTCATTTTCATACATGGATCCTATCTCGGATTTCATGGCTTCTAGCCATTTGTCAGAATCCGGGCCCGCCATCGCTTCTTCATAGTTCGAAGGTTCACCGTTGTCTAACAACATGATTTCCAAGACAGGGTTGCCGTACCACTCTGGTGCGGAACGTGTCCTTGTGGACCTACGAAGTTCAGTAGCAACTTGACCTGAAGTTTCATGATCATCATCATTAACTTCCTCTCTAGTCGGTGCAGGCACCTCAGGAACATTTTCTTGAGTTGCGCCATTTTCCGGTTCAAGAGGTAATACTTCATCAAGTTCTACTTTCCTCCCACTTACTTCTTTCGAGAGAAACTCCTTCTCTAGAAAGGATCCATTCTTGGCAACAAAGATCTTGCCTTCGGATCTGAGGTAGAAGGTATACCCAATAGTTTCTTTAGGGTATCCTATGAAGACGCATTTTTCCGACTTGGGTTCGAGCTTTTCAGGTTGAAGTTTCTTGACATAAGCATCGCATCCCCAAACTTTCAGAAACGACAGCTTAGGTTTCTTCCCAAACCATAATTCATACAGTGTCATCTCAACGGATTTCGATGGAGCCCTATTTAAAGTGAATGCGGTAGTCTCTAAAGCATACCCCCAAAAAGATAGCGGTAAATCGGCAAGAGACATCATAGATCGCACCATATCTAATAGAGTGCGATTACGACGTTTGGACACACCATTACGCTGAGGTGTTCCAGGCGGCATGAGCTGTGAAACTATTCCACATTTTCTTAAGTGTGTGCCAAACTCATGACTCAAGTATTCTCCTCCACGATCTGATCGCAGGAACTTGATTTTCCTGTCACGTTGATTCTCAACCTCACTCTGAAATTCCTTGAACTTTTCAAAGGTCTCAGACTTGTGTTTCATTAAGTAGACATACCCATATCTACTCAAGTCATCAGTGAGGGTGAGAACATAATGATAGCCACCGCGAGCCTCAACACTCATTGGACCGCACACATCAGTATGTATGATTTCCAATAAGTTGGTTGCTCGCTCCATTGTTCCTGAGAACGGAATCTTGGTCATTTTACCCATGAGGCATGGTTCGCACGTGTCAAATGATTAGTAATCAAGAGACTCTAAAAGTCCATCAACATGGAGCTTCTTCATGCGTTTGATACCTATGTGACCAAGGCGGCAGTGCCACAAGTATGTGGGACTATCATTATCAATCTTACATCTTTTGGTACTCACACTATGAACATGTGTAGCATTATGCTCGAGATTCATTAAGAATAAACCATTCACCATCGGAGCATGACCATAGAACATATCTCTCATATAAATAGAACAACCATTATTCTCGGATTTAAATGGGTAGCCATCTCGAATTAAACGAGATCTTGATACAATGTTCATGCTCAAACTTGGCACTAAATAACAATTATTGAGGTTCAAAACTAATCCCGTTGGTAAATGTAGAGGTAGCGTGCCGACGGCGATCACATCGACCTTGGAACCATTCCCGACGCGCATCGTCACCTCGTCCTTCGCCAGTCTCCGCTTATTCTGCAGCTCCTGCTTTGAGTTACAAATGTGAGCAACTGCACCGGTATCAAATAACCAGGAGCTACTACGAGTACTGGTAAGGTACACATCAATTACATGTATATCACATATACCTTTCGTTTTGCCGGCCTTCTTGTCTGCTAAGTATTTGGGGCAGTTCCGCTTCCAGTGACCACTTTCCTTGCAATAAAAGCACTCAGTCTCGGGCTTGGGTCCATTCTTTGGCTTCTTCTCGGCAGCTTGCTTGCCGGGCGCGGCAACTCCCTTGCCGTCCTTCTTGAAGGTTTTCTTACCCTTGCCCTTCTTGAACTTAGTGGTTTTATTCACCATCAACACTTGATGTTCCTTTTTGACTTCTACCTCTGCTGATTTTAGCATTGCAAATACTTCAGGAATGGTCTTCTCCATGCCCTGCATATTGAAGTTCATCACAAAGCTCTTGTAGCTTGGTGGAAGCGACTGGAGGATTCTGTCAATGACCGCGTCATCCGGGAGATTAACTCCCAGCTAAGTCAAGCGGTTATGTAACCCAGACATAGTGAGTATGTGCTCACTGACAGAACTATTTTCCTCCATCTTACAGCTGAAGAACTTGTCGGAGACTTCATATCTCTCGACCCGGGCATGAGCTTGGAAAACCATTTTCAGCTCTTCGAACATCTCATATGCTCCGTGTCTCTCAAAACGCTTTTGGAGCCCTGACTCTAAGCTGTAAAGCATGCCGCACTGAACGAGGGAGTAGTCATCGGTACGTGCCTGCCAAGCGTTCATAACGTCTTGTTCTGCAGGGAGAACAGGTGCGTCACCTAGTGGTGCTTGTAGGACATAATCTTTCTTGGTAGCTATGAGGATGATCCTCAGGTTCCGGACCCAGTCCCTGTAGTTGCTGCCATCGTCTTTCAGCTTGGTTTTCTCTAGGAACGCGTTGAAGTTGAGGACTACGTTGGCCATTTGATCTACAAGACATATTGTAAATATTTTAGACTAAGTTCATGATAATTAAGTTCATCTAATCAAATTATATAATGAACTCCCACTTAGATAGACATCCCTCCAGTCATCTAAGTATAACATGATCCGAGTTAACTAGGCCGTGTCCGATCATCACGTTAGTCGGACTAGTCAACATCGGTGAACATCTTCATGTTGATCGTATCTTCTATATGACTCATGCTCGACCTTTCGGTCTTCTGTGTTCCGAGGCCATGTCTGTACATGCTAGGCTCGTGAAGTCAACCTAAGTGTTTGCATGTGTAAATCTGTCTTACACCCGTTGTATGTGAACGTTAGAATCTATCACACCCGATCATCACGTGGTGCTTCGAAACAACGAACTGTCGCAACGGTGCATAGTTAGGGGGAACACTTTCTTGAAATTATTATGAGGGATCATCTTATTTACTACCGTCGTTCTAAGCAAACAAGATGCAAAAACATGATAAACATCACATGCAATCAAATAATAATAGTGACATGATATGGCCAATATCACATAGCTCCTTTGATCTCCATCTTGGGGCTCCATGATCATCTTGTCACCGGCATGACACCATGATCTCCATCATCATGATCTCCATCATCGTGTCTCCATGAAGTTGCTCGCCAACTATTACTTCTACTACTATGGCTAACAGGTTTAGCAATAAAGTAAAGTAATTTACATGGTGTTTCTCAATGACACGCAGGTCATACAAAAAATAAAGACAACTCCTATGGCTCCTGCCGGTTGTCATACTCATCGACATGCAAGTCGTGATTCCTATTACAATAGCATGAACATCTCATACATCACATATATATCATTCATCATTCATCACAACTTTGGCCATATCATATCACAAAGCACTTGCTGCAAAAACAAGTTAGACGTCCTCTAATTGTTGTTGCAAGTTTTACGTGGCTGAAATAGGGTTCTAGCAAGAACGTTTTCTTACCTACGTTAAAGTCACAACGTGATCTGTCAACTTCTATTTACCCTTCATAAGGACCCTTTTCATCGAATCCGCTCCAACTAAAGTGGGAGAGACAGACACCCGCCAGCCACCTTATGCAACCAGTGCATGTCAGTCGGTGGAACCGGTCTCACGTAAGCGTACGTGTAAGGTTGGTCCGGGCCGCTTCATCCCACAATACCATTGAAGCAAGATAAGACTAGTAGCGGCAAGAAAGTTGACAACATCAACGCCCACAACAAATTGTGTTCTACTCGTGCAAGAGAACTACGCATAGACCTAGCTCATGATGCCACTGTTGGGGAACGTTGCAGAAAACAAAAAATTTCCTACGGTTTCACCAAGATCCATCTAGGAGTTCATCTAGCAACGAGTGATCGGATTGCATCTACATACCTTTGTAGATCACGCTCGGAAGCGTTCAAAGAACAGGGATGAGGAAGGCGTACTCGACGTGATCCAAATCACCGGAGATCCTAGCGCCGAACGGACGGCACCTCCGCGTTCAACACACGTACGGTCAGCGTAACGTCTCCTCCTTCTTGATCCAGCAAGGGGGAGAAGAGGTTGAGGAAGATGGCTCCAGCAGCAGCACGACGGCGTGGTGGTGATGGAGCTGTAGTAGTCCGGCAGGGCTTCGCCAAGCTCTATGGAGGAGGAGGATGTGTTGGAGAGGGAGAGGGAGGCACCAAAGGCGTGGTGTGAGAGGCCCTCCTTCCCCCACTATATATAGGGAGCCTAGGGGGGGCGCCGGCCCTAGGAGATGCAATCTCCTAGGGGGCGGCGGCCAAGGGAGGATTCCATCCTCCCCAAGGCACCTAGGAGGTGCCTTCCCCTTTTAGGACTCTTCCTTTCCTTATCTCTTGGCGCATGGGCCTCTTGGGGCTGGTGCCCTTGGCCCATATAGGCCAAGGTGCACAACCCTACATCCCATGTGCCCCCCGGGGCAGGTGGCCCCACCCGGTGGCCCCCCCGGACCCTTCCGGCGGTCCCGGTACAATACCGGTGACCCCGAAACTTGTCCCGACGGCCGAAATAGCACTTCCTATATATAATCTTTACCTCCAGACCATTCCGGAACTCCTCGCGACGTCCGGGATCTCATCCGGGACTCCGAACAACATTCGGGTCACTGCATATACATATCCCTACAATCCTAGCATCACCGAACCTTAAGTGTGTAGACCCTACGGGTTCAGGAGACATGTAGACATGACCGAGATTGCTCTCCGGTCAATAACCAACAGCGGGATCTGGATACCCATGTTGGCTCCCACATGCTCCTCGATGATCTCATCAAATGAACCACGATGTCGAGGATTCAAGCAACCCCATATACAATTCCCTTCGTCAATCGGTATGTTACTTGCCCGAGATTCGATCGTCGGTATCCCAATACCTCGTTCAATCTCGTTACCGGCAAGTCACTTTACTCGTGCCGTAATGCATGATCCCGTGACCAGACACTTGGTCACTTTGAGCTCATAATTATGATGCATTACCGAGTGGGCCCAGTGATACCTCTCCGTCATACGGAGTGACAAATCCTAGTCTTGATCCGTGTCAACCCAACAGACACTTTCAGAGATACCCGTAGTATACCTTTATAGTCACCCAGTTACGTTGTGACGTTTGGTACACCCAAAGCACTCCTACGGTATCCGGGAGTTACACAATCTCATGGTCTAAGGAAAAGATACTTGACATTGGAAAAACTCTAGCAAACGAACTATACGATCTTATGCTATGTTTAGGATTGGGTCTTGTCCATCACATCATTCTCCTAATGATGTGATCCTGTTATTAATGACATCCAATGTCCATAGTCAGGAAACCATGACTATCTGTTGATCAACGAGCTAGTCAACTAGAGGCTTACTAGGGACATGTTGGTGTCTATTATTCACACATGTATTACGATTTCTGGATAACACAATTATAGCATGAATAAAGACAATTATCATGAACAAGGAAATATAATAATAATGCTTTTATTATTGCCTCTAGGGCATATTTCCAACACAACGGCTGGTAGGAAGAAACGTTTGTTGACTAGCTAGTAAGTCGACACCACCTTGGATAGGTTATTTCCTCGTGGGTCCCAAATGTCAGAATCCAAATCTGTCATGGTCATGCAGCCTTTCCTATGAAAATTTACAGCCCATTTGGTGTGCTTGTTCGAAATAAGTTTGTGGGTGCTGCTGGGGGCTAATCACTTGGCTTCTGTAATGCACAGTGAGCTCAAGCAGCTGGCGAGAGTGATGTTATTTCCCTTGGTTGGGATTTGTTACAATATTTCACTCTAAATGAAATGAATGGCAAGCCATTTGCCTTGTTTCAAAGAAAATATGACAGTCACAGCCGAGTTGAAAAGGGCAAGAACATCTAGCTCCAGCTTACAAACTGTACAAAATCACGAGGGTTAACTGTTCACCAGGTTTAGACAAAACCCAGGTTGAAAAGGGCAACAACATCTAACTCCAGCACTGTTTTCGGCAGTCACAGTCAAATGGATCGGTCTTGTCCATAGATTGAACATCCTGGGTTGTAAAATTTACTGGATTATGACCACAATATGTTGTAAATAGAAGCCCGGCATGTTCAGAAGCTCTTTTGCCCACCTAAAACTCCTTTTTTTGCTCTTCGACATACCCATACATCAAAACCATGCTGCTGATAAACTTAAGCCTGATGGATAATGGTAACCTCGCATTCAGTAGGAAGAATGTGACAAATCTAGTGTTTGCATGGTTGGCTACATATCGTTCTAGCGTTATTGTCTTCAATCGAATGTTCCCGTTGCTTACGATTCCACCGATTGGTTATAACTTTCTTACCCCATCATGTTGCCTAAATAGAAACAATTACTACAAGTACAGAGGAGACACTCTACAACTACCAGAAAAACAATTACTTATACTACTAGTACAATGGATACACTACCGCTTCTGGATCCTCCTAGGTCATCGAAACGTCTCCCTCTACTGAATGTCGTTTTACTTTTGTTCACCGACATGTGGGCCATGCCGTGCGCTGCCCAAATGCCATCCACCAAATTAGAAGGCAGTATGCAGGCGGAGAGTCACCCCGGTCGTAGTGCGGCAGTAATGAGCCGTCGTATCACAAAAACCCACCTCCCCGCAGTCTAAGTTTGACAGACGAAGCAACCATCATTTCACTCTTCGCTGATTCCCCTTCTCCCTCACCATCTTCAAGAAAGCCAACACTCGCATCTTCCACTGTTCTTCTCTCCCAATGAAGGGAAGGTAAGCGGATCTATGATATTGGTATATTTTCATCCAGAAAAAAAGAACTTTTGCAAACCAGTAACCGATCCTCACTCTCTTTTTTGTTTCATTGTCATTGCGATTGTGTTTTCCTTTCAGTGGTCTCCTAGTATTCGTCAGTTTCATGATGGACCAAGGAGAAGCAGGCAAAGGTCTGCCGATATTGGAGCAGACGCGGGAGGCTGATCCCCACGAGATAGAGAGCTCCTAGAAGATAGAGGCGGCCACCAAGACGACCGTAGAGACGCTCACGGCCACTACTGAGATGGTTAACGCCCCATTTGAGGTTACAGCCCCCTTGGCACTGTAGAGCAGTTTT
>NC_041382.1:185987507-186002969 GCF_002162155.2 Triticum dicoccoides | reverse complement strand
ATGTGGTCATGAATAATACAAAATTTTATTAGCTTTGATGCCATGCTATACATAGTGGTTTAAATAACTTGTGTTTCTTATACTGGAAAGTAATTCAAAATTTGTTTCTATTTCAATTAGAGCCTTGATGCAGACAAGGATTGTGTGGTTGTACATGTCACTCGCTATGAGGCGGATGACCTGAATGCACTCACTGGGAAAACAGAGTTCTTAGGCTGTTGGATCATGGAAGCCATTTGCGCTTATACTGATGTTGAGTTGTATTCCAGGCACACTGTTGTCAGGCGTGTTGTCCAAGGTGTACTGAAGCACCAGAAGTTCAAAGGTACTCCTTCGTTTGTGAGGCATACTGTTCTTGTCAAGCTTACACAGGAAGAGGACGTGGCATGCCTCCACAAACAAGTTTATGAGTGGCAAGTGAGGGAGTCCTGGATTAGGGGGTCTCCGGACAGCCGGACTATCTCCATTGGCCGGACTGTTAGACTATCAAGATACAAGATTGAAGACTTCGTCTCGTGTTCGGATGGGACTCCACTTGGCGTGGAAGGCAAGCTAGGCAATACGTATATGGATATCTCCTCCTTTGTAACCGACCTTGTGTAACCCTAACCCTCTCCGGTGTCTATATAAACCGAAGGGTTTTAGTCCGTAGGACAACAATCACAACATACAATCATACCATAGGCTAGCTTCTACGGTTTAGCCTCTCTGATCTCGTGGTAGATCTACTCTTGTACTACCCATATCATCAATATTAATCAAGCAGGACGTAGGGTTTTACCTCCATCAAGATGGCCCGAACCTGGGTAAAACTTTGTGTCCCTTGCCTCCTGTTACCATCCGGCCTAGACACACAGTTCGGGACCCCCTACCCGAGATCCGCCGGTTTTGACACCGACATTGGTGCTTTCATTGAGAGTTCCTCTGTGTCGTCGCCGTTAGGCTTGATGGCTCCTACTATCATCGATAGCGATGCCGTCCAGGGTGAGACTTTTCTCCCCGGACAGATCTTTGTATTTGGCGGCTTTGCACTATGGGCTAATTCGCTTGGCCATCTGGAGCAGATTGAAAGCTACGCCCCTGGCCATCGGGTCAGATTTGGAAGTTTGAACTACATGGCTGACATCCACGGAGACTTGATCTTCAACGGATTCGAGCCACAGCCAGGCGCGCCGCACTGTCGCGATGGGTATGACCTAGCTCTGCCGCCGAACAGTACCCCAGAGGCCGCGCCCGCATCAGCCCCGACCCTTAGCTCGAAACAAACTGTGTCAATCGAGGACGGGTGGCTAGACACCGCCTTAGGGGCTGCAGTCTTGACGGCGATCGAGCCAAACACCAGCATAATCCTCTGCGCAACCCATGACTCCAAGGTGCCGGACTCTTTCCCGGACTCCGAACCATCCGCGCCCCTGCCAATCGAATCCGATTGGGCGCCGATCATGGAATTCATCGCCGTGGATATCTTTCAGCACTCGCCCTTCAGTGACATTCTAAATTCACTAAGGACTCTCTCTTTGTTAGGAGAGCCCTCGCCGGATTATGGCCAACAGGATTGGGATGCGGAAGACGAAGAAATTCGACGCCCATCCACCACCCTCTTCGTAGCCACTGTCGATGATTTAACCGACATGCTCGACTTCGACTCCGACATTGACGGTATGGACGACGGTGTAGGAGACGAACACGAACCAGCGCCTATAGGGCACTAGAAAGCCACCTCGTCATATGACATATACATGGTGCATACACCCAACGAAGGCAATGGCGACAAGATAGCGGAGGATGACCCCTCCAAGAAGCAACCCAAGCGCCAACGTCAATGGTGCCGCTCTAAGTCCCGCCAAAGCAAAAGTGGTGATACCGGCACAGGAGATAATAATACTCCGGACAGTGCCGAGGACAACAACAATCCCCTCCAGCAAGATTTAGAGCAGGAGGATGAACGAGCCAGCTCTCCTGAGAGAGCGGCAGATGGAGAGGAGGAGGATGACAATTACATCCCCCCTCCGAAGACGAGGCAAGCCTCAACGATGATGAATTCGCCATCCCAGAGGATCCCGTCGAACAAGAGCGCTTCAAGCACCGGGTTATGGCCACGGCAAATAGCCTGAAGAAAAAGCAGCAGCAGCTTCAAGCTGATCAAGATCTGCTAGCTGACAAATGGACTGAAGTCCTCGCGGCCGAGGAATACAAACTCGAGTGTCCCTCCAAGAGTTACCCAAGGCGTAGGTTACTACCCCGACTAGAGGAAGAAGCGTATGATACGGCTGATCAGCCACCTCGTGGCCGCGATAGAGAGGCATTCCAGCCAAAAGCTCAGCCTCCACCCCAACACCATTCAAATAAAAAGGCATGGGGAGATACGCCAGACCTGCGAGACATATTGGAGGACAAGGCAAAGCATTCAAGATCGATCTACGGATCACGAGGGCGCACCACTCTGCGAGATGATAAACGTCACGCCGGATACAGTAAAAGCAAATCCGGCCGGGCCGAACACAGCGGGCAAGACCCATTCAAGCTGCGTCGCGATATAGCCCAATACAGAGGCGTCACACACCCCTTATGCTTCACAGGAGAAGTAATGGAACATCAATTCCTAGAAGGTTTCAAACCTGTAAATATTGAATCATACGACGGCACAACAGATCCCGCGGTATGGATTGAGGACTTCCTCCTCCACATCCACATGGCCCGCGGCGATGACTTACACGCCATCAAATACCTCCCACTAAAGCTCAAAGGACCAGCGCGGCATTGGCTTAACAACTTGCCAGTGGACTCCATTAGCTGTTGGGAAGATCTGGAGGTCGCATTCCTCGACAACTTTCAGGGCACTTATGTGCGACCACCAGACGCCGATGACTTGAGCCACATAATTCAGTAGCCAGAAGAATCGGCCAGGCAATTCTGGACTCGATTCCTTACAAAGAAAAATCAAATCGTCGACTGTCCAGATGTGGAGGCCTTAGGAGCTTTCAAGCACAACATCCGAGACGAGTGGCTAGCCCGGCACCTTGGTCAGGAAAAGCCGAAATCTATGGCAGCCCTCACGACACTCATGACCCGCTTTTGTGTGGGAGAAGACAGCTGGCTGACTCGCAATAATAACATATCAAAGAACCATGGTACCTCAGATACCAAGGACGGCAATAGCAGGTCACGTCACAACAAGCATAAGCGCCGCATTAACAGCAAAAATACTGAGGATATGACAGTTAATGCCGGATTCAAAGGCTCTAAACCCGGTCAGCGGAAAAAGCCATTCAAACAAAGTACACCGGGTCCGTCCAGCTTGGACCGTATACTCGATCGCTCGTGTCAAATACACGGCACCCCAGACAAGCCAGCCAATCACACCAACAGGGATTGTTGGGTGTTCAAGCAGGCCGGCAAGTTAATTGCTGAAAACAAGGACAAGGGGCTGCATAGCGATGACGAGGAGGAACCCCGACAGCCGCACACTGGAGGACAGAAGAGGTTTCCCCCGCAAGTGCGGACGGTGAACATGATATACGCAACCCACATCCCCAAGAGGGAGCGAAAGCGTGCACTCAGGGACGTATATGCGTTGGAGCCAGTCGCCCCAAAGTTCAACCCTTGGTCCTCCTGTCCGATCACCTTCGATCGCAGGGACCACCCCACTAGTATCCATCATGGCGGATTCGCCGCACTGGTCCTAGGCCCAATCATTGACGGATTTCACCTCACTCGAGTCCTTATGGACGGCGGCAGCAGCCTGAACCTGCTTTATCAGGACACAGTGCGCAAAATGGGTATAGACCCCTCAAGGATCAAACCCACAAAAATGACCTTTAAGGGTGTCATTCCAGGCGTAGAGGCCCATTGCACAGGCTCAATTACACTGGAAGTGGTCTTCGGATCCCCGAATAACTTCCGAAGCGAAGAGTTAATCTTCGATATAGCCCCGTTCTGCAGTGATTATCACGCGCTGCTTGGGCGAACCGCATTTGCTAGATTCAATGCGGTACCGCATTATGCATACCTCAAGCTCAAGATGCCAGGACCTCGCGGAGTTATTACAGTCAATGGAAACACAGAGCGCTCTCTCCGAACAGAGGAGCACACCGCGGCCCTCGCAACAGAAGTGCAAAGCAGCCTCTCAAGGCAATCTACCAGTTCGCGCTCGGGGCAATCGGCAAATAGACCGCCTGGCTCGATCCGAGCTCGCGTAGCAATACGGCGGCCACCCCAATCCCGGCCCAACGGCGCTATTCGTGTCACGCGTACATAATTACGCATTAAAACTACCATGGGCACAGGTGGGGAGGGGGGGCACAACTGCGGCATGCCCCAAAACGCGGCCTAAACCGCACTAGGGGCTTCCCGTTTGGTTATTTTTCTTTTTTCTTTCAGGACTTTAATCTTTGGAAACACTGTCCGGCAGCTCTATTGCCGAACACATGATACAACAACCAAGGAGGCAGACAGCTACGTTATACAATGGAATTCCCAGGTTGATTACAGATTTCATATCATTCCTCAGCTCGCCCTTGGAAGGGACATAGTCCTACTCTTTTGCTTATCGCACTATCTATATCACTCTGCTTTAACGCAATTTTCCAATAAACAATGCATGACATTACGACTATTATTGCATATATATATATATATATATATATATATATATATATATATATATGTTCTCATTAATGACGCCTTGCAACCGTACACTCTGGTACGACCAATACACCAGGGGCTTACGTACCCCACAATGCGGTGTGAAAAGTCCGAACACTTTCACAAGTGCGACACCCCGAACTTATAGCATTATATGCATCAGCTCCGAATCATGTCTTTGGTCAAATGTTGGGTTTGCCCGGCTCCTATGTTTTGGTACCTTACGTTCCGCTCTATGGGCTAAGGTAGCGCTAGGAGAACTACTGCGATTGTGCCCCGGTTCTGCCGGGCTAAGCACCTTAGTAGAGAAAGCTAAAACTGCCTATCATGATAAGGCGAGAGACTGGTCGCTATTCGGCAAGGTTTTTCGAGTCCCTAAAGACTTATGCCGCTTAGAGCGAGGGGCCGACTCTGTTCGTCTTACAGGCGTGTATCGTGCCCCGAATTCGGCCTTCCGAATACCAGGGGCTTCGCCGAAATTTAAAATTATAGAATTCTATGGCTAAGTGAGAGTGATAAAGCATTATTAGTCCGGTTGCCTTGTTCGTTGTGCTGAGCACCTCCCTCGAAGGAACCAAACATGGGAACAAGAGTGCTTAGTTTTATCCCGAACACCCCAGCACTCGTGGCATGGGGGCAGAAGCCGAGGACTAACCATCTCTCAGATTGGATAAATAGCCAAACAAAAGGTAATATTTTAAATTCTAACAAGCGTTGCATAGCGAATATGAAACAAGTTTTCATACATATGGGACAAAACGAGCAAGTCTCATTCAAATATTACATTTTTTGAACACTGGTCCGCGATAAGACGGGCACCCGACAGAACACCCTCGTAGTACATCTTAGGGTGGCGGTGCTCATTGCCCTCCGGCGGCCCCTCCTTGATCAGCTTCACGGCGTCTAGCTTGACCCACTGTATTTTTACACGGGCGAAAGCCCGGCGTGCACCTTCAATGCAGACGGATCGCTTGACGACCTCCAGCCGTGGGCAGGCATCCACAAGCCGCCTCACCAGGCCGAAGAAGCTGTTCGGAAGGGCGTCGCCAGGCCACAACCGGACTATGAAGCCCTTCATGGCCTGATCGGCCGCCTTATGTAGCTCGACAATCTGCTTCAGCTGGTCACTCATTGGCACCGGATGTTCGGCCTCAGCATACTGAGACCAGAACAGCTTCTCCGTCGAGCTTCCGTCCTCAGCCTGGTAAAATTGTGCGGCATCGGACACACTGCGGGGCAAATCTGCGAATGCTCCTGAAGAGCTCCGGATTCGGGTAAGTAATCGGTAATTCACTTTTACATGCTTGCTTTGCATATAGAAAGCCTTACCTGCCGCTATCTTCTTCATTGCGTCGATCTCCTGAAGGGCCTTCTGGGCCTCGGCCTTGGCACTCTTTGCGCTCTCAAGGGCCGCGGCAAGCTCAAACTCCCGCGTCTTCAAGTCAAGCTCCAATGCCTCATGCTTCGTCACGAGAGCCTGGAGCTCTTGCTGCACCTCGCCCACCCGAGCCTCGTGCCTCTCTCGCTTGGTGCGCTCCTTGGCCGCTGTACCTTCGGCCTTGGTCAGCGCTCGCTTCAGGGTCGCCACCTCGGTCGTGGCCCCTGGCAAAATATACAATGATCCTGTCATTTTGCAATCGCGTCCTTTTTTATATATACATATCTATAGACGGGGTATTACTTACCCTCGTTCTCCTAGAGCTGCCTCTTGGCAAGGCCGAGCTCTTTCTTGGACCCGTCAAGGTCCTGCTTCAGTACGGCGACCTCCGCAGTTAGTGCGGCGGACGCTAGCAGAGAAGCCTGCATATGCATATTGACATACTTATATTAGACTCTTGCGATATTATTTGATCCTCTGTTCGGCTTTTCTTTGTGAACACCGAACAAAGCATCAGGGGCTACTGTCTATGCGGTAATACTTCTACCACATTTTAAAACACTTACCTCTAAGCCTGTTAGAAGGCTTGCATAGGCTTCAGTCAATCCGCTCTTGGCAGACTGAACCTTCTGGATCACCGCACTCATGATGGTGCGGTGCTCCTCGTCGATGGAAGCGCTGTGAAGCGCTTCCAGCATGTTGTCCGGCGCCTCTAGATGGACAGAGGTCACCAGCATAGGCATTTTGCCCCTCTTAGAAGGGGACCGCCTGCCCGAGCCCGGAACCACTGGAGGGTCCGGCGCGGTGTTCGGCTGAGGGCCGAAACTCGGAGCTCTCGGGGACCCCGTCCCCTCGGCTCCCAAAGTCCGGAAGGTCGCCTTGAGGCGCCTCCGGGACTCTCCCCCCTCGATCCGGTGCCTCTTGAGACAGCACCTCAGCGTCGTCGGCAGGATGAGGGGAGGTGGCGGTCGGGACTGGATCGCTATCCATGTCCGACGAGCCCAGGGAGCCGTCCGATGATACCTCGATATTGGCTCGTGGTGGCCTGCATAATTATGTTTGGCGGTTAGGGAAAGCGGTGCGACCAAGGAATCTTATGGGTTACTTTGGTATCCGAATACTTACGATCTCCCGGGGGGCTTGGCCCTGGGCAACCACTCATCTTCGCCTTCGTCGGCGGCGGTGGAGCTGTCCGGAAGGAGAGTCCTTCCCTTCTTGGACCCTTCGCCCCCCAGTTGGGGCGGCCTTCCTTTTTCTGTCTCCCCCAGTCGGCGGGGGAGCATCTTCTTCTTCTTCCTCGTCTTCAGGGAAGAGTGCGCCGCACAGTCATCGGACGGTGAGTCCGACGACGCCTGGCGTCGGGAACTCTTTCGAGCTCCCTTGGCCTTCTTGGTCTTCTCCGGCACCTTATAAGGGGCCGGAGTCAACATCTTCGCCAGAAGAGCGTCTGCGGGGCCTTCGAGCAAAGGAGCCGGACAATCGATCTGTCCGGCCATCTTCTGTCAGTCCTGTCAAAGGTACGGGAGTTTAGATCCCGCATAGAGTCAATCTATATAAAAATGAATATCCTGTGAAAGGTTAAGCAGCTTACCGCACTGGCTTGGTGCTTCGCGCTGAATCCGCGATCCTCAGTGATAGGGGGAGGGACCTCGGCACTTTCGAACAACACCCTCCAGGCGTCTTCCTGAGTCGTGTCGAAGAGCCTGTTCAGAGTCCGGTGCTGCGCCGGATTGAACTCCCACAAGGTGAACTCCCGTTGTTGGCACGGGAGTATCCGGTGGATGAGCATAACCTGGACTATGTTGACAAGTTTGAGCTTCTTGTCCACCATGTTTTGAATACATGTTTGGAGTCCGGTCAGCTCTTTCGAACTACCCCAGGACAGGCCCTTCTCTTTCCAGGAGGTGATCCGCATGGGGAAGCCAGATCGGAACTCGGGGGCCGCTACCCATGCGGGATCGCGCGGCTCGGTGGTATAGAACCACCCCGATTGCCACCCCTTTATGGTTTCCACAAAGGAGCCCTCGAGCCATGTTATGTTGGGCATCTTGCCCACCATGGCGCCTCCGCACTCCGCCTGGCGGCCGCCCACCACCTTCGGCTTGGCATTGAAGGTCTTCAGCCATAAGCCGAAGTGGGGCTTGATGCGGAGGAAGGCCTCGCACACGACGATAAACGCCGAGATGTTGAGGATAAAGTTCGGGGCCAGATCGTGGAAATCCAGGCCGTAATAAAACATGAGCCCCTGGACGAAGGGATGGAGAGGGAATCCCAGTCCGCGGAGGAAATGGGTGAGGAATACCACCCTCTCATGGGGCCTGGGGGTGGGGATGAGCTGCCCCTCATCTGGGAGCCGGTGCACGATGTCGTTGGACAGGTATCCGGCTCTCCTCAGTTTCTTGATGTCTCCCTCAGTGACGGAGGAGACCATCCACTTGCCTCCCGCTCCGGACATGGTTGGAGAAGGTTGAGGTGGAAGCAAGGGCTTGGGCGCTAGAGCTCGAGTGTGCGGAAACGGATGAGCAAAGGAGGAAGAAGGCATGGATAGAAAGGTGAATCCTTATCCCTTTATATGGGCGGACGAAATTAAGCGTCCCCACTTGCCTAGTAAAACTCGCTTATCCCCCCAAGCGCCGCAATTGATGGCGCGGTTGGGTTACCCACGCCCGCATTGATGAGAATCCCGTAATAAGGGGACACGATCTCTGCTTTGACAAGACGTGTCAAAAAACTGCCTCGCGTTATGTGCGGGGCTGGTTAAAAGAAATGGTTCGAATAATCACCGGGCCATAACATAACGTCATGCTGCCAAAACAAGCCAGCAAATTAGATCTGCAAAAATATTATTCTCTCTGTGGTGGAATGTGGAACTTATTTTGCAGGGTCGGACACTATCCTCGTATTCAAATTCTTCTGTGATGTATTCGGAGAAGGAACCCACCTTGCAATGCCGAAGACAATACTGCGCACCGGATTCATCGTCATTGAAGCCTGGTTCAGGGGCTACTGAGGGAGTCCTGGATTAGGGGGTCTCTGGACAGCCGGACTATCTCCATTGGCCGGACTGTTAAACTATGAAGATACAAGATTCAAGACTTCGTCTCGTGTCCGGATGGGACTCTACTTGGCGTGGAAGGCAAGCTAGGCAATACGTATATGGATATCTCCTCCTTTGTAACCGACCTTGTGTAACCCTAACCCTCTCCGATGTCTATATAAACCGAAGGGTTTTAGTCCGTAGGACAACAATCACAACATACAATCATACCATAGGCTAGCTTCTAGGGTTTAGCCTCTCTGATCTCGTGGTAGATCTACTCTTGTACTACCCATATCATCAATATTAATCAAGTAGGACATAGGGTTTTAGCTCCATCAAGAGGGCCCGAACCTGGGTAAAACTTCGTGTCACTTGCCTCCTGTTACCATCCGGCCTAGACGCACAGTTCGGGACCCCCTACCCGAGATCTGCCGGTTTTGACACCGACAGCAAGGCCACAAGGTTATCTTCATGAAGGTTCACAGGATTGAGCTGCTGCCGGACGTCCTTGATGATGTTCATGGCAAGGTCCGTCTTGTGTCCAGCCCAAATTAGATCGAGGCATGAAATCGTTGCCCTAGCTAGTGTTTAATACTAGTTTGGATTGTGTCTACTTATCCGAACCTTGCCTATTATCAAGCCCTCTGGGGCTAGTACTCTATTTGAATCCGTCTATGGGAACTGCAGCTACTTTTGTGTGGCCATGGATTATGTGAGAACCATCGTAATTGTTGTCGAGACAGATGCGTCCTCACTAGTTTTTTCATGAATATGGCATGGTAAGACATAAGTTGTCACGGTTTATCATATGAGCAGTGTGTGTTTGATGAAATAGAGTACTCGTTCGAGAACTATGCGCCGATGTATACATAAGTACTTGTAAACACTGTTGGTGCTACCCCACTTGTAAGCAGTTGTGCAAAGCATAGCACATTGGCTCAACTCGCTTCAACACTAGGCTATCGACCAGCTAACAATCAATAATCTATTGTCTAACATATAAGCAACTATGTATCTTGTTATAGTGGTTCATGCAGTTAACTGAGGCCACAATGTAAATTCCAAATGTTCACACGCTAATCCAGCATTCATGTGGAACACTCACATTAAACTCGGCTTCATAAAAAACTTGAAAAGCATATGTTAAGCAACTTTATACATCTCAATGATTCATAGAACATAACAAACATATACTAGTTTACATCAAAAGACAAAGTTGTGAGAAGGTTTACAAATCAGGAAAAAACAAGCAAGCCTTCTCTGACCAAAGGGCCTCCCGGCAGGCTTAAATTTCCTAGAGTTCACTCTGGTTTTTTCTTGTTGCCACCATCCAGGGTTAAGTTCTCTCATTCCAGAATAACCAATTATAACTGTGTTCTCAGCTGGAATGTTGAACTGAACCATGTAGTTTACTGACCAGCTGAAATTCTTGTGCATTCCACTAAATTTAAGCACCGCTATTTGCAGAAATAAGCAGACCACAATGCCTCTTGTCCGTGCACCTGTCCCAAAAACCTTTGTGCAGCCGTGCT
Organism: Triticum dicoccoides; assembly: GCF_002162155.2. NCBI lineage: Eukaryota > Viridiplantae > Streptophyta > Magnoliopsida > Poales > Poaceae > Triticum > Triticum dicoccoides. The sequence continues at coordinate 185,992,375 of NC_041382.1, read as the reverse complement.
AGCTAGTCCTCGGTCCATAGATCAACTCGTAGAAAGTGCATTCCGTACTAGGATGCAGTTGTTTTCACTCCTCCCTGCACTGCAACCAGGAAGTAAAACATACGAATCAGCTTCTTTTAGATTGCGTTGGTCATTCTACCTAGTTACTACCAATGTAGGAATACCTGGAACACTGGTGGTTAGAGGAAGGCAGCTATGAATAGCCATCTCATTTTGTGCAGTTGTACTAAAACTAAGGTGTGTACTTTTGATTGCGCAGATAGTGACAGACATCCCTGTTTGCGCAAATATGAAATACGGTTATTTAAACATTGACAGATATTTGCAATGGCGTATGATTAACAATAGCATCTATTGTGTTATAATTGGCACTAGATTGACAGTATGAAAGTGCCCTTAAGTAAGTACCATCACATCACATCAACACTGCCATAGATTAACATGTAGAACAATAGCATTAGTATTACTATCATAGTAGCACATGGTCAGTGAATGTGCAATCAAATTTGTGTAATGTTAGTGGTGTGAGATGGAAGCACTTCATGAAATGGTGGTGGCATGAAACACAATTCATGGGAAATAAAGCAAGATGGAAGCACTTCATGAAATGGTGGTGGCATTGCTTCAATTTATCGATGGCACTAGACCATTACTTATAGTGACATTAGGTGGCATTGCTTAATGCTTCATGTGATTTTACATTAACGGTAGCGATATGGGCGTAGGGACAGCAGGGGCATAAAGTGGTGAGGCAGATGTGGTTTCCAAGAGCGGCAAACACTCAGACAGCATGTCTGCATTTGTCCCATTTTTTATCTCCTCGGTGACATTTTCCTATGTGAGCACATGAAATCTAGACCTCCTCATTCTCATTTGCGTTGTCCGCCAACACCCCTCACTTTGTTTCCTTTTTCAACCAAGAGACATGTCCACTTCCCCCCACCCTTTGCCATCCACCATGCTTTCTTCGCCTTTTCAACCAATAGACTGGTTGGGTAGCCAGTATCTACTACTTTCTCCCGTTTCCTCTTAGAACAAAGTCCTAGATTCATGCTACAACTTTCCCAGTTTCTTCCCTGTTCGAACCAACTCTTAGATTCGACTGTATGAACTAGCTTTACCTCTAATAATAGTAAAAGCCTAGGTGGCTTTGGAACATCCGACGGAAGTAGAAAAAGATCCACACGCAGCCACGTGGGGAGCTGGGGCAGTAGAGCAAGGCAGGTTTCGAAGGAATATATACCTGAGGGTCGTCGGCATGTGGCAAACACGGCGCCGGGAGGCCACATCTTGGCCACAATACCGCATGGAGGAAGAAGGGGTCGGAGGCCCTCCCGAGCAGGCGCATCCGCCGATCGGGACGCGAGGGTAGCCGTTGGTCTCCTCCCTCGCCACCGACGACAGCGTGAACGATGCACCTACACCCTTGCCCCGGTCGAGGTGGTCCAACCGGATTTGTGACCAGCCATGAGCAGAGAGAGAGAGTTGGCCACCTATGTCTTGCTTAGATCTGGAGAGCATGAGAGAGTGAATGAGAGGAACCCTAGTAAAGCAAGCGCTAAGGCTCCTGCTTATATATATAGTGGAGTGATTTTGTTGTACCAACTTCAAAAAATGCGCTCCTACGTGTACTCGCGAGTGGGTGTGAGAGAACTAGTGTGTGCGTGCACTGCTTCTTTTCGTAAGAGTACAATATACTATGCCCAAAGAATGTTCGTCACAAGAGTAATAGTATAAGTGTGTGATGTGTGAGCTAAAATAAAAGGTGTGCGACGTCTTTTGTTTTTAAGAAGTTTTGAGGGTTGGGTGTGAAGAGCACATATGTGTGTGACGTCTACCAACAGATAGACGGTGGGTGCGAGAGGACTCGAGAGAGTCGTGACTCGTGAGGGTGTGTGTGTGCGTGAGAGAGAGGGGGCACGTATCTATGCAATGCATGTGTCTGTAAATCATTATCCGACAAACATTCGCCACAAGCCGTTTCCTGACGAACACCGTATGAACCGTTAGATCGGCATTCGACATTGTCAGTTTTGCCATGTCATTTAACAGAGCAGCCACTCCTCGTACACACAAATCTTCCACATGAGTGTTAGCAAGTGTCGTATGCTCCTCCCTCTGTTCCAAAATGCAGTCCATATAGCTTTATTGAAAATTTGAACCTCGCAAACTTTTACCGAGTTTTCGTGTACCAAAATGCACATATAGAATACCCAGTATATATCATTTCATTCATCTTCAAGAGGTAACTATAAAGATGGAGGAGGAGTCTACAAAGAAAGACCGCCGTATCACCTGCAACAATTTCAACCATCCTTTGGTGTGGAGGAATATCATAGGAACTCTATATGATATGATTTTTATAGGATTTTTTTCCTTTAGAGCCAATTGGTTCATAGGAATAGATTCATATACTCCACATTTCAAAGAAAAAAACATGATATCATTTTTATAGCTTTAGATCCACTTGGTTCATATGAATGGATTTCTATACTCCCATAATTTCAAAGGAAAATAAACATTAGTGTATATTCAATAGAAAAGTTCCGATGATGTGAACCAAATGACATCTCTTTTCTAATCCCTCCTCATAGGAATTGAGATACATGTCATCTCTAGATTCAATAGAGAAGTTCATATGATGTGAACCAAATGACATCTCTTTTTCAATCCCTACTCATGGGAATTGAGATACATGTCATCTCTTTACCTACAACTTCCATGTATACATCTTCTATTCCTAAATAGCTAGTACAACCCACTAGTTGCTTTTGTCCTAGACATGCAACTATGGCACAAGAACACGTCATGCATGCAAGTCATAAATCACATTGTTTTTTCTACTCTATGCATGCAAGCACCACATCATCAATTCGTGCATGTTACTCGTAAGTTATTTCTTGCATTAAATTTTGCGTTGACAATGTATGTGCTGGTCACGTGCACAGATATGCAGTTCACATTCACATTTTTGTTAGAAAGGCCATTCTTTTAACTGCAATTCATTTTTCCTCTTTGTACTCCCTCCGTTTAGGTGTGTAAGTCATCTTCCGAAAACCAAATAATCCCAATACACTTTGGCACGGTACATTAACTCCCTCCTCATTTCTTGTTTCATGACATATCAACCAATAAGAGATGTGGGCAGTGCATGCTTTCCCAAAACACAAGCACTTCTCCTTTGTTCTAGAATCTTTCGTATCATAATTGCCCAAACTTTGGAGGGTATGGTAGGGTGGCGGAGTTGCAGCCAGCCATGGGAGGCGGGAGCAGGCGGAGCCGGTGGGGTGGTTTGGTTTGGGCGGCTGGAGGAAGAAGACCAGAGATAGAAGATACACGACAGATGTTGGATGTCAATCCAATGGCTGGTAGGAAGAAACGTTTGTTGACTAGCTAGTAAGTCGACACCACCTTGGATAGGCTATTTCCTCGTGGGTCCCAAATGTCAGAATCCAAATCTTTTCACGGTCATGCAGCCTTCCCTATGAAATTTTACAGCCCATTTGGTGTGCTTGTTCGAAATAAGTTTGTGGGTGCTGGTGGGGGCTAATCACTTGGCTTCTGTAATGCACAGTGAGCTCAAGAAGCTGGCGAGAGTGATGTTATTTCCCTTGGTTGGGACTTGTTACAATATTTCACTCTAAATGAAACGAATGGAAAGCCATTTGCCTTGTTTCAAAGAAAATATGACAGTCACAGCCGAGTTGAAAAGGGCAAGAACATCTAGCTCCAGCTACAAACTGTACAAAAGCACGAGGGTTAATTGTTCATTAGGTTTAGACAAAACCCAGGTTGAAAAGGGTAACAACATCTAACTCCAGCACTGTTTTCGGCAGTCACTGTCAAATGGATCGGTCAGGTCCATAGAATGAACATCCTGGGTTGTAAAATTTACTGGATTATGACCACAATATGTTGTAAATAGAAGCCCGGCATGTTCAGAAGCTCTTTTACCCACCTGAAACTCCTTTTTTTTGCTCTTCGACATACCCATCCATCAAAACCATGCTGCTGATAAACTTAAGCCTGATGGACAATAGTAACCTCGCATTCAGCAGGAAGAATGTGACAAATCTAGTGTTTGCATGGTTGGCTACATATCGTTCTAGCGTTATTGTCTTCAATCGAATGTTCCCGATGCTTACAATTACTACAAGTATAGAGGAGACACTCTACAGCTACCAGAAAAACAATTACTTATGCTACTAGTACAGTGGATACACTACCGCTTCTGGCTCCTCCTAGGTCATCGAAACGTCTCCCTCTACTGAATGTCGGTTTACTTTTGTTCACCGACATGCGGGCCATGCCGTGCGCTGGCCAAATGCCATCCACCAAATTAGAAGGCAGTATGCAGGCGGAGAGTCACCCCGGTCGTAGTGCGGCAGTAACGAGCCGTCGTATCACAAAAACTCACCTCCCCGTAGTCTAAGTTTGACAGATGAAGCAACCATCATTTCACTCTTCGCTGAATCCCCTTCTCCCTCACCATCTTCAAGAAAGCCAACACTCGCATCTGCCACTGTTCTTCTCTCCCAACGAAGGGAAGGTAAGCGGATCCGTGATATTGGTATATTTTCATCCAAAAAAAGAACTTTTGCAAAGCAGTAACCGATCCTCACTCTCTTTTTTGTTTCATTGTCATTGCGATTGTGTTTTCCTTTCAGTGGTCTCCTAGTATTCGTCAGTTTCATGATGGACCAAGGAGAAGCAGGCAAAGGTCTGCTGATATTGGAGCAGACGCGGGAGGCTGATCCCCACGAGACAGAGAGCTCCTAGAAGATGGAGGCGGCCACCGAGCTGACCCTAGAGACGCTCACCGCCACTACTGAGATGGTTAACACCTTGTTTGAGGTTACAGCCCCCTT
>NC_041382.1:185947500-185987227 GCF_002162155.2 Triticum dicoccoides | reverse complement strand
TTTGCCGATCTCGATTGTGGGTTTTCATCTAAGTATGTGGTCATGAATAATGCAAAATTTATTAGCTTCGATGCCATGCTATACATAGTGGTTTAAATAACTTGTGTTTCTTATACTGGAAAGTAATTCAGAATTTGTTTCTGTTTCAATTAGAGTCTTGATGCAGACAAGGATTGTGTGGTTGTACATGTCACTCGCTATGAGGTGGATGACCTGAATATACGCACTGGGAAAACAGAGTTCTTAGGCTGTTGGATCATGGAAGCCATTTGTGCTTATATCGATGTTGAGTTGTATTCCAGCTTCACTATTGTCAGGTGTGTTGTCCAGGGTGTACTAAAGCACCAGAAGTTCAAAGCTACTCCTTCGTTTGCGAGGCATACTGTTCTTGTCAAGCTTACACGGGAAGAGGACGTGGCATGCCTCCACAAACAAGTTTATGAGTGGCAAGGCCACAAGGTTATCTTCATGAAGGTTCACAGGATTGAGCTGCCGTCGGACGTCCTTGATGATGTTCATGGCAAGGTTCGTCTTGTGTCCAGCCCAAATTAGATCGAGGCATGAAATCGTTGCCCCAGCTAGTGTTTAATACTAGTTTGGATTGTGTCTACTTATCCGAACCTTGCGTATTATCAAGCCCTCTGGGGCTGGTACTCTGTTTGAATCTATCTATGGGAACTGCTGCTACTTTTGTGTGGCCATGGATCATGTGAGAACCATCGTAATTGTTGCCGAAACAGATGCGTCCTCACTAGTTTTTTCATCAATATGTCATGGTAAGACATAAATTGTCACGGTTTATCATATGAGCAGTGTGTGTTTGATGAAATAGAGTACTCGTTCGAGAACTGTGCGCCGACGTATACATAAGTACTTGTAAACACTGTTGGTGCCGCCCCACTTGTAAGCAGTTGTGCAAAACACAACACATTGGCTCAACTCGCTTCAACACTAGGCTATCGACCAACTAATAATCAATAATCTGTTGTCTGACATATAAGAAACTATGTATCTTGTTATAGTGGTTCATGCAGTTAACTAAGGCCATAATGTAAATTCCAAATGTTCACACGCTAGTCCAGCGTTTATGTGGAACACTCACATTACACTCGGCTTCATAAAAAACTTCAAAAGCATAAGTTTAGCAACTTTATACATCTCAATGATTCATAGAACATAACAAACATATACTAGTTCACATCAAAAGACAAAGTTGTGAGAAGGTTTACAAATCAGGAAAAAACAAGCAAGGCTTCTCTGACCAAAGGGCCTCCTGGCAGGCTTAAATTTCCTGGAGTTCACTCTGGTTTTTTCTTGTTGCCACCATCCAGGGTTAAGTTCTCTCATTCCAGAATAACCAATTATAACTGTGTTCTCAGCTGGAATGTTGAACTGAACCATGTAGTGTACTGACCAGCTGAAATTCTTGTGTATTCCACTAAATTTAAGCACCGCTATTTGCAGAAATAAGCAGACCACAATGCCTCTTGTTCATGCACCTGTCCCAAAAACCTCTGTGCAACCGTGCTAGCTAGTCCTCGGTCCATGGATCAACTCATTGAAAGTGCATTCCGTACTAGGATGCAGTTGTTTTCACTCCTCCCTGCACTGCAACCAGGAAGTAAAACATAGGAATCTACTTCTTTTAGATTGCGTTGGTCATTCTACCTAGTTACTACCAATGTAGGAATACCTGTAACACTGGTGGTTAGAGGAAGGCAGCTATGAATAGCCATCTCATTTTGTGCAGTTGTACTAAAACTGAGGTGTGTACTTTTGATTGTGCAGATAGTGACAGACATCCCTATTTGCGCAAATATGAAATACGGTTATTTAAACATTGACAGATATTTGCAGTGGCGTATGATTAACAATAGCATCTATTGTGTTATAATTGGCACTAGATTGACAGTATGAAAGTGCCCTTAAGTAAGTAGCATCACATCACATCAACACTGCCACTAGATTAACATGCAGAACAATAACATTAGTATTACTATCATAGTAGCACATGGTCAGTAAATGTGCAATAAAATTTGTGTAATGTTAGCGGTGTCAGATTTAAGTGTGACTACAAAAACACAATTCATGGGAAATAAAGCAAGAAGGAAGCACTTCATAAAATGGTGGTGGCATCGCTTCAATTTATCGATGGCACTAGACCATTACTTATAGTGACATTAGGTGGCATTGCTTAATGCTTCATGTGATTTTAGATTAACGGTAGCGATATGGGCGTAGGGATAGCAGGGGCATAAAATGGTGAGGCAGATGTGGTTGCCGAGAGTGGCAAACACTCAGGCAGCTTGTCTGTATTTGTCCCATTTTTATCTCCTCGGTGACATTTTCCTATGTGAGCACATGAAATCTAGACCTGCTCATTCTCATTTGCGTTGTCCGCCAACACCCCTCACTTTCTTTCCTTTTTCAACCAAGAGACAGGTCCACTTCCCCCCACCCTTCGCCATCCACCATGCTTTCTCCGCCTTTTCAACCAATAGACAAGTTGGGTAGCCAGTATCTACTACTTTCCCCCGTTTTCTCTTAGAACCAAGTCCTAGATTCATGCTACAGCTTTCCCAGTTTCTTCCCTATTTGAACCAACTCTTAGATTCGACTGTATGAACTAGCTTTACCTCTAATAATAGTAAAAGCCTAGGTGGCTTTGGAACATCCGACGGAAGTAGAAAAAGATCCACACGCAGCCATGTGGGGAGCTGGGGCAGTAGAGCAAGGCAGGTTTCAAAGGAATATATACCTGAGGGTCGTCGGCATGTGGCAAACACGGCGCCGGGAGGCCACATCTTGGCCACAATACCGCATGGAGGAAGAAGGGGTCGGAGGCCCTCCCGAGCAGGCGCAGCTGCTGATCGGGACGCGAGGGTAGCCGTTGGTCTCCTCCCTCACTGCCGACGACAGCGTGAATGATGCACCTACACCCCCGCCCCGGTCGAGGTGGTCCAGCCGGATTTGTGACCAGCCGTGAGCAGAGAGAGTGTGGCCACCTATGTCTTGCTTAGATCTGGAGAGCATGAGAGAGTGAATGAGAGGAACCCTAGTAAAGCAAGCGCTAAGGTTCCTGCTTATATATAGTGGAGTGATTTTGTTGTACCAGCTTCAAAAAAATGCGCTCCTACGTGTACTCGCGAGTAGGTGTGAGAGAACTAGTGTGTGCGTGCATTGCTTCTTTTTGTGAGAGTACAATATACTATGCCCAAAGAATATTCGCCACAAGAGTAATAGTATAAGTGTGTGGCGAGTGAGCTAAAATAAAAGGTGTGCGACGTCTTTTGTTTTTAAGAAGTTTTGAGGGCAGGGTGTGAAGAGCACATATGTGTGTGACTTCTACCTGCAGATAGACGGTGGGTGCGAGAGGACTCGGGAGAGTCGTGACTCGTGAGGGTGCGTGTGTGCATGAGAGAGAGGGGGCATGTATCTATGCAATGCATGTGTTCGTAAATCATTATCCGACAAACGTTCACCACAAGCCGTTTCCTGACGAACGCCGTAAGAACCATTAGATCGGCATCCGACATTGTCAGTTTTGCCATGTCATTTAACAGAGCAGCCACTCCTCCTACACACAAATCTTCCACATGAGTGTTAGCAAGTGTCGTATGCTCCTCCCTCTGTTCCAAAATGCAGTCCATATAGCTTTATTGAAAATTCAAACCTCACAAACTTTTACCGAGTTTTTGTGTACCAAAATGCACATATAGAATACCCAGTATATATCATTTCATTCATCTTCAAGAGGTAACTATAAAGATGGAGGAGGAGTCTACAAAGAAAGACCGCAGTATCACCTGCAACAATTCCAACCATCCTTTGGTGTGGAGGAATATCATAGGAACTCTATATGATATGATTTTATAGGATTTTTTTCCTTTAGAGCCAATTGGTTCATAGGAATAGATTCATATACTCCACATTTAAAAGAAAAAAACATGATATCATTTTTATAGCTTTAGAGCCACTTGGTTCATATGAATGGATTCCTATACTCCCATAATTTCAAAGGAAAATAAACATTAGTGTATATACAATAGAAAAGTTCCTATGATGTGAACCAAATGACATCTCTTTTCTAATCCCTCCTCATAGGAATTGAGATACATGTCATCTCTAGATTCAATAGAGAAGTTCCTATGATGTGAACCAAATGACATCTATTTTTCAATCCCTACTCATGGGAATTGAGATACATGTCATCTCTTTACCTATAACTTCCATGTATACATCTTCTATTCCTAAATAGCTAGTACAACCCACTAGTAGCTTTTTTCCTAGATATGAAACTATGGCACAAGAACGCGTCATGCATGCAAGTCATAAATCACATTGTTTTTTCTATTCTATGCATGCAAGCACCACATCATCAATTCGTGCATGATACTCATAAGTTATTTCTTGCATTAAATTTTGCATTGACAATGTATGTGCTGGTCACGTGCACAGATATGTAGTTCACATTCACATTTTTGTTAGAAATGCCATTGTTTTAACTGCAATTCATTTTTTCTCTTTGTACTCCCTCCGTCTAGGTGTGTAAGTCATCTTCCGAAAACTAAATAATCCCAAAACACTTTGGCACGGTACATTAACTCCCTCCTCGTTTCTTGTTTTGTGACATATCAACCAATAAGAGATGTGGGCAGTGCATGCTTTCCCAAAACACAAGCACTTCTCCTTTGTTCTAGAATCTTCCGTATCATAATTGCCCAAACTTGTTTTCCTAAATGAATTGCCATTATTTGTTTTTTACTTTATGCTTTACAATGCACAATCCCATAAATATTAAACTTTTTATAAAACTAATTGACTTTCAATGAGATTAACTATAAGAACTAAACGAACATCTACATCATGCATATATGACTCAAAGCTTTACATGCTATAGTGTGTATTTATTCATAATTTGGTTTCCAAATCTCATGCGTTCAATGCATGTACCTTACTAGTTTTGAGTAGAGTAGCAAATTTCACGTTGCCGCGGGTATATCAAAATGCAGGGCCCATGCATCATTGCCTTTCGGTCGAACCTACCACTACAAAAAAATACACTTCCGTGATGATATGTGTTTGTCACAGTAGGTCGCATTTTTTGTCATGCATGTACATCCATGATGATTTTATGACAGAATCAAGATAGTCATACCTGTGCTGTCGTAGAAGTTTTCCATGACATTACCAAAATTATCAACACGGAAGTGTGCACTTCCATGACGATAAATCGTGCGTCACAGAAGTGCTTTCGTCAAGGTGACCTACACGTGGCATCCATCGTAAGGAACACCCTTAAGCTATCGGGTTGGGTTTTGGATCCGATAACCCATTAACAGCCCCGACCAATGGGGATTTTCCACATGTAAAATCATCATTGGCTGGAGGAAACACGTGTCGGTTGATCGTTGGGACAGATGTCATCCACTCATTGGACAGAAGGCGCCTATGATACGTCGACACGTGGCACGGCCCAACAGAGGCCCATTCCTGTGAAAAGGCCAGCCCATTTGACTTGGTCAAAAGGTGGCAGGCCGGCCCATGGAAAGCCTGTTAACGGCCTGTTCGCATATAGCCCATTTACAGCCCGCTAACCCAAGGCCCGTTATGCCCTATCCGAATTAGGCCCAGTAGCGTCATCTGGGCCATTCAATATGATTCTAGCCCGTTTTCACTTCTCGCCCATGTATGGCCCATGACGTCTTTCGGCCCATATGAGGCCCTATGTAACTCTTGGCCTATTAATCGCCCGTGGTGAAACTGGCCCGTAATGAACAGTGTATCACTTTACACCCATTAACTGCCCGTGGTGAAACTGGCCCATAATGAACAGTGTATCACTTTATACCCATTAACGGCCCGTTATTCCGTTGGGTCGTTTCCAGCCCATGTTATCTTTCGGCCTTCTCAGAGCCCATTTATTCTTGGGCTCATTTCCAGCATTCATTTACTTATGACCCGTTATTGTCATTTTCTGCTTGTGGGCCAAATTCAGCCCGTGGTTACAGTCGGCCCGTTTGTGGTCCGTTAATACGTTGGGCCGTTTTCATAGCGTCATCAAATACAGCCTATTAATGATGGCCCATTATGGTCGGCCCATGAACGGACGATTCCAACTCTAGCCCGTTTACGGCCATAATGCGGCCTGTTATTGGCCCATGTTTGGCCAATCGATCATACGGCCTGTATAAGGCCCATTGATGATACGGCCTGTAGAAGGCCCATTGTTTCTACGACCCATAGAAGGCCCATTGTTTCTACGGCCCGTAGAAGGCCTACTGTTTCTACGGCCCATAGAAGGCCCACTGTTTCTACGGCCCGTAGGAAGCCTAGTGTCACTACAGTAAATATTAGCCCATGGTTATTGTGGCCTAGTTTTTAAAAATAGGTTATTGCAGCCACTAGCAAACTGCGGAAAAAGAACTACACTAACTACAAGCAAACAAATAAACAAGACAACAAGGAAATAAATAAGCAAGCAACTTATGCTAGGCTATTACGACTATTACACATATTACATCCACTGGGCATCAAAGTTCGCCACCAGTGTAAATATAGGGAACAAAGCAGCATATAAACGCCGCAGCAAAACAAGTCCAGAACTGAAACCACTTTAGAAGAGTTCAAGAAACAATATCCTGGGTACCCATAATGCTGGCAAGATGCTTAGCAAGCTTATTAACTTTCTTTTGTTTGGCGCTTAAATCCTCCAACGCTTGCTGTTGCACAAGAAAGTACGCATCTGAATTCTGCAGGGACTTCCTCAGTCCTTCGGCTTCTTGCCGCAGCACAGCTGACTGATGCCTTTCAGCTTGTAGCTGAGACTGAAGAAGCCGAAGTGATTTAGGCAGCGAGTTCAAAGAGCTTGTGCCAGTGGTACTGGCCAGTAACTCGAACACTACATCAACGCGGGACTGTGGGGTTTTCTCACTGTCTACAAGATCGTTTTTATCACCTTTCTTGGAGACCAACAGGGTTGTCTCACTATCTTGAACCTTATCTGCATTACTTTCTCTACCATTGCATAGTGGGGTGCTCTTCTCCAATATTCTGTTTGCATACTACAAGAGAAACAAGCAGACACATCACAGGTTTAGCTTGTAGTATACGAAACTCATTTTGGTAAACCGGTTCAGTAGTAAGGTGGACAGGATAACAACATGAAACAAACATATATCTATGTACTATGGTCACTGTATTGTCCATATCATTCTAGTTTATGTTCCCTAATCAAGATAGAGACACAGTTCAACTCATATATTTTTAAGACACAACAGCATAGACAGAATATAAGTGTGAGAAACTACACAGCATTGGCATCACTTGTAATGTGCATCACATGAGAACATAACTATTTATACAACTTAAACTGAAATCAACATAGAGCAAGAAGTTAGAACAACAATCCAGTTAAAGAAATAGGTTTAAAACATACCTGTTGCGCCATTGGAGTTTCAATTGGATCCTTCAAATTCGAAATTAGTTGGTATGAGTAAATACAGTGATGCAACAGCAAAGGAGTATGGACCATAGCTACGGAATCTGACCTGAGAACAGTTGCTCTTCTGCTTTAAACGTGGAGTTTGGGTTAGCTGTGGTGGTCTTCGTGCTTTGGGCACTGCAGTAGCTTTCCAAACTACTTGTGTGGGGGTACTCTGTGGTGGACATGGTGCTTTGTCAACTATAAGTGGGTTACTATCTGCTGGGGTTGCAGTTAGATGGGTTGTAGTTGGTTCTCTGCCCAACGGTGTAAGTGTGCAATCTGGAAGAGTCTCGATTATGTGTGGTGGGGCTAGTTTGTGGGCAAGTACAACCATGGTTCTATCTGCATCAATGGGTAGCATTGTCTTTTGTGAAGAACGGGTTTTTACTCCCTTAGATACTGCCATCACCCCCTCCAATTCAAATGGCTGGTAAACAAGAAAAGAAATTGAACGTACAGACATTATATGATAGACAGATGTGGTAATTCACATATATGTTGTCTAACCAAATAGGACAACATGACACAATTTCACTTATATGATCCCTAACTAAACAGGATAGCATGACATAGTTTCAGATATATGATAGATAACTTAACAGGATATAATGGCATAATTCAACATATGATTAGTACCTAAACAGGATGACATGACAAAACTATATGATGTCTTTCTAAAATAGGTTGGGATGAAATAATTCACATACATGTTGTCTAAGTATACAGGATGGCATGATATAATTGACATAATTGATTCATATACTAAGCAGCTGGCACTCGCATGTATGATCTCTAAACTAAGCAGATATAATTCAATATTGTGCATATGATGTCTAAACTAAGCAATGCAAGACACCATATGCATCATATGAGAAATATAAACATTGCAACTTAGAGCATACACCTCAGGTGGGATATAGGACTGGTCATCTGTCTCTGAATCCTCCTCTAAGGAGCTCCCTGTAACCATCGAGATATATGCTTCAACAGGTACAATTGCCTGCTCTGAAGACCTTGTTTTCACTCCAGATTTTTTCCATAACCGGCTCAAATGGCTGATACACATGAAGAGTAGTTCAATATACACAGATTGTCGACAAATGGAATACGTAATGAAAAAAAAGATGGCATGAGATAATTCACATATATGATGCCTGGCTCCACGGCGGTGCATAATTCACATATATGATAACTGGCTAAAAACATGGCATTGCATAATTTACATATCTGATATAGAAAGCAAACAGGAGGCATTCACACAAAGCAGGTATAATCTAAGAAGATGGCATGGCAATGCAAGACACCATATGCATGATATGAGCAGTATAACCCAGCCAAGTTAGAGCATGCACCTCGGGGGGGGGGGGGATACGACTGGTCATCTCTCTCTGAATCCTCCTCTGAGGAGCTATCTGTAACCAGCAAGAAATCCGCATCGACAGGTAGCACTGACTGCTCAGAAGACCTTGTTTTCACTCCAGATTTTCCCATGACCGACTCAAATGGCTGATGCACAGGAAGAGTAGATGAATGTATAAACATTGTTGACAAATGGAATACATTATGGAAAAAATATGGCATGATACAATTCACATATACGTTGACTGGCTAAACAGGATGGCATTGCATGATTCACGTATATGATGCCTGGCTAAAGAAGATGGCATTGCATAATTCCCATATACTCCCTCCGTTCCTAAATATTTGTCTTTTTAGAGATTTCAAATGGACTACCACATACGGATGTATATAGACATATTTTAGAGTGTAGATTCACTCATTTTGTTCCGTATGTAGTCACTTGTTGAAATCTCTAAAAAGGCAAATATTTAGGAATGGTGGGAGTATGATATAGAAACCAAACAGGTGGCATTCACACAAAGCAAATCTAAACTAAGTTGATGACATATAAGATGTATAATGTAAGCAATGCAAGGCGCCATATGCATGATATGACCAACATCAGCATGCCAGGTTAGAGCAAACACCTCAGGTGGTAAACAGGCATGGTCGGCTCCTTCTGAATCTCCATCTAAACAGTTATCTTCCTCTAGAATACAATCTGGAAATGCAGGAGGGGGGCCACTTCGCCCACCATGGAGCGGCGTCTGCATGACATTATATTCGCACGCAACGGTCTTCTCTTTTTCTCTACATGTTCAATATGATTGTGTACAATATCTGACATGCATAATAAAAAATAGTTAGATTTTGTAAGGCCTAAGGGGTGCATGCAAACATCAAGACTGATGGTAGCAAACGAGTGGATGGATCCAAAACTAATGATAGCAGGTAGATTATAGCTTCAGTTTAAAAAGATAGACAATGGATCATCTATTGTTTGTTGCCCACCCAACATGAACCACATAGAAGACCCCAGATGAACCAGATAGTAGACAGATACTATTCGTTGCTGGCTCGATATGAGACCCATGGGCAATTCAAAACTCAAGATTGAACAATAAAGTAGTAGGTAATAATAACCGATGTATAACGTAAGCAAACACGAAAGACTGTGACCTCTCTTCCAGAACTGTGTAGTCCTCAGGTTCATTTGCTCAGTCGATGATGGTAATGCAGTTGGCGTGGCTGCCAGCAACGGGGAAGATGATCTGAGGCGGCGAAAGGAAGTCTACAGGGGTGATCTTTGATGCAGTGAATGCTTCTGTCGATGGTGCACCTCAGGTGGGGTGGATGACGGCACGGCAGGAGCAGGACATAACACACAGAGTTTTCTTTGACGCCTATCTAAAAATGAAGTAAATCTGTAAGGGCTCCTTAGAATTGGAGGATTCTATAAATGCAGGGACAGGAAAAACACAGGAATAGGATAGGAATGCACGTGCAAAACAGAGCATTTGGAAACATAGGATTTCAGTCAACCTGGGTGTTTGGCTTACATGAATTGGAAGAACAGAGGAATGGAGAAACAAAGTGATGCGACGAGTGTACAACCTCTTTGGCATAGCCTTGTGGACCTCAGCATCATTGGGTTGGACGTGGAGGATGGTGATGATGCTGGTGTGACTGTCGGAGGCGGGGAAGAAGATCTGAGGCCTCTGGAAACGGCGCCGAGGGTATTGCTCCGCTGTGATGGACGGTTCCATCGTTGGAGTAGCTCCGCTAAGGTGTACAGCAACGAGGCTGAAGCATGACAAGACAGACAACGTTAATCTGAAGTGGGACCCTAATATCATCTGCAATAGATGATGTAAAATACATCACCAAAAAGTGCTAGATGTAAAACGCATCAGCCGCGCCACGGCCGCTCCGACAGATGCTGTAAGTACTCTTCACTCTGAACTTAAATGAAGAAAATGAACTTCACAGTCGAAACTGAATTTTACTGTCGAAACTGATTGAACTAGTAACAGAGCATTGCGATAGATGTTTAGGGCGTTCGAGCACTAGTAGCAGAGAAGCAGTGATCTAAATCAGCAGACGCTCGAGCAGGGAACGCACTAGCAGAGAGCAAGTCGTGCAGTAGCACCGCGAGCGAGTGCTAAAGCAGCAACTCCTGTAGATGCGGTCGTGCAGCAGCAGCGCAAGCGAGAGCAAGAGCAGAGCAGCAGCATGAACGAAAGCAGGAGCAGTGCAGCAGTGCGACCGATAGCAAGAACAGAGCCACAGCGCGAGCGAGAACCAGAGCAGCTGCAGCTAGTGCCATTGTGGAAGTCGCCGCCGAGGAAGCAACGACATGGGGGAGAGACGCCATGGATGATGTGGCCGGCGACGGCGCCATCGATGGAGACATGCCATGTCTGCTCGGTATCGAGCATCGGCAGCCCCGTGAGATCGAATAAAAGATAAAATGCAGCGGTGAGTGTAGAACTCCTTGGTGGCACCGAGTTGGCCTCGGCTTCATCGGAGGAATTGGTGAGGGTGATGCGGTTCCGGTGGGGCAGGTCAAGACGGCACTGTGGGGATTGAGGTGGCGCGATAGACGAGGCGAACATCGGGGCAGCTCCTTGGAGGTGGAGGACGGGGCGATTGATCCGTCGGGACGACGAGATCGACAACAGATCCTCATCCGGTGCGGTGGATGAGGGACGGCGAGCTGTTGCGCTGGATGACATAGTCGGGGAAGAGTCTCCGGCTGGGCGTCGGTCGAGAGGCCGATGGAGGAGCGTGGGGTTTCGCGGGTTTTGGCGACCTCGGTGTACGAATGGTGGGGCAAAGGGGAGGGGGAGCCAAGCTTAGGGACGCGCTTGTCCAAAATGTAGGGTAAGTTACCAGCGTACCGCCACCGGTTTTGACACCGTGACGTGGAGCTTCATTTCCGGCTGAGGGGTAGAAGGGGGATTTCGCGTGTCTGGGCTGCGGGAGCGATTTCGGATGAGGAGGGAGTTCTCGCACGCGTCCAAATTTCAGGATAACAAGGCGCGACGCGAGTTGAAGAAGCGGGAGTTTCAAAGCAGGTGAGACAAAAGATACTCGAGCTTGAAAATTTCGGGATAACAAGGTGCGGATTCCTTGTTCGGCAGAACAAACTAAACGTGTAAAAAAACAATGCATACAAGACACAAGAGAGTCATGTCCCCTTTTACTATATTGCTATAGATGCCATTGAAAAAACTACAAGAAAAATGTAAAAAAACCGGGAGAACAAGATTACCCTGCACAGTACCAAATCGATTCGCACTTCCCTCAACAACAACAAAAAACAAATCAATTCCCACCAAAGAAAGAGTAATGTCCCTTTTTATATGATTACAGATGCCATGATCTTGAATTTCAATTTTTGAATCCACGTTATGTTGAATTCGAATATATCGTTAGGTGACCTTGCGGTTTATAATTGATGTAGTCGTACATTTTGATCTTCCATCATATATGAACATTTTACTGCACCATGTGAACATATATATTGTCGTCTACCATATGGACTAAATTTGAATCAATTTTCCTTATTTGAATACGATTGTTGTCAAGTTATACAATAATTTAAATATTATCTTGATAACAAAAAACAAACATATAGCAGTAATCATATTTCACTATGAACTACATGTACCATACGCTCTCCAATTCAAATATTTGTATCAATTTTATGTTGAATTCAAATCATAGTACATTATTGGTCTAGGTAGCAAGATGTTTGGGATAATCTAAACCATGTTTTCATACGTATAATTTTTGGCTGAATTGGGATAAGTTTTGGCATAAGCCTCTTGCAAAACCGGAGATTCTCTCAACAAGCCTCGTGGTTCCGAGAGGGAACGCATCACCTTTGTGTGCGAAACAATATACGCTGCCTCCCCCCTGATTTTATTTACAGAGGCAACATAGAACTATATGAGTGTCCTGTTAAATTTTGGAATTATTTCGGGTTCATTTGGCCTTTTTATACATTAATTGAGTTTCTAGACTTTTAATGTGCATAATCTAAATATGAATTGCATGCACATGCTCCGGTGCACCAAAGTGGGTTGAAAAATCACATGTGTGTCCTTGGTTGAATTTCTAGGTCCCATGGAAGAAATGAGAATGATATTCAAACATCTGGGCGTCATGACTCGGCCGAGAACATCGAGAAACTTTGATTTTAAATTCATGTAAATCCAAAACTCGCCTGGAAATCATGAAACTTGGCATGGCACTAACATGTTGTGGTAAAAAAATCGGGCTGATTTGGAAGCTCGTGGTTCTAAGAGGGGACGTGCCACCTTTGAGTGTGAAATGATATACGCTGCCCCCCCCTTGAGTTTCTTAACAAAGGCAAAATAGAACTACATTAGTGCCCTGTTAAAATTTGGAATTATTTCGGGTTCGTTTGTCGTTTTTTATACATTAATTGAGTTTCTGGTCATTTAATGTGCATAAGTCAAATTTGAACTACAAGCACATGCTCTCGTGCACCAAAGTTGGTTGAAAAATCACATTTGTGTCCTCGGGTGAATTTCTAGGTCCCATGCAAGAAATGAGAATAAAATTAAAACATCTAGGCATCATGGCTCGGCCGAGAACATTGAGAAACTTGGTTTTACAATTCTTATAAATCCAAAACACGTCTGAAAATCATGAAACTTGGCATGGATGTCATGTCATGGTACTACCATGTTGGGGTAAAAAAATTGGCCGGATAGGAACAGATTTTGGTATGAGCTTCTTGCAAACCGAAGCTTCTCTCAAGAAGGCTCGTGGTTCTGAGAAGGAACGTGCCACCTTTGAGTGCGAAACGATATACGTTGTCCCCCTTGACTTTATTTACAAAGGCAACATAGAACTACATGGGTGCTCTGTTAAATTTTGGAATTATTCTGGCTTCGTTTGGCCTTATTTACACATTAATTGAGTTTTTGGTCATTTAATGTGCATAATTCAAATTTGAACTACAAGCACATGCTCCCGTGCACCAAAGTTAGTTGAAAAATCACATTGGTGTCCTCGGGTGAATTTCTACTCCCTCCTACCATCTATATGGGTCCTAATGTGTTTTTCGAGGCTAACTTTGACCAAACGTTAGAGCAATAATATATGGCATGCAACTTACACAAAGCATACCTTCAAATTTGTATGTCAAAGGAGCTTCCAATAATATAATTTTCATAGTATACATCTCATGTGCTATTAATCGTGTCAATAGTCAAAGGCTGTCTTGAAAAACACATTAGGCCCTATATAGATGGAAGGAGGGAGTAGGTCCCATGCCAAAAATGAGAATAAGATTCAAACATCTGGGCATCGTAGCTCGGTCTAGAACATTGAGAAACTTGGTTTTAAAATCATGAAACTTGGCATGGTGTCATGTCATGGTAGTAGCATGCCGTGGTAAAAAAAATTGGCCGAATAGGAACAAATTTTGGTATAAGCTTCTTGCAAATCGGAGCTTCTCTCAAGAAGGCTCGTGGTTCTGGGAGGGAACATGTCACCTTTGTGTGCATAATTCAAATTTGAAATACAAGCACATGTTCCAGTGCACCAAAGTTGGTTGAAAAATCACATGTGTGTCCTCGGGTAAATTTCTAGGTTCCATGCAAGAAATGGGAATGAAATTCAAACTTTTGGGCGTCGTGGCTGGGTTGGAAACATTGAGAAACTTAGTTTTTTAATTCCTGTAAATCCAAAACACGCATGAAAATAATGAAACTTGGCTTGGTGCCATGACATGGCACCAACATGCTGTGGTAAATTTGCAGTCCAATTTGCGAAGGCGCACACATTAACAATCAACAAAGTCATTTTGGAACAAGTGCTGTCACGTTACAATCGGAAACACAAGTATTATTGAAACCGTGGGCATTCTACTTACTAGTACCATTTACGTGCCGCCACGCGTCCCCATTTTTTATTAGCTAGGAGGCACCGTGCAGGGTAGCTATTGGAGTACGAGAGGCGTGCGATCAGACCCCTCCGCGTGCTTATCGGGAGGAGAGCCCTTTGACCTCCATCTGCCGTCCACCTCTCTCCCAAGGTCTCCATTAATGGCGCCCGAGCCTCTATTTAATGGCGTGGCTATGTCTCACTCGACTGAGATTTAAGAGAGAAAAAAGAAAATCTGAAAGCACAGATCTTGATGTAAGATCCGACGGACCTATATAGCATCTACTGTGACTTATAGCAAGATTCATGAATATATAAGGACGATTAAATTTTTTTTATCAAAGAAGGGCTTGCCCCTTCCGATTTTCATTTCTGAAAACCACCACAATTCACAAGAAGTTCAGCACAACTCCAGCCTAATACGAAGGACTAAAAGCTACCAGATTGAAATCGCAACATCCCAAGAGGCCAACAAAGGCCAAACATCCGCGCTAGAACCCAACATTTCACAACCGACGACACAATCCACACCCTAAACCGATTATTACATAAAAAACCAGGAAACTGAAGGAAGCCCAACAGCAACTAGAAGAACAGCAACGCCAGGGTTGCCACAGCAAGAGTTTTCTTCATTCCAGCCTCGCAACATTGATCTTCCACATAAAGATAAGGATGATTAATTGTCTTACAAAATTAGAAAGATAATTAAAAAAAGCCACATGCGGCTATGCCCAAAATACACAAGGGAAAAAGAAGAAGGAAGACAAGGATCTGGCTCGCTGATCTCTACTTTCTTGATGCGTTGCTGCAGGCCGCGGGAACTAGTCTCTGCAACAAGCGGCGATGAGCTCTTTCGTGTCCTCAAGACGTTGCTTGAGAACATCCACGGATTCCTCCACCAGCCTTTGGCGCTCGTTGCGGAGCCTGTCATTCTCGTCCATAAGTTTCTTGACGATGACGCCGGTCCTCTTCAACAAGGCACTGGTCTCCTCCTGCTGGTCTGCACTTCGGACGATCTTCTCCCTCAGTAGGTCACGCTCGGCCTAGAGCCTCTCATTGCCCTCCCTTAGTTGCCGGATGACGCCGGTAGCCTGTTCAAATGAGGCTTTCATGTCGTCCTGCAACCTCGCCCAGCCGGAGATCTGATCCATCTGGCTATGGATGATCGCATGCATGCGCCTGTTACAGTCGTCGCCTGCCCGCGAGAAATTTTCCCAGACCGCCGTGGCGCAGCGGGACATCTCTGCTGCTTCCGCGGTGCAGCCGGACCAGTCTGCTGCATCGACGGCGCGGCGGGACCTCCGTGCTGCTTCAGCGGCGCGGCGGGACCTCTGTGCTGCTACTTCCGAGCGACGGGACATGTCGGCTACTCTCGCAGCGAGGCGGGACATCTCTCGTGCTTTCGCTTCCATGCTCGCCTCTCCCTGGTGGCAATCTCTCGACCCAGAACTCATGCTGGCCATGGCAGACGCAAGGGAAGGATGCTGAATGACTTGTTTGTTTTTGTGGATGAGGAGTTAAGGAGGAATGTGCAGTCATCTTGGCATACTAGTATTTATAACTGAGTACTAACACGCTCCTAAGTGGGAAACCTTTTAGGTTGTGATCGGTGTGAACATGTTTGCAATTCAATATAGCGTGGAGTAATTTGGAATGTGACGAGACGCAAGCTCAAAATTTATTGACGGTTCTAGTTTCGAAGTGCGGCACTATTCCCGGATGGAGTACTTCTTTTTCTACTCCCTCCTTTCCGGTTTTATAGGGCTTATCTCAAAATTTTAGTTTTTCCATTTTATAATGCTCAATTTGGTTGTTCCCCAACACATGTTCAGATTCCAAGGTGCATTAAATCATTGCATGCAAGTATTAAGAGAAAATTGACCAATGCATGTACTTTATGCATGCATGCATTGCAATTAATGCATTGATAAACATAATTTTTTGAGAAAAACAAGAGCATTAATTAGGTGCTTTTGCAAACTACAAAAAATATTCCACCACTCACCATCTTGGTTGGTGAGATTTTTGAATTAAGCCCTATAAACCAGAAAGGAGGGAGTACTGATGTGTACGCGCAATAACTGGCACCATCGTATACATATCTTACGGTTAATGGGGCGTTCGACAGGAATAGCCGCGTGGCGAGCTCTAGGCTAGTCTTTTTTTCAGACGCATTAAACCTATCTCTTGGGACTTCTCGCACGAACCATCGTGCCACCCACAAAAACTTGTACTCTGAGTTTACTAGTACGTTATACAGGAAGAGAAGAGGTGCACGCACGCACTCGTCCTCTCACACACGTGTCTGTTTTTTCTCGAAAAGGAGGATGATGACCCCCGGCTTCTGCATCTGGGAGTCACACACGCATCTGTAGCTACGAATTGTAGTGTTCTCAACCATCCGACTGGCTCTATCATGGATGTACCTATATACTAAAACATGTCTAGATACATCTATATTTTGACAAATGGAAGGCATGTATTGTGGAACGGAGGGAGTGCTTGTCATCAAAATGGATAAAAAGGGACGTATCTAGAACTAAAATACGTCTACATACATCTCCTTTTATCCATTTTGATGACAAGTAGTACTTCTTACCCAAAGGAACTTTATATCCAACAGACACAAAATATCTGTTCGACTGTTGGAAATTACTGATCTGATGTCGAAGTAATTGCTACATCGCCACCAAAACCCACCATTTCTTAAGCTAAAGTAGACCAAGGTAATCCCTATATTAGCATATTACTAAGATAAACAGAAGGCACTGTAGAAATATTTAGGACGTGAGCTTGTCAATCTGAATGTGGAGGGGCACAAGCTTAGCCCTGGCCAGCAGCTTGGGCGGAACTGTCAAGAAGGTCAGCTCCTGCACGTCGACATCGCCGGGATCCTTGCTACTTGTCACATATTTTATACTCCGCACATTAAGGTGCATTAAATCAACACATGCAAGTACTCCCTCTGGTCCTTTTTACTCTGCACATTAGCTTTGTCTAAAATCAAAGTTTGCTAAGTTTGACCAAATTTATATTAAAACATATTAACATCTAATAAATATAATATGAAAATATATTTCGAGATGGATCTAATAATAAATATGTTGTTATGTGAATGTTAATAATTTTTTTATAAATTTGGTCAAAGTTGGATGAGATTGACTTCAAACAAACCTAATATGCAGAGTAAAAAGGACCGGAGGGAGTATCAAAAGGAGAGTCATGACATGCATGCGTGTGTTGTAATTAATGCATTGGTAAACGCAAATTATTGAAATATATCGAGTGCAATGCTTTGATGTGTCGCGTCAACTCATACATCAATGAGAAGTTTGATTATCCTATCCCTCGCGGACTTAACTGCACCTGCCTTTGGCTGTATGACAGGTTGGCCACACACCTGTCGGGTCCACCTGTCATACACGCAAAGGCAGGAGCGTCCCTCCCTCGCCCATGAGCGTGGTGGCTGGCAATACTAGGATAAGCTTTCGCTACACGCTCTCCCTCCCGCACGCGGTGGACATGTAGCAGTTCAATCGGTGTCAGATGGCTAGAAGCGTACTGTAGTACTCCTCCAGTGTAGTAGTACTCCATCATTGTTCGACTTCCCGAAGAGGCGAAGAGCCCAGCGCAGCACGGACGCTCGTGTGGCAGTTTCATGTGTAGAGTAGTCTAGGATAGCGTGTACCGTGCATGTAAGCTTACAATTGTTGGGGTCGGCTCCATGCTATGTGGCCGTCTAAAAGTTTTTAAAAAAAAATAAAATAGTCTTCTGGCCCTACCTGACACCCTGGTGATTGTAGTTTGCACGCTCATCTGGTCAAGACAGGAATATATATTTTAATTTGTTTTTTTTTCGAAAAGGGGGGACTCCTCGGCCTCTGCATCAGAATGATGCATACGACCACATATATTTTAATTTGTGGTGGGTAAATGTTAGAGGTTACAGAAAATATATTGTACACTGCGGGTCTTTCAGCCAAGTTTAGAGGCAAGCATGTGGGGCCAGTGCTATGATGTGTCGCGTCAACTCGTACAACGAGGAGAAGCTTGATTTTACTACACGCCTTCTCCCTCACCCATGCGTGTGGTTCCTCGCAAACTAGGATAGGCTTTTGCTTAGTAGTACTTCTACAACAAGCTATCCGTCCCGCTCGCGGTGGACGGACATGCAGCAGTGGATTCGACACTGTAGAAGTAGTAGTAGTAACATCATTGTTTGTCTTCTCGAAGAGGCGAAGGGCCAAGCGCAAACCGAACGTTGTAGTTGCGAACATTGGAGCACGCATATAGCCAGGCTCTTGCATGAGACAAAATTGCTATGTGAGCCCACTATTGTACTAGTACGTACAACTACTTGCTAGTATAGCCCCACCACTCCAATCCATCTACTCCCAAGTCTCTGCGCAACACTGCTCACTCCAATCCAAGACCAAGTGACCAGAAGCCACAAGCACCTATGGAGGCGATGGACGCGAGCGGCAGTCGGCTGTGCCAAATCATCCAAGGCGCCGGCCTGCGGCCCCGCACCGCGCAGTGTTTCCAGACGGTGCTGGCGACCGCATGCATCGTTCACGTGGTCATCGCAGCCAAGGGAGGAAACCCACAGCTACCTGAGGGGCCCGATCCTCTGCCCGTGACGTTCTCTCCAACACAGGGCCGGCTCGGGAGGTCCTCTGACCCTTCTTCCTCCCTGTCGTATTGTCTGCAGATCCGACCTGCCGCCCCCCGACATCCCGGTGACCCTCAGGTATAAGTTCTTCGAAAGCGGCCTTGCTCTACTGCCCCAGCTCCCCACGTGTCTGCATGTGCATCTTTTTCTACTCCCATCAGCTCTTCCAAAGGCACCTAAATTTTTAGTATTATTAGAGGTAAATCTACTTCATGCATTCGAATCTAGGGCTTTGTTCAAACAACGAAGAAAGGGGAGAACGTTGTAGCATGAATCTAGGACTTGATTCAAAGAGGAAATAATATAGTGAAGGTAGTAGAAACCGGATACCCAACCAGTCTCTTGGTTGAAAAGGGAAATAATGGGAAAACACAGTACAAACTTGATAAGGAATAGATCTATTATTGGTTGAAGAAAAGGATAGAAAGTGGCGGCTGGTGGACAAGTCAACAGAGTATGTCCAGGATTAGATTTGCTGCCATCACATAGTAAAAGGTCTCCAGGATTAGATTTGCTGCCCACACATAGTAAAAGGTCTCGGGATTAGATTTGCTGCCCTCACATAGTAAAAGGTCTCAGGATTAGATTTGCTGCCCTCACATAGCAAAAGGTCTACAGGATTAGATTTGCTGCCCTCACATAGTAAAAGGTCTCCAGGATTAGATTTGCTGCCCTCGCATAGTAAAAGGTCTCCATGATTAGATTTGCTGCCCTCACATAGTACAAGGTCTCCAGGATTAGGTTTGATGCCCTCACATATCATGAACAAACTCGGCATCACCACTTTATGCCTCCTTCTAGGTACATTGTGCTTATGCGTCCACTGGCGCATGTCCTTATACCAACCTTTTGCTGTTGTTAATGTAAGGGCACATGTAAAATGAAGCGATCACACTGTTACCTTAGGGACATGTCTAACCAGTGTTATTGTTAATCTAATGCCTCCAGTGATAAGATGCAATTAAACTGTGTTACAAATGGCACTCCTGTTGTTTTCCCCGGTATGATAAGTAAGTTGCTCCTTTACGCTGCTGAGTGTCCTGGTGTCCCCACGGTCCCATGCCCTTAAACCAACTCTTTAGCTGCTGTTGATTTACTATGTCTGGTAAACAAGCAATGCCACCATTAAAGTAATCCCATATTTGAGGAATCTCATTGTTGATCGTAATGCTTCTGGTAACATGAAGCATTGCTGACGTTTTAAAATTTCCACTGTCCTTGCATGATTGCCATGAATATAATTAAGATGCTTCTTTTCATTTTGTATATGTTTTGTATATTCTTATTGACCAACAACTGTTTACTTTCTATCTTTTTGTGCAGATAGGGATATCCATTTCACCTCGTTGCTATTGTGACCTTTTGGCGAACTACACAAAACACTTTTTTGGAATGAGTGTCTTGTGCAGTTCAACTAAAATGTCACGTGGGCAACATCTCTCAATTTTGGTGGAACTGCACAAAATGGTGATTGGAGTTTCCAAAATCTCCATCAAGTTCTGCTGGTAATCTCGTGCAACATTTTATTAGCCTTTGCAAGATGGAGCCGTCACTATCACCACAATGGCACTTTATTTTAGTGGAACTGCACAAAAGGATAAGAAAATTATAGTTGCACCTTACATGATCCGGACAGCCAACCATAATGTTCCTCAATTTTAGTGCAACTGCTAAAGAAGAACCTGCCAGCTCACAAGAGCAAGTACTTCTTGCTAGCTGAATGATGCAATCTTTGCTTCATTTCAGGTGAACTGCAGAAAAAGGCACATGAATTGAATCATGGAACTCCGGGCAGACGTCATCCAAGTAGACCTGGAGGTTGAGTTCAAGGAGGCCGCTATTAAAGTGAAATCATGCTCTCATGTCTCCTTGTTTGTGTTGTGCAAACATGTTGTACAAACAGGAATAGTCAACTACAGATGTTGTGACGGTCAAGAGCATTCGCCAAGTTCTTCGATTGTATGACATGGCTAGCCAAGATGGATTTAATCCCGATATTCACTTTATCAAAAGGCTCTAATGGGTTGGTTCTGAATCTTGCAAGCTGGGAATCGGTGAGATGTGTAGGCATCTTTGTTGTACTTATTATTTGAATCTTATTTGTTGGTTCTGAATCTTGCAAGCTGGGAATCAATGAGATGTGTAGGCATCTTTGTTGTACTTATTATTTGGATCTTATTTATTGGTTCTGAATCTTGCAAGCTGGGAATCAATGAGATGTGTAGGCATCTTTGTTGTACTTATTATTTGGACATTATTTGTTGGTTCTGAATCTTGCAAGCTGGGAAACACGGCATGATGATACAGAGGACAACAACCATAACAAAGAGTTCAAACTTGGTAGTATTATCTTTGTGAAAGTGCGACAAATGTGCTGATCGTGTGCGTCCTGAGAATAATAATTCTAATTGTTGTGCATGTTGATCTTGTGGCACTGATAGAACGAGCGAATGCATTGCTTGTTTCAAGTATAAATTTCTATTAAAGCTAATTAAATTTAAGTAAAGTGACCACTAACTCATGTTATTACAGTACCAATACAGACCCGCTCGTGAACCGACGTGTGGCCGAGGGTGCATCTTCTGTCGGGCGTGCAGCGGACGAGAGAGGGGTAGTAACTGTTGTCGCCTGTACACACTCAGCTTACTGTTGAATCCAGTTCCCCAAGAGCTGAAAAACAAACTGCTGCCGCCGCCTACACACTCGTTCACTCTAAAAGACTCCAATGGCGATCCGAGGGGTGAGCCTACTGGATATGGACTTCAGCAAGGAGTTCCCCTTTGAGTTCGCCGTTCAGTCCAATGGTTGCACCAAGTTGAATGTGATGTACACCAATGATACGGACTTGGTGAAGCTCTGCCTCGCCTCAGTCCTATGGCTGCACCAGGTTCTGGAGCATTCGCCCGTTTCATCGGCAGCGCCGACTGCACCTTCGCTACGGTGGAGAGAAGGAAGAATGCGATGATTCGGCCATCTGGTACAACAAGCTTGTCGGCATCCAGAAGAAATACAAGATCATCATCAACAGGCAGGAGAAGGACTCCGTGGTTGACCTCGCTGAGACCATCATCGACCCCTGATACGCCAACATGAAAGAAGAGGACCTGAACACATGGGAGGTACCTCTGAATGTAGCCTACATAACTGTCAGGACAGGGTTTTCGGGATATTAATTTCCCAAAAAATGGCCCTTGTGCTCACCAACCCCAGGATTACTGTTAGCTGATGAGACACCAACTTGATACAGAAACTCCAAGCGAAATACAAAATGTGTAGTACAATACCATCATGGCCTATGAGTACAACAAATGGCTTCTAGTGGTTGATGGCGGAAGCGGTTTGTGGTTCATCAACGTCTATGGGACTCCATTTCCCATAGGAACAGCCGACCTGGATAACTCCTATCTTCGCGAGGCTGCTATCACCATTGCATAGGTTCCGGGGCTGTCATCGCAACGCTCCTCTCCATGCAAGAAATCTGGCCAAGATAATAGCCAGGGACAAGCCAGTGAGTACTTTGAATGTACTCGCAAACATTATGATCACAGGTATAATATAACAATAGATAATCATGCTCCGAAATATTTCATGATCACAACGTCAGTCACAAAATAAGAATCCATAATGCACGCAAGCAGGTTATTCATATACAACATGAATATGTAATAAGGGAGTAGAAATAGGATGCACCGATCGGGCGTCTGTGCGACACCACATAAAGGGCTTATAAAATAATTGAATAACAAGCATGCCACAGTCGAGCATCTGAGGTGGCGTCTCATAAAGGGCTTATAAAGTAAATGAATAACAAGCATGCCACAGTCGGGCATCTGTGCGACACCACATAAAGGGCTTATAAAGTAAATGAATAACAAGCATGCCACAGTCAGGCGTCTCCGCGACACCACATAAAGGGCTTATAAAGTAAATGGATAACAAGCATGCCATAGTTGGGCGTCTCCGCGACACCACATAAAGGGCTTATATGAGAACAATCACAGTGAATATCCAGGAGGTAGAGCCGTCCCAGGGATATTCAAATAATGTAAATGGTTAGTCCATAATAACAGTAATCATAATCATCATGAGTCACAAGTCATGATCCATGTTTTTGTTTAGCAATCTTTCCTCCGAAGACCGACACTAAGACCGACACTTGACCCATCCCAGACTGTAGTCCTTAACCATGGACATGGCTATTCGAATAGGTATAATCTCTACAGAGGGTGTACTCTTTACCCACGAGCAACGGATTCCTTTAGTCCATCGGAACTAATTCCGTCTATGGTCTTTTAATCGAAAACACACCTGACCGCACACACCAGCCTAACTTACTGGTGTCTGGAATCACCCACGACACTCGTTAAGCGGAACTCTAAGTGGGGAGGCTACGACCTCGAGTAGCATGGGATCAAATTTATATTCGCGCGCTCTAAGGGGTGCCCCCGTCTCGGTCCCAACCGAAAACACCCATGCCCCCAGACCAGATGGCATGCCTACCGGATGCAACCGGTATCTTCCACCATGGCTTCTCTGTACGGTGTGTGCTAGGAAAGGGGTTGACAATTTACTGAACCATACCCTACCTATGGCAGGGACAAGTGGTAGTACGAAACAAGTATGGGGGCTACTGGAACAAGACTCGATCTATGGTCGACTCAGGAGGTTAAAGCATTTCCTGCATGATAAGTATAAGAAATATATTTCACCCAATCAGACAGAATCACCACTCATCATACCTCCCCATGCCCTACCGGACATAACCGTCTCGAAGAAGGATTTGGGACAAGCTCGTGTCTACCCAAGACAGAGGCTTTCCTGGATTCCTTCCGGTAGGCATGAAAGGCATACGAGGGTGGTCACTATCAGAAGCATATCAAAATCCCAACAGCAAGGAATCATCATTATGCACTCATGAATACGATCGTGACACCACATAAAATACCGAATACTTCGCGTCAAGGTGGTGTCATATTTGCATCAAATGATACACAACAAAAATTATGCCGGGGTTCAGAATGCTTGCCTTCAAGAGTATGCAAGTGGGGGGTGCAATTTTTTGAAAGTTGACTCCTTCTCCAAAATCCTATTTAAGAAAAAATTAAATTAACACATAGTTTCAAAACGGTACAAAAAGTTGCTTGGAAAATTTTCAAATAAATATGAAAATAAACTAGACAAAATTTGAGAAACAAAGAAAAAGAATCAAATCAATTGGACTTATATTTAAAAAGTTATAGCTAGTCAAAGTTTAGTCAAAATCTGTTTTTAATAAAAATTAGAAAAAGAAAACGTTTCGGGGAGCTTACGCTTTTCACTTAGCGAAGACGTATTCGAGGGAATACGCTTCCACTTAAGCCAGCGCGGGTCGTCGTTGTTTCGCTGACAGTGGGTCCCTTGGGCCCACTGGTCAGGTTTGACCAGTCGCCCGCGCCTCCTTCCTCCTCTGTTCGATCGGGGGCGGGGTTGCGGCGATCGCCGTCGACGAACGGCGGCTCCCTACGGGGTTCCGAGGGCAGGGATGGATCCGCCAGTCCAGGGCGGTCCTCCCAGTGGTCGAAGGGTTGGCGGGGACGAAGGGAGTCACCGGCGGCGAGCTCCGTGGCGGACGGTGGCTTCGGGAACAATTGGAGTCTTGAGCTACGGTGGCTCCCGGTCGAGTTAGAGAGGTGGGGTGGCTCCGTAAGGTCAAGGGGAGTCGAACGGTGGTACTGGATGGACTGGGGAGGCTCTGCTCGCGACGCACGGCACCGGAGCGTGGCGGCGGCCGAACTGGCTGGAGACGAGGAGGACGGCCTTCCCCCGTAGATTGCTGGCTATGGGAGCTCTATAGGGATGGCCTGAGGTTGCCTGGGGGTTTGGATGAGCTCGGGGGTCCCTATTTATAGCGGTTGAGGTCGGTTCCGACGGCGGCCGTGGATAGGAACGGCGAACCGCCATTTTCTAGCCAGGGGGTTGCGTGGCGACGACAGGCGCTAGCGGACATGCTCGAGGATAAGCTCGTGCTGCTCAGGGGCAAGCTGGCGCGCGGCTGTGGCTCGGGCGGCGCCGTCCATGGCAGGGGCGTGCTGTGGACGTCGGCGTGCCGCCAAGGGGCTCTGACGGTGGTGTTGTAGGGCGCCAGGGGTGGTTTGGAGGGTTTTGGCGAGTGGATGAGGATGAGGCGCGGCCCTGCGGGCGAGCGGAGGCCAGGGGGCAAGACGCGGCGGCTCGGTTGCGCACGCGTGCAAAATGTGCGCTCTGGGCGCGCCCAGAGCACGCACGCCAGGTGCTCGACCAATGCCAACGCGTTCTAGGCCTCTCTGATGCTTCTGCAACTAAACAGAACTAGGCTAATGATCATGAGAGAGCTAATAGACATGCTGGTAAGGTCATTAGAGCAACTTCCTAATGCAAGTCTAAAAGCATGCCAAAACTGGCCATGCTCCCAACCTGCTTGATGAAATGCCAAGGGTATCTAGGCATCTCTTCTGCTGGCCAAAGTCTCCAGTTTGGGGTCTCTTTAGATGTAGGTGATGGTGGCAAGGTTAGTTTGGCAAGACCAGAAACTTGTTAGTGCAAGTTTTTGAGAAAACCAAATCTGGATAGAAAATGAAAGGCATTATTGCATGGACCAAAAATACTCCAATGGGCCCAATCTCCTGGACTTAAGGGTTTGGTAGGGTGGTTTACAAGCAGGAGAAAGATCAAGGGCAATAGGGTAAGGTAAAATGTGGTTGCAGTAGAAAACACCCAACTGGACCAGAGAGCAAAAGAGGATGATTTGCTCAAATTTTCCAAAGAACGCCGGTGGGTTTTTGCATAAAGTTGAATTATATACTCCTACTAACATCTCCCAACTTTGGTGGAATTTTTAAAGAAATATTTAAATAGGTTGCAGTGCAAACCACAAACTGATCCAGATTTGAAAACTTGAGGTAGGGCTCAAAATTTTCAAATGACTAAAAGAGGTTTTTGCATAAAAGTGATGTGGGAACATCACATGACATCCCCAAATTTTGGTGGGGATTTTAAAGAAGTATTTGAAAGGGTTGTAGTGCAAATGGGACCCTAAAACTTATGAAAAATCATTTTAAAGAAATAAAGCTCAGGGAAAATAATTGTAAAAATAATTCCACTGATAAAAAGAAATGGTCTTGGGAAGATATACAAGTCCAACAATATCTTTGGAAAGTTTTCACTTAGGGTAAACACTCCATAATACAGGGGAAAAGAGTGGTTCTGAAACCAAAGGAAATCCAGAAAATAAAAATTTAATTTACCACGGCAAAATTTTAATTAATAAATCATGGTTAAAATTTTGGGGTGTTACAACACTATCCCCCTTAAGAAAAATCTCATCCTCGAGATTTGCTAAGGGTTGTTTTGAAAAGAATTACTCCTACTATCTCAGAATAATATCACAAAATAACCATCCTACCCATTTAATAAAATGGGGCTACAGTGAATGGGCAAATAAGTGGTGTAAAACTACAGTGTGGGATACTGGCGCTACGTGGAAAAATCCACGGTTGGGGGAAAACAAGATATTTCTACTTTTGGTTACAGAAAATTTAGAATTAAATTCTGAATTTCTAAAATACGCTGGTCGCACCCGAGAGCACAGTGCTCTCTCTGGCTGATGGGTGGACCCAGGGCCCACTGTCAGTCTCTTCTTCTACCTCTGGCTCTCTCTTCTTCCTCTCTCTTGCGCGCTTTCCTGTGCTTTCTCCACTGGCGACGTCTAGCGCGTAGGGCATCTAGGCCGTACTGCGGTAGTGCGCAGCGTGCTAGCTGCCGGTGCAGCGTGCACTCACCTCGTGGGCCAGTGCGCTGTCGGCACTGCTCGTGGATTCGCCTCCGAACACCGGCGATCGAGCGATGAGCGGCGCTGGTGGACTTCGCCCACCATACACCGATCTCGAGCTATAAAATGACCGAGGTACTCCTTTCTTCTTCCTCACACCTGGCCTCACTTTTCCTTCTCCTTCCTTCTCCTCCATCTCTGTTTGCAAGAGCTCGAGACGAGGCTCTAATGGCGGAGGTGATGCCGAACTAGTACATGATCCTGGTGTGCGTAGGGTTGGCGGCATTGCTGGGGTTCTCCGTGCTCTTGTGCACGATGATCCTCGATGATCGTCGTGATGCTGCCGCTCGAGTGTTAGCTCTCCGTGGTGGCGGTGATCATGAGGATTAAGTGCGGTGTCCGGTGCTAACTGTTGTCAGTGTGTTGTAGGCAACTTGCACCCGAATAATTACCCACAATTCTCTCCTTCAGAGACTGTGGTGTGCTAGGGAGGTAACTAATTAGATGCAACAGGTGCACGAGGATTTGCAATTAGTGCACGTGGTCGAGTGGTTTGGGGTTGTGAGTCTGCTGTCGTGGTGCTGCGTGAATAAAAATCTATGTCGTGAAGAGATATATGCCGCAACAACTCAGGGAAAAATCTCACTTCTGAATTTACCGAGAGCGACGACTGTTAAATCAAAATTAACAGCAGTAAAAACTACTCTCATTAATTGAAACCAGATATTTAATCCATCGCACCAATTTAGGATACCACGCATAAGTTGCAATACATCAATAAACGCTGGGACAATAAACATAGCAGTGACGTCTACAATGAAAACAGTAAACGGACAGGGTCCTGAGAAAACGTCTCTGGTACTGGGGCACACTCTTCTTCTATCGGGGGAAGAGGATTGACTAGTCGATGAATGCGTCTCTCCTGGTCGGGCCTCAGTGGTCTGCCGATGGCAATCTGAGGATTTAAATCAGCGAGGCTCTGGAGATAACCCATTACTCGCTGGGTCAAACGCTCTTGAGCGATGACATACTGGGCAAGCTTGGCCAGTACTGGGTCTCTCTCAATTCGTCCACCGGGAAACGATGCCACTTCTTCGGGTGCTGCACGACTCGGGAAGTAATAATACCCTCGTTCGCTGGCATAGGGTACCGCGAATTGAAGGCGAGCAAGCGCTTCATACGCAGCGGCTTCTATGGCCATTTGCGGGGTCGGCATAGATTTTCCCACGAAGGAGACTTCCGTTGGGTCTTGGTTTGGGGTTGCGGGAGGGATGTGCACTATTGCCCAATACTTCGAGGTGGATGGGGTGATCCTCAATTTGAGCAACTTGTACTGGGGTGGATGGGTAGAACTCATTGTACTGCAGGTAAAATCCCACAATATTTTAACAAAGCTACCTGGATACTAGGGCTTGGCATGGCAAAGGAATGGTTGTGAGCGTTGTGCACAAGGTGAGGGGTACTGGGCAAGGTTACGAGGTGGCCTTTTATATAGCATCTGGGCTGGGTCATTTATCACGGTGAGGGGCAACTAGTTTGTCAGTTCTGCTCTATGGGGTCGGGGTCAATGCCACAGATATACATATCTCACAAAAGTGATGTATTACTATGAGTGTCGTCGGGGGTGGTTCTTGGAAGCTACGCCCTGAATTAAAAATGCAATCATACATCAACATACTCATGCATGGCTACTATTAAAAATAGGGGCATACAAGCAGACAACATTTAATTATGGTGATACAATATCACACAATTACAGGGCATGGACATACTAAGACTCGGTACCACTCGAGTGACTTAGTCTACCTCGTTTATATCTAAGCGGGCGTGCCTTGTGGACGCCGAGGCTTCTCCATGGGTTTCATCGTCGGGGTTTGCTGGATGGGGCTGAGGTGCTGCAGGGTCGGGGTAGCGATGATGACCATCGCGGGGGTTGTTGGCCACGATCCCGTTGGAGCGTGTTCCCAAAAGGCGACGAAGCACTTCCGGGACACCAAAGTGTTTTGGTCGATGGCTGGGGCAGACCTCAAGGGTTCGATTGGTTGTCCGAACAACACGACTGGGTTGTCGGCGTCGGGCTCATCTCCTCTTCTTGTCGGGGCTTGGCGAACTAGTTCTCCACGAGCTGCGATCAGATCAAGGGTGATTTGATCGAATAGCTCCTCTAGTGCACTTACATAGTGCGCCAGATGCAACAATGTAGGATCCGTCTCGTGATCTCCATTGGCAACCTGGGGTGGTCTACCATACCCGTCACGGCTGGGGTAGTAGTAGAACAAGCGACAATTAACCCTGGGCGACAAGTGCTGGAGTTGAACTATAGCCTCTCGAGCAGCTAGTTGGATGGCTTGTGGCTCAAAGGAAGTTGTTCTTCCGGTGAACCTGTAGGGGCGTTCTGGCGATAGACCCCTACCATAGACGTGCACAGTGGCCCAGACTTGACGACTCTCATCGCTCATGGGCCCTTGGTATACAACATACTCTGGGGGCTCTTCTAATGCAAAGGCACGACGGGTGAGGTTTGCTAGCACGGTCACAAAACCTCCAAGGTTGGTTGCTGTGGTCCCATTATGAACAATGGGTCCGGGCATTATAGCTTGGTTTTGGCATAGAGGTTGTGTCGTGCTGGGTTGAGGCTAGTGTGCCCTTTTTATAGAAAAAGGGGACGGAGTCTTCCTTCGCACGCTTGCGAAAGAGACAATTTAGGTGTCGGTCACTGGCGCGTGATCGACAGGCTAGGCTGATAGGTTGGGCACCGACTGCCAAAAAGGTGTCGGGGTCACTATGTGGCTATCTTACACGAGAAGCTTGGCCGGGGTTAGGTTAAGGTCTGGTGGGTTGATTTACCTAGGTTTATTGACCTGGCCAAGATAGGATTAGCCAATGGTCAGCCTGGCTCTGATACCAAGGTTGTCAGGACCGGGTTTTCAGGATATTAATTTCCCAGAAAATGGCCCTTGTGCTCAGCAGCCCCAGGATTACTGTTAGCTGATGAGACACCAACTTGATACAGAAACTCCAAGCGAAATACAAAATGTGTAGTACAAGACCATCCTGGCCTATGAGTACAACAAATGGCTTCTAGTGGTTGATGGCGGAAGCGGTTTGTGGTTCATCAGCGTCTATGGGACTCCATTTCCCACAAGAACAGCTGGCCTGGATAACTCCTATCTTCGCGAGGCTCCTATCACCATTGCATAGGTTCTGGGGCTGTCATCGCAACGCTCCTCTCCACGCAAGAAATCTGACCAAGACAATAGCCAGGGACAAGCCAGTGAGTACTTTGAATGTACTCGCAAACATTATGATCACAGGTATAATATAACAATTGATAATCATGCTCCGAAATATTTCATGATCACAACGTCAGTCACAAAATAAGAATCCATAATGCACGCAAGCAGGTTATTCATATACAACATGAATATGTAATAAGGGAGTAGAAATAGGATGCACCGATCGGGCGTCTGTGCGTCACCACATAAAGGGCTTATAAAGTAATTGAATAACAAGCATGCCACAGTCGGGCGTCTGAGCGACGTCTCATAAAGGGCTTATAAAGTAAATGAATAACAAGCATGCCACAATCGGGCGTCTGTGTGACACCACATAAAGGGCTTATAAAGTAAATGAATAACAAGCATGCCACAGTCGGGCGTCTCCGCGACACCACATAGAGGGCTTATAAAGTAAATGGATAACGAGCATGCCATAGTCGGGCGTCTCCGCGACACCACATAAAGGGCTTATATGAGAACAATCACAGTGAATATCCAGGAGGTAGAGCCGTCCCAGGGATATTCAAATAATGTAAATGGTTAGTCCATAATAACAGTAATCATAATCATCATGAGTCACAAGTCATGATCCATGTTTTGGTTTAGCAATCTTTCCTCTGAAGATCGACACTAAGACCGACACTTGACCCATCCCAGACTGTAGTCCTTAACCATGGACATGGCTATTCGAATAGGTATAATCTCTACAGAGGGTGTACTCTTTACCCACGAGCAACGGATTCCTTTAGTCCATCGGAACTAATTTCGTCTACGGTCTTTTAATCGAAAACACACCTGACCGCACACACCAGCCTAACTTACCGGTGTCTGGAATCACCCACGACACTCGTTAAGCGAAACTCTAAGTGGGGAGCCTACAACCTTGAGTAGCATGGGATCAAATTTATATTCGCGCGCTCTAAGGGGTGCCCCCCTCTCGGTCCCAACCGAAAACACCCATGCCCGCGGACCAGATGGCATGCCTACCGGATGCAGCCGGTATCTTCCACCATGGCCTCTCTGTACGGTGTGTGCTAGGAAAGGGGTTGACAATTTACTAAACCGTACCCTACCTATGGCAGGGACAAGTGGTAGTACGAAACAAGTATGGGGGTTACTGGAACAAGACTCGATCTATGGTCGACTCAGGAGGTTAAAGCATTTCCTGCATGATAAGTTTAAGAAATATATTTCACCCAATCAGACAGAATCATCACTCATCATACCTCCCCATGCCCTACCGGACATAACCGTCTCGATGAAGGATTTGGGCCAAGCTCGTGTCTACCCAAGACAGAGGCTTTCCCGGATTCCTTCCGGTAGGCATGAAAGGCATACGAGGGTGGTCACTATTAGAAGCATATCAAAATCCCAACATCAAGGAATCATCATTATGCACTCATGAATATGATCGTGACACCACATAAAATACCGAATACTTCGCGTCAAGGTGGTGTCGTATTTGCATCAAATGATACACAACAAATATTATGCCGGGGTTCAGAATGCTTGCCTTCAAGAGTATGCAAGTGGGGGTGCATTTTTTTGAAAGTTGCCTCCCTCTCCAAAATCCTATTTAAGAAAAAATTAAATTAACACATCATTTCAAAACAGTACAAAAAAGTTGTTTGGAAAATTTTCAAATAAACATGAAAATAAACTAGACAAAATTTGAGAAACAACAGAAAAAGAATCAAATCAATTGGACTTATATTTAAAAAGTTATAGCCAGCCAAAGTTTAGTCAAAATCTGTTTTTAATAAAAATCAGAAAAAGAAAACGTTTCGGGGAGCTTACGCTTTTCACTTAGCGGAGACGTATTCGGGGGAATACACTTCCACTTAAGCCAGCGCGGGCCGTCACTGTGTCGCTGACAGTGGGTCCCTTGTGCCCACTGGTCAGGTTTGACGAGTCGCCCGTGCCTCCTTCCTCCTCTGTCCGATCGGGGGCGGGGCTCCGGCGATCGCCGTCGACGAACGGCTGCTCCCTACAGGGTTCTGAGGGCAGGGATTGGATCCGCCACTCCAGGGTGGTCCTCCCAGTGGTCGAAGGGTTGGCGGGGACGAAGGGAGTCGCCGGCGGCGAGCTCCGCGGCGGACGGTGGCTTCGGGAACAATTGGGGTCTCGAGCTTCGGTAGCTCCTGGTCGAGTTAGAGAGGTGGGGTGGCTCCGCAAGGGAAAGAGGAGTCGAACGGTGGTATTGGATGGACTGGGGAGGCTCTGCTCGCGACGCACGGCACCGGAGCGTGGCGGCGGCCGAACTGGCCGGAGACGAGGAGGACGGCCTTCCCCCGTCGATTGCTGGCTATGGGAGCTCTATAGGGATGGCCTGAGGTTGCCTGGGGGTTTGGATGAGCTCGGGGGTCCCTATTTATAGCGGTTGAGGTCAGTTCCGACGGCGGCCGTTGATAGGAACGGCGAACCGCCATTTTCTAGCCAGGGGGTTGCGTGGTAACAACAGGCGCTAGCGGACATGCTCGAGGATAAGCTCGTGCTGCTCAGGGGCGAGCTGGCGCGCGACTGTGGCTCGGGCGGCGTTGTCCATGGCAGGGGCGTGTTGTGGACGTCGGCGTGCCGCCAAGGGGCTCTGACAACAGCGCTGTAGGGCGCCATGGGTGGTTTGGAGGTTTTGGCAAGTGGATGAGGATGAGGCGCGGCCCTGCGGGCGAGCAGAGGCCAGGGGAAAGACGTGGCGGCTCGGTTGCGCGTGCGTGCAAAACGTGCGCTCTGGGCGCGCCCAGAGCACGCACGCCAGGTGCTCGATCAATGTCAACGCATTCTAGGCCTCTCTGATGCTTCTGCAACTAAACAGAACTAGGCTAATGATCATGAGAGAGCTAATAGACATGCTGGTAAGGTCATTAGAGCAACTTCCTAATGCAAGTCTAAAAGCATGCCAAAACTGGCCATGCTCCCAACCTGCTTGATGAAATGCCAAGGGTATCTAGGCATCTCTTCTGCTGGCCAAAGTCTCCAGTTTGGGGTCTCTTTAGATGTAGGTGATGGTGTCAAGGTTAGTTTGGCAAGACCAGAAACTTGTTAGTGCAAGTTTTTGAGAAAACCAAATCTGGATAGAAAATGAAAGGCATTATTGCATGGACCAAAAATACTCCAATGGGTCCAATCTCCTGGACTTAAGGGTTTGGTAGGGTGGTTTAGAAGCAGGAGAAAGATCAAGCGCAATAGGGCAAGATAAAATGTGGTTGCAGTAGAAAACACCCAACTGGACCAGAGAGCAAAAGAGGATGATTTTCTCAAATTTTCCAAAGAACACTAGTGGGTTTTTGCATAAAGTTGAATTATATACTCCTACTAACATCTCCCAACTTTGGTGGAATTTTTAAAGAAATATTTAAATAGGTTGCAGTGCAAACCACAAACTGATCCAGATTTGAAAACTTGAGGTAGGGTTCAAAATTTTCAAATAACTAAAAGAGGTTTTTGCATAAAAGTGATGTGGGAACATCACATGACATCACCAAATTTTGGTGGGGATTTTAAAGAAGTATTTGAAAGGGTTGCAGTGCAAATGGGACCCTAAAACTTATGAAAAATCATTCTTAAAGAAATAAAGCTCAGGGAAAATAATTGTAAAAATAATTCCACTGATAAAAAGAAATGGTCTTGGAAAGATATACAAGTCCAACAATATCTTTGGAAAGTTTTCACTTGGGGTAAAAACTCCATAATACAGGGGAAAAGAGTGGTTCTGAAACCAAAGGAAATCCAGAAAATAAAAATTTAATTTACCACGGCAAAATTTTAATTAATAAATCATGGTTAAAATTTTGGGGTGTTACAATAACCTACGCGGCCAAGGACGCATACGCATGCTACAACATGTACAGGCAGATCTTGGATATGAGGGCGTGTCTGCTTCCTGTAACCGACGAGTACATGGACAACCGCAGCGTCATGATCAAGCGTGCCAGGAAGGTCTAGATGTTGTACTTTATCTGTTTATAAGCACCTTTATCATTGGAATGTTTCATGCATTAGCCTATGTGTCGTAATTATCTATTTTGTTCGAAATATTTCTTTTAAGAACCCATTAACCTGATTGCTTTTTTAGTGGCTATTTGCTTATGTATGTAAACTAGTTCACTTGTCCCTAAAAAACTAGTTCACTCGGCTGTCGTGCTTTGAATCTCCTTTCTCCCAACATATTCCCCTCCTCAGGTGGACCCAGCAGGTCTCTAAATTTTCTCCCACTTTCTTTTTCAATGTAAACTGAGTTTTCTCCTAGTACTTTCCCCTAGAACCAACTCAACTGTCCCACGTCTAGCCTAAAAAATAATAATACCCCACGTACTATTAACTCATCAAATTAAAATGATATTTTATTTCGTAAGTTGAAAGTTCTTACAAAATAATAAATTAATAATAATAATTGTTTATATATAACTTGGCAAGTTAACTCCTAGTGATTGCGTACATAAGCTTGCAAAGATTTTACTGACGTGCAATCATGTGTTTATTTTTTTATAACATTTCTCTGTCTAGCCCAACATGATATTCTCACCCAGCCCAGCAAGTCCGCGGATTTCGAGAAAAATGCAAATGAGATTTAAACGGGCTACATAGATGCTACATCATTGTTTCACCCAGCCCACCAAATGGACTAAAAAACAAATGGACTGGCTGACATGTGGGCCAGTAGGTCGAAGCCTAAGAAGGCGTTGGATTTACATCCAATGGTCGGCATTCTTCTTCAATCTCTCGTCTTCTTGCTCCAGCCGCCCAAAGCAGCGTCGGTCGTGTCGCGTGCTCCTGCCTCTCATGGCCGGCTGTGATGCCGTGGAGGCCTCACCGCCCCCTACTACTCCCACCGCTGGCCCAGGGTATCCCTCTACTCACCCACACCCCCTGTTATTTTGCGGCGACGGCAGCCTCACGCCGCAGCCGAACCAGTGAACTCTCGTACTCCTCTCCACGTGGGCATCCACTGCCGCGTCTTCCCCGGCTCCGTGTCGTCCCCTTCCTAGGCCTCGCCGTCGTCCACCGCCTTGGTGCTCTCGGCGCGGCGTGGTCAATGTGGTCAACGACCGACTTCCATGGGAAGAGTATTGTACGTGGAGAGGCTGACAGCTGGGCCACGGCCACAGCCCAGTTTTGTTTTCTGATTTGCCAAGTAAGTCGTTTTGTCAGGCCTGTTGGGCTGCAAATCTTTCAAGACGAGAAGAGCTTCATTCGGCTGGCCGAGAAAATGGCCTATCAGTAATGAGAAATGGGCTGTACATTTTTAAAACACATCAAACCGACAATTAGTTTCAAATATCTTTTTTTCGTTTCGAGATTTTAAATTACATTAATTTTTATGCGTGGAGAATTTGTTGGATTTTATATTGATATACATTTATTTTTAAAATTAGTTTGAATGTGAGTCGAAATTTCAGGATTAAAAACAGTTCGGACCGCACCAAAATATGCAAAATTTTGTATAATTTTTTAACCGTGGCCACAATATGGGCTGTAATGCTAACAAAAAGAATATGGCCTCCAAAAAAAACCTTAAGAATTAGCAAATGGGTTGTATGTTGTTTTCCATAGATTTGAGGCTTTCCTAAAAAAGGTTGATGCACAAGCAGTGACTATTGGATGTCCATCGAACGGTCGTCGTGCTTCTTCAATCTCTGCTCTTCTTGCTCCAGCCGCTCAAACAAGTGTCGGCAGGAGGACTGCCTGCTCCCTCCTCCCCGCGGCCGGCTGTGCTGCCGCGCAGGCCTCACCGCCCCATCGTACTCCCATCGCTAGCCTAGCCACCCCTCTACTCACTCACACCTGCTGTTATTCTCCGGCGACAGCAGACGAACCAGTAAACCCTCGTACAGTCATACTCCCTTCTGCTTGGGAAACAACTGCCGAGTCTTCCCTGCCTCCGTGTC
Organism: Triticum dicoccoides; assembly: GCF_002162155.2. Lineage (NCBI taxonomy): Eukaryota > Viridiplantae > Streptophyta > Magnoliopsida > Poales > Poaceae > Triticum > Triticum dicoccoides. The sequence goes on along the minus strand of NC_041382.1, from coordinate 185,950,857 downwards.
ATTCCCTTCCTAGGCCTCGCCGTCGTCCACCGCCCTAGTGCTCTCGGCGCGGCCTGGTCAACGTGGTCAACGACCGACATGCAGCTGAAGTGGATTGTACGTGGAGAGGCCGACAGCTGGGTCCACGGCCGCACGCAAGGAAATGCCTCCTTATTACGCGCAAAATAATGATTCCTCCTCCTGACATCAGGGACCCACCGAAAGGGCCTCAGTATTTCGCGAAAAAAACGTTACCACCGCTGACAGCTCGGACCCACCAGCTATATCTTCGCACGCAAGGAAGTGCCTCCTTATTACACACAAAAAATGAATACTCCCCCTGTTAGCTGGGACCCAGTATAGTGGCAGGCTGACTTGTGGGCCTACTAAGTTGACGGGGACGGAGGGCTTTGTCAACTTAGTCAATATGCACGATTCTAGCTCCAGTGACCGTACGATGTCCATCCAACGGCCGTAGTGCTTCTTCAACCTCTGGTCTTCTTGCTCCAGCCGCCCAAACCAGCGCCGGTCGTGCCTCATGCTCCTGTCTCCCGTGGCCGGCTGCGATGCGGCGGAGGCCTCACCGCCCCCTACTACTCTCACCGCTGGCTAGGCCATCCCTCTACTCACCCACACCCCCTGTTATTCTGCGGCGATGGCAGCCTCACACCGTAGCGAACCAGTGAACCCTCGTACTCCTCTACACGTGGGCATCCACTGACGCGTCTTCCCCTGCTCCGCGTCGTCCCCTTCCTAGGCCTCGTCGTCGTCCACCGCCCTGGTGCTCTCAGTGCGGCGTGGTCAACGTGGTCAAGGAACGGCTTCCATCGGACGTGAACTGTACGTGGAGAGGCTGACAGCTAGGTCCACGACCGCAGCAAGGAAGTGCCTCCTTATTACGTGCAAAATAATTATTCCTCCACCTGACAGCGGGGGCCCACCGGACGGGCCACCGTATTTCGTGAAAAAAATGTTTGCCCCTGACTGCTGGGACCCACCAGCTACATCTTCGCACACAAGGAAGTGCGTCCGGGCAAAAAAAACGATTCGCCCCCCTGACTGCTGGGACCCACCAGCTACATCTTCGCAGGCAAGGAAGTGCCTGACAGTCGGGACCCACCTGGTCGAAGCGTATGTAGCATTGTCATTCTGGTCGCGAACGTGTACGTACATATATACTGGTGGATGTAGAGGCGCGCACGTGTCATAGTAGAGGCGCGTACGTGTCGTAGTAAAGGCGCACACGTAGCATGTACACGTACGTACAGCAGCCAAGGTGCAAGAAAGAAAATACGGCCACGTATGTGTACATACGAGCGGGGTCTCGAACGCCTACTCGCGCATACGTACGGCCAGGGCTCGTGTACATGGCTGGGTCGGAACGGAGAAACAGCGTCGTCGTCGTGTTCATGGGGAGGCAACGGGATGCGTTGTGTTCACGGGGAGGCAACGGAATGCGTCGGGTTCATCGGGAGGCAACGGAACGTGTGGGAACCAACCGGATGGGTCGGAACAGAATGCGTGGCCGTGTTCATCGGGAGGGCTTGGACGGAACAGGCGATGGAAACGAGGCCTGGCGTACCGCACAATGGAGGAAACAGACCTCCTACGTTCGGAACAGGGTCCTGTTGATCGGGAGGGGTCTGGCGTACCGCAAAACGGAGGAAACAGACCTCCTACGGTCGAAACGGGGGTCCTGTTGATCAGAAGGGGTGTGGCGTACCGCAAAACGGACAAAACGGACCTCCTACGGTCGAAACGGGGGTCATGTTGATCGGGAGGGGTGTGGCGTACCGCAAACCGGATGAAATGGACTTGTGTTGGAGCGCTACGGTCGAAACGGGGGTCCTGTTCATCGGGAGGGGTGTGGCGTACCGCAAAACGGGACTCCACGGGATACTATTCATCTCCACCGTCGACCTCCTCCAGCCTCCATGGGCTACCGTCGACCTCCTCCAGCCTCCACGGGCTCCTGTTCATCCAGCCTCCACCGCGCGCTACTCCACCGGCTACTGTTCAACCACCCCTCCACGGGCACCCCTCCACCGTCTACTGTTCATCCAACCCTCCACACCACGGGGTCCTGTTCAACCACCCCTCCACGGGCACCCCTCCATCGTCTACTGTTCATCCAGCCCTCCACCACACCACGGGGGTCCTGTTCATCCAGAGGCAATGCCACCGCTCACTGTTCATCCCAGAGGCAGCATCGATCGGCTTCAGTTAGCAGCAGTAGCGAAGGAATCGCTCGATCGGGTTCAGTTAGCAGCCATCGATCGATCGCTCGGGTTCAGTAACGCGTAGCCTGCAGTGCAATCGCTCGGGTTCAGTTAGAGCCCAACGCCTCGCTCGGGTTCAGTTAGAGCCAACGCCTCGCACACACGCGCGTACGTGTATGAGAGAAACGCGCATCGCTCAGCCCCCGACCTCGCACAATAACCGGAAACTCCTCGAAATTTTCCTCCCCCATGAGCACCGCGCTACCACCACCAGGGCCGCCGCCCCGGCATCCAAGACCCTGACACCACCGCACCCGAGACCCGTCGCTATCCCAACCAAAGAGACGAGTGGAAAGGTCGCTCCTTTACACACCCCTGGACGGCCCCCGGCGCTGAGACCCAAAGGGCCGGCCCAAAAAAGGCCTCCATCACCTGTCCTGCTACACGGGGTGCAAGACCCTGCTGCCGGGCGCGAGACGAGCTCGGTCCTGCTGCCGGGCGCGAGACGAGCTCTGTCTTGCAGCCACGGACGCGAGACGAGCAATGGACCGCAACTGGGAGCGGTCCATCCCTATGACGAGGGTAGAGCCCGGACAACGAGGGGAGGAATCGAAGGTCGAAAAAGGCCGCTCACAGACTGCCGACGCCGGAGGAGACCAGCCGCCGCCGTGAAACGGTCCAGACCTGCCAAGCTGTCGTGGAGCCATCCACGGCCGGAGCAGCAGCCACACCGGACCACTGCCCAACTCGCGCAGCCCGCCGAGCTCCAAGCGTCGGAGCCGCCGGACACGCACCTCCTGCTTCCGGCGAGCCACTCGCAGCCACCCGAACACGCCGGACCGAGCCACCACGCCGAAGCACCACCACGTCGGAGCCTCCCCCAGGCCGGAGCGCTGCAGAGGCGGCCAACCCGCGCCGCCCACGGCCCTCGCCGCAAGGTGCGGTAGCAGACAAATCTGGCCGGGGCCATCCGCCACCACCGGGCCCCCGCACGCGCCTCCCTCCAGGCCGCCGTCCGCAGCACGACGAGCACGCCGACGACCTCCAGCCACGCCACCCCGCCGCCACGGCCCGCGCTGCCCACGTGCAGCCCGCCGGAGGGACCCGATCCGGATCTGGATCGGGAGGCCGAGCCCCGCCGTCCACGCGCAGGCACGCC
>NC_041382.1:185942716-185946976 GCF_002162155.2 Triticum dicoccoides | reverse complement strand
GCGCCTCGCCGCCGCCGCGCCCCACGCCGAGCATGGCGCTCCCGCCGACCACCGCGTCCCGTGCCGCGCGTCGCCAAGCCAGGAGGGAAGAGAGCCCCGCCGCCGCCGCGACGCGGACCAGGCTTTGCCCGGCCGCGCCCTCCGGCGGCGGCGAGGGGAAGGAGAGGTAGGGGAGGGCTAGGGCCGGCGGCGCCTAGGGCTTCGCCCAGCCACTCGCGGGAGCGGATGGGACGAAGTGTTTTTTTACGCAATGTCACCTACATTCCCATTAGGGCGTGCATGTCCTAATCTCCTTATTAGATCAGTACCAACAATCTTCTTTCCTTTGTCTCATGCAGCCCCCAATCCAATTTAATTAAACAGTTGCAAGCGGAGTGTAGAAAAAAATATAGCGCTGCAAAAAGGTTTTTATGAAACGACGGGTGAGAAAATAGGTGGAAGACGAAGCTTTGGAGGCTCGCTGCTCTAAACTTGTAAGTATGATGCTAACTAAGTGACAATATTTTAACTTGGGGACGGCATTCCGATGACCTCATCAAGGTGATGCAAGAGTTGGCAACATCTGATTCGCGTCCACATATGTCCAGATCTTGGTCTGTGGCCAACAAAATAATCAAATGAGGGACAATGTCTAAATTGTTGACGGTATCTAGATTAGTATATTGGTGTGAATAATTAGAAATTTCTCACCGAGCATGACATAGATTTGCGGTGATGAGTATATTTTAAATGACGAGCACGTGCATGATTTTTACGGCTCCAATTAGCGGTTCGTAAAGAAAAATCAATCAGGAATTGGGGCCTATGTGTGAGTAGGAAAAAAACTCCTTTGATCTTTTTCTTGAACACAATATAGACGCATGCGCTTATATATACACGCATACACTCATCTCTATAAACACACACATACATCCTACCACGATGAGCACCTCCGAGAGACCGAGCCGACATATCATCTTAAGATTGACGAAATCACCAAAGGCGCCTCATAGTCGACGGGAACGTTTCCTTCCACTGAACACGTATCACGGGATATCCTGAAATAAATTCATGAATAAATGCGAGCATCAGTACTTGAACCCTAGTGTGCTGGGGATACCACTGTCCACCTAACCATCTAATCACATGTTGTTTCGCAAATCTTCTGATAAATTATTTATATATGTGAAGACAGAGCTAAACTACTAAAATCAAATCCTTTAAATTAAAATCTAATATTGGCTATAGATATCGAGCAATTTATTTTTTAAATCATCAAAGAGGGCATCAAATTTTTCACGACAGAAAGGGAACTAATAACTCAGAAAGAGAAGATGCATGAGAAGGATAAATTGGCGTGCATCTGCAAGCACAACACCTCGTGCTTCGGTACGAAGAAAACACTAATTGCCCGATCCTTCAAAACGCCCACCCACGCGGTACGACATCCGACGGTGCCACCGCCGGCAGGCAGGCGCACGAATCGAGCACAAAATGAGTTTTGGTGCCGAAAGGACATCTCCAATGCGAGGTAATACATATTTTGCCTTTATATAGTTTTGGACCATAACGCACACGTTCGAACCGAAATTTGTCCGCTCGGTTCCACACTGTCAGCCTGTTTGCTGCCATGAAATCATGGAATGCATCCTTTTCATCTTGCAACATGCACATGTCCTTCCATCTTTTTTCATGCACAATTCCTTCCATCCTTGCATCCCGTAACAATCCTCATATAGATCCTCCCATTAATAGCCCACAATTCCTTTTTACAATGCATGTAGACGTCCATGCATCTCATTCCTTTTAATCATCCAACTCCTTCCATCCTTTCATGTATGGCAATATCATTGCATCCCATATAAATAATCCTCAAATCCATCCTTCCTTTCATTGCCCGCAATTCCCCCTTTTTTAGGATGCACGTATGCAACGTCATGCACCTCATTTTCCTTTTAATTATCCGTTCCGACTGTCTAATCCCAGACCTCATCTTAGGGCTTGTTAATTGTCTACATACACACGTATATAAATTGGAGCGTTCTGATATACTATAGCGAGGTGGGACTATTGATTCAGAAAAGAACATTCTTTAAAATAAGGAAAAGCTAGCTCGCTGGTTGCTTCTTAGAAAGGACGAAGAGGTTGTGAGTTCGATACCTTTGCCGGCGTAACAATTTTTGCCTAAGCCCGTTCTCCTATTGCCGGGCTGCCACTTCAGCTCGGCCCAAGGCCCACGAGAGGAGATTTAGAAACGGAACAACCTAAAAGCTGGGCCTCGGGACAGAATTTATACCTCATATGGAAATATTCTAGGTTTTTGTTGACGTAGACTCATGGCTTGTTGGTATGGCATGTGTCATCTCTTGTTCTGGTCGTGGGTTCGATTCCATGACCTTTTCTTTTTCTACCGGAACGAAACATTTTATCTCTTGGCCACTTAGAAACAGTCAATTGCAAAAAACCACAAAGACCTTTAGTACCATCTTGAATATGTTTTAAATTCAAATTGAAAACATAACGAAACATTTTATCTCTTGGCCACTTAGAAACAGTCAATTGCAAAAAACCACAAAGACCTTTAGTACCATCTTGAATATGTTTTAAATTCAAATTGAAAACATAAATTCACAGGAAGAAAGCGTATTGTGACGGTGAACCCGAAGACCCAATCGTGCTTTATTATTACTAGGAAACATGCCCGTGCGTTGCAACGGGAGAAATAAATCATTCCACTCCCCTAGCGATCCTTTCGATGTTTCACTTCTCATTTCCACCACCAGCTCAGCGTCATCGATGTTGTCAGTTTGTCCACCTATTCATGATAACGTAATCATCCCAAGGCAATGCACTTCACCATCATACTCTAGGACGCCGCCCCACAAGCCCCTATGCTTGTAATTATGCGGATTTATGATGATAGTGAGTACCAGCCCTGTCTCATCTACAGATGGTGCATGCACCATCCCAATGTATGTCCCTTGAACTAAATTTCAAAATCACATGAAAGTCTTAGCAGGTCTGGAATCAATTAGCATATGTGAGACTTCCAAAATAATTTATTTAGCATCGACCGGGAGCAGGAAAATAGAAGTGCTATTTTGTTAGTTTATGGCATGGAACAACAATATATATGAGGGTCACACACCATGTCAACATCAACCATTTAAGTAATGCCATCTTGCTAACTCCCAAACATGCAAAGGGGGTATATACACCATGGATTGTTTTCTCACTCGACTGCAACACTGAATATACAGCATGGGCCGGAGGAAACTCTTAATATCAAAATGATTCAGAAGTATATAGCTACACTGCAGAGTACAGTTGGAATGCTGGCGGAAAAAAATATTTCATGGTAGAACAATTATTATTGAAATCATGAGGCCAAATGGCCAATAATTTAGTGCAGCTATGTGATTTTGGGCCAAAAGTGCTCATATATTTCGAGAGTACAGTGCATCTATCACTTTCGAGTTTTACGGAATATTTGTGCAAAACACTCACATCATGAAGTCAGAACAACATACTCACTTGTCCCAAATCATAAATCTTGGTATTGAACCTTCCCCTACCTAAAAGTTTAAATGAAATTGGATACATAAACTGCTGCTATTTCATGTGAATAACATGAGCGAATTAATCAGTAAGAAGTTTAATTCCCGAGCATGAACCCAGATTCTCACCAGATGTACCATGGTAATTGACCTGACAGGGGAAGAGGTAAAAAACAATGCAACTTCTAACTGATGGAAAGATCAGCTCTCACCATCGTGTTAGCTGCAACCTTTTCAAAATCCAGAAAAGTAATATCTTAAACTGTGATGCCCAAGAACAACCATTGATCAGATAGTTTTCTCCGATTCCAAACAAACTAAGGCCCTTGTCCCAACAAAAAAGAAGAGTTCAACACAAACCCAGTATTTTCGGTCTCATATGCTCACCAAATGTACCATGGCAATTGACCTGACAAGGAAATCGGTGATGTCAACCAGTGACGACGAAACAACCTTGTCCAGCTAGCCAGCCACTATGATCACAATACACAATGGTCCTTCTCGATTGCAGTTCCATTAAACCATGATTAGCATCAATGCAAATCCTTTTGCATGACAGCGCAGCAAGTTCATGTACTGAAAAATAACCCGATAATGAAGAGACCGTGCCCTGCATACCAAAAGTTTTTGCTCGTTTCTAGCAGGTTATGCTCAGGGTCAGAACTTAAAGTAAGTACAACTGACTGATGTTGCTCAATCGCTCCATGAATAGCTCCCCTCTCCC
>NC_041382.1:185921197-185942706 GCF_002162155.2 Triticum dicoccoides | reverse complement strand
AAAATAATAATAAAATATTCATATATGAAAAGAACGAAAATATAGCCCCGGCCTCCATACACCAAACAATGCATCTGCTCTCGCAAATTTCAATCTATTGCTAGTTTCTTACATTCAGCTTGCAGCCATGATAGGAAGACAAGTAGTTTCTCAACTCCTAAAAATAATGACATATGCCTTTTCCAACTACCTTCTAATAATGTGCAAGCAAGATTAAAATAACTTTAGACTTTTAACTTAAAGCAACAGATGCTACTATACCTATACATGTATCTGCTCTAATTTTATAGCTAGCTAGGAGCAGAAGTATTTAAGTCTTTAAGCTGCAGCAACATGCTCGTTGATTTTCCTATGAAGGCGGCAGTCAGTGAATGATAACATCGACTTTGCCATCTGGTTGTACATGCTCTCCGAAATCCTGTAAAGACAAGAAACCTTGAGAAGTTGAAATTCGGAATGAAGAAAATAGCAGAAGAGTTCAGAAATAAAAAGAAAAACCTCCTTCTCCAAGAAGCTATGAAGGATCTTGTTCTCCACTGCTTCTGCGATTGCTGCACACCTAGGAACTTGTGATACTTTCCTGAAATAAGTCAAATAACAGTGCAATTTTTATGCATAACTACTGCCACGTGTCATATCATGAGCCCTTCTGTATATTTGGGACGAATTTCCTGCTGTCAAAGACAATCTATTCTTGCACGTTCAATCTAAACAACCGACTACTGGTCATTAACAGATGGTGTTCGTCCATAGATACTAAGTTTGTTTCTTCTTCAGTAAACCATTGTTAGAATGTCATTACTTAAGCCATGCCTACGGTCGTATGAAAGTCTACTCTTCTTGCTGACATGATGTTCGCACTTGGTTTACTGGTTATGTGAGCTGCTGCAGGTTATGTTTTGATTCATGGAAGGCTCTTTGTTGGATTTGGGTGTGGATAGTATCAGCACCAGTTTACATCGCTGAAGCTGCTCCTTCAGAAATCAGGGGAGGTTTGGTGTCCGCATGATTTCTGGTGGCCAATTGTTTTCCTACTTGGTCAATCAAACAGAGGGGTCCAAGCAGAGAAAGGATATGGCATGCCTGGATGTGCACGCCGCTATCGTAGCCATATTGTCGCCGAATAAGAGCACGTCCTCTCAGTGCTTGGCGCTTAGGGGATGGGTCTGGCGCCGCCAAGGATTGTAAGTTCGAGGTCGGCGGCCCCATCTCGTCCTAGAACCGGTACCTGCGCCAATCGGCCGCCGCACTGCCGCGGCGTCGCCGCCATGAGGGGGAGTTCGTGTTGTAGCGCCTGTGGGGAGGCCTTCATCGGGTGCGAGAGATGGGGATAACCAGGGGCACAACTCTGGATCCATGCCGTCCGTCGCCGCCGCCGGCCGGTGTCGCCGAGGGGCAAGAGGGAGACGGCAGATGGGGACGGGCAGCGGTGGGGAGATGAAAGGGGATTTTTTTGGAAGAGTCGCTGCGAAAAGAAGGGCGTGTCGCTCGGGGGTGAGGGGCGTCGAATCGGTATTTTATTTCCGTCAATTGCTCACTGTTACACACGTAAAAAGTACTGCGGGTTTAATACCTAAAAACTACAGGGACCTTTGTGTAAAAAAGGGGATTTTTTTGGAAGAGTCGCTGCGAAAAGAAGGGCGTGTCGCTCGGGGGTGAGGGGCGTCGAATCGGTATTTTATTTCCGTCAACTGCTCACTGTTACACACGTAAAAAGTACTGCGGGTTTAATACCTAAAAACTATAGGGACCTTTGTGTAAAAAGGACGCAACGGTGAACCCGGAGACCCAATCGTGCTTTATTATTAGGGAGAGACTAGCACAAATGCTCGTGCGTTGCAACGGGAGACTACAAAACTTGCCTCCGGCAGGAATGCGGGTTGCGACCCCAAGAGCCTCCAGCACCCTGATCGCAACGGTCTGGCTTTGGAATGTCGCACGATACTTGAGGAAGAAAGGATGTGGCGTTCGCGTGCAGTGGATCATCAGCGGCAAAATCTCTACTATGACACTTAAGAAGAAAATTAACGTGCAATCATGTTATTTCTAGATGTTTACGGTTTTTTGACCATGGGCATTGGATATCGTTGATAACAGGATCACGTCATTAGGAGAATGATGTGATGGACAAGACACAATCCTAAGCCTAGCACAAGATCGTGTAGTTCGTATGCTAAAGCTTTTCTAATGTCAAGTATCATTTCCTTAGACCATGAGATCATGCAACTCCCGGATACCGTAGGAGTGCTTTGGGTGTGCCAAACGTCACAACGTAACTGGGTGGCTATAAAGGTACACTACAGGTATCTCCGAAAGTGTCTGTTGGGTTGGCACGAATCGAGACTGGGATTTGTCACTCCGTGTAAACGGAGATGTATCTCTGGGCCCACTCGGTAGGACATCATCATAATGTGCACAATGTGACCAAGGAGTTGATCACGGGATGATGTGTTACGGAACGAGTAAAGAGACTTGCTGGTAACGAGATTGAACAAGGTATCGGGATACCGACGATCGAATCTCAGGCAAGTACTATACCGCTAGACAAAGGGAATTGTATACGAGATTGATTAAATCCTTGGCATCGTGGTTCATCCGATGAGATCATTGTGGAGTATGTGGGAGCCAACATGGGTATCCAGATCCCGCTGTTGGTTATTGACCGGAGAGTTGTCTCGGCCATGTCTGCATGACTCCCGAACCCGTAGGGTCTACACACTTAAGGTTCGATGACGCTAGGGTTATAGGAAAAGTATGTACGCGGTTACTGAATGTTGTCCGGAGTCCCGGATGAGATCCCGGACGTCACGAGGAGTTCCGGAATTGTCCGGAGGTAAAGATTGATATATAGGAAGTATGGTTTTGGCCACCGGAAGTGTTCCGGGCATCACCGATAGTGTACCGGGACCACCGGAGGGGTCTGGGGGTCCACCAGGTGGGGCCACCAGCCCCGGAGGCTTACATGGGCCAATAGTGGGAAGGGACCAGCCCCTAGGTGGGCTGGGGCGCTTCCCACCAAGGCCCAAGGCGCCTCCAAGAGGGGAAGGGGGCAAACCCTAGGGCAGATGGGCCCTAAGGCCCACCCTAGGTGCGCCTCCCCCTCTCCCCCTTGTGGCCGCCACCCTAGATGTGATCTAGGGCTGCCGCACCCCTTGGGGTGGGAACCCTAGGTGGGGGCGCAGCCCTTCCTCTCCCCCTATATATAGTGGAGGCAAAGGGGCAGCCCAACACACGATTCGATCTCCCTGTTGGCGCAGCCCTACCCCTCTCCCTCCTCGTCTCTCGTAGTGCTTGGCGAAGCCCTGCTGGAGTTCCGCGCTCCTCCACCACCACCACGCCGCCGTGCTGCTGCTGGACGGAGTCTTTCCCAACCTCTCCTTCTCCCCTTACTGGATCAAGGCGTAGGAGACGTCACCGGGCTGCACGTGTGTTGAACGCGGAGGCGCCGTGGTTCGGCGCTTAGATCGGAATCAACCGCGATCTGAATCGCTACGAGTACGACTCCTTCATCCGCGTTCTTGCAACGCTTCCGCTTAGCGATCTACAAGGGTATATAGATGCACTCCCCTTCCCTCGTTGGTAGATTACTCCATAGATTGATCTTGGTAATATGTAGAAAATTTTAAATTTCTGCTATGATCCCCAACATATTTTGCCTAGTTTCACACAAAAAGATAAAACGTGGGTGATGGATAGAGTTGAGGGATACAGGATCTCGAACTGTCCGGGAACCCCCAATTCCCCGGCAGTTCCACACCAGGAAATTTGGAAGGTATATAAGTTGCTAGAATTTGATGCAAAGTGGCGGTGTGGGACTATTAATTCAAATCTGAAATCTGAAATCTTAGCACAAACTCTGGTTTCTGCAGTAGAAAGGGAGTGGAGGGCAGGTCGCGAGGACAAACTTTTTTAGTGGCCCATAATATAAAATTCTGGCCCGTTGACTTTTGTACCTGCAAACGATGTTCAGAAGCATAGACAAAAACTAGAGACAAAATTTAGTACCACCTCGAATATGTTTTAAATTTAAACTGAAAGCGTAAAATCACGGAAAGAAGCGTATTGTGACGGTGAACCCACGGAGTCAATCCGTGCTTTATTATTATAGGGAAAGGCTAGCACAAATGTCCGTGCGTTGCAACGGAAGACTACAAAACTTGCCTCCGGCAGGAATGCGGGCTGCGACCCCAAGAGCCTCCAGCACCCTGATAGCAATGGTCTGGCTTTGGAATGCCGCACGATACTTGAGGAAGAAAGGATGTGGCGTTCGCGTGCAGTGGATCATCAGCGGCAAAATCTCTACTATGAAACTTAAGAAGAAAATTAACGTGCAATCATGTTATTTCTAGTTCACTGCATAAACTTATTTGGATTTAATCTCTCAAACTAAACAAATGATTAATTCTATGAAACAAGATTCAGATATAAACGTCTTATCTTGCCAATTTGGGGTTTAATCAGGGATGGCATGCTCCTTTGTCACCCAAATATACATGTACTAATAGAATATCTATTGGATAACGGAACAGAAGGGGAAATAATCAACAATGATGGTGACCAATAACACAAGGAGAAATAATCAAGAATGATGTTTCCAGTAACATAAAGAGCATGCTGATAACTACATTGCAGTCGCCGCCAACCGAACGGAACTGCCGCACCCCAGAATATAAACTATGTTGTAGCGGGAGAGAAAAATCCTCATATGCACCATCTCCATTATTATGCTCATCATCTGAAGATAAAATATAATAAAAAATTCTGCAAAAAATAAGTACATATTAATTAATGCTAACAGAAAAAACTAAGACAGCTATGCATGATACACATCATATCCGGTTGTATCTATACAACCCGCAGATTTCAAATTTCAAACGATTTTGCAACTCAAACGGTTTGTCCACTGACCATATCAACTAATCCATACAAAGAAATTCACATAAATCACATAAAGGCAATTAGCTATCAGAACAAAATAATCTCGCGAGATGACGAACGATTCTGAAAACATTGCTTTATTTTCTGTAGCAATGGGGTTGGGTTTGCAACCATAATGAGGTAGAAATCTAGTACGCGAGTGGTGGAGTCATGGAGAAACTTATGGGCCAGAGCTTGGGGCCTACACGCCAGGGGCTGGGCTTCCTATAAGTGAAAAATTCTGAAAAGTATACTACTGGGCTATAGATGTTAGTTCGGCCACGCCTAGGGCTATAGCCCTAGTTGCCCTATACCTAATTTCGCCCCTGGTGACCATAACACATTTGGATCTATAAGTAAGAAGTAGTGCTAAACCTCTCATATCTATCCGCTGAAACCAAAAGTATAAAAATGATGAATCAACATGCAAGTTTTGCATTTGTTTCAATCACTATAAGTTTAATACCACATAATTTTAAATCTTTACAGAAAATTTAGCAGCGCAAAATGAGTTTCATACATATACATGTAATTGATATTTAGATGGATAATGAAATAACTATACATAAAGGAGGGAACTTTACAACACCTCCGCATACTTGTCGAGTAATCCCCTATCATCTTCCCTTCGCATCGCCGTCCTTTTTCTCAACACTTTATCTCCTCCACCATCGCCATGCCATGCGCTACAACTGCACCAAACATGAGCAGCCACATTATGAGATGGATTCAGAATAGCTTACCATTGCAGTAAGAAAACATTCCCTTGCATATGAAGACGACCTTGATTTTATTTAGATTGTACAATGAGCAGTTAAGTAAGATGCACTACAACAGATCCTGTTCAGTCCCAACCAGGCAAGTCTCTTCAAGTACTAATGATGAATGTTGTTCTTCATCCCCCATCCAAATACCGAAATAGCAAATTGTTTAGGCAAATAAACACTATTAGTTGGAGAAGGTTGTTCTTGCTTATAGGTCATCGAGACCCAACTTCTACACAGAAAACACATGAAACAGAAAATAAATTGTACCAAGGATGAATGAATGAACCGTGGCCCCGATGAATCAACCATACCCGACGATCGCGAACAGGAGTCAATGATGTGTGCGCTACCGTCGAGGTGAGCATCCTTGGTCGCCTCAACCACTTGAGCCTCATCCGCCTGTCCGGGGCCTCTCCATCACTGCATGCACGGCGGCTACATGTATTGACGTACGTGATGTTCGAGTTCACCAAAAACAGCGCGCTTAGCAAGTGGCTCCACAGCGATGAGGTGCTCGGATGGAGCAAGCACGTCCAGGTCGCGCTGGACGTGGCAGCCGGACTCAACTACGTGCAGAGGTATTCCAAGAGCAGTAACATCATGCTCAACACATGCTTCCTCCCTAAGCTAACAAACTTCGACCTTGCACTCGCGATCACCGCCGATGCCGAGGACGAAGCCCTTCGATGACATGGCACATAGTTGGCACGATTCACACGCACGACAGCGATGGCGAGCAGCAGCGCACACGCCACACGCACGCACGTCCTCATCTGCGATGACCACAGTGTCAGACTGCCAGTTAATAACTGTTGTCAAAGTTTTAGAAAAAATCAGTTTCGTCAGGCGTAAATGTAGCTGTTAAATGTTCAGTTTCGTCAGTTAGGATTTTCTTCAGTTTCATCAGTTAGATTGTTAGTGTAGCCCGTCATATTGATCGGATCGTGGGTAGCAAGCAAGGAACATTGGGATGGCAGGGTTCACGTCTCGGGCGTGGCCTAATTTTCCCTTTTCAGTATGCTCTATACTCACCTGATTGTGTTCATCGCCAGTGATCTCAGGGTCAAACAAGAGGCGCTGCAGCAGATCGGCAACAACAGCATCACGTCGTCCGGCTTCTACATGCTGAACACCTACATCATAAACAACAACGCACGCATCCGGGGCAGGGCGGTTGGGAACCTCGCAGGAAGATGAGGAAGGGGAGATCAGCAGAGAGCAGGCGCCGGTGACCTCACTGTCGATCTTGACGCGGAGGAGAGGAAAGAGGGAGCGTGGCGGCTGGGACTCGCCAGACCCTAAGCTGCAAGGGATGGTAGTGGAGGCAACCAGTCGTGGGGGAGGAGGGGAGTAGTTGTTGGCCCGGATCCGCCGCCGGGAGGCGCGCTGGGGCGGTTGCCCGCTCGGATCCATCGTCGGGCAGCGCTTTGGGGGCGCGGGGGCGCGACGCGATGAGGATGTAGATGGATGGGGGCGCCGGGTCTCGGGTACGATTGGGTCGTCGGGGTCGGCGCCGGTGGGTGGGTGGTCGGTGGAGGCGCCCAACGATGGTGGACAGGGCAGTGGTTGGTGGGGGTCGAGGGGTGGGGTGGGAATGAGCCGGGGAGGAAGAAGGTGGGGGCGTGCCGGCTGCGCACGGCGCGCGGGGCGTCGCGGGAGGTGGTGGGGCGGGGCGGAGCACGGCGAGGCAGAGCGTGGCTACGTTTTTCTCCCCTTCGTACCGGTTCGATTTGAACCGCGGGTTGAATACCAAAGAACACAGGGACCTTTCTGCAAATTTGCTAGCCTCGTTGGGACAATACTGGGCTTCTCCAACGACGTAGGAAAACTTTCACAAGGAATTAGTGCCACCTTGTTTATATTACGATCTTGTCCATACAAATCGTAAAAGCGTATTATGATATGAGAAGAAAGCGTATTGTGACGGTGAATCCATGGAGTCAATCCGTGCTTTATTATTAGGGATAGACTAGCAAAAGAGACCGTGCGTTGCAACGGGGTAACAAAAATTATATTTCGCCAGTTATCACAATTGCTCCGTCCCCCCATTGTCATCGACCTATTCATCCTTTCGCCCTTTTGCAAGTTTTATGATGTACACGAGCTTGTGGTTTTCATCATCATACTAAGCAAATGCCAGTTAGAAAGGAGAGGTGGAGGTCAAGGACTATTTTAAGTGCCATCTTAATGACTGGAGCCTCGATCTGTTTTACTCGGAATGCCTTACTCGAATGAATGCAACGTAAAAAAATAGTCCGTTGAAAGAATTTTTCAGGTATGCATGTAAATATATATTTAAAATTTATACACATTTTTTCTCAGGAATTATTCATATATAACATGTTATATTTTGAGTTAGTGTCTGATAGTTAAATATTTTGAAGAGTATTTTAATCTATCAGAACGCAATGCCTTCGACGTGGTTGATCCCATGATGATGATCTCGACTACTCCGCTCGCAGCTGACATTGAACCACGCCATCACAAGTGAATGTCTAATACTCCCTCTGGTCCTTTTTACTCTGCATATTAGAATTCTCTGAAATCAAACTTCACAAAGTTTGACCGCATTTATATGAAAAAATATCAACATCTGCCATGCTAAAGTTATAAAATATGAAACTAAGTCATGACACATTTATTGATATTGATTTTAGATTGTGAATGTTGGTACTTTTTTCTGTAAAATTGGTCAAACTTTATGAGGCTTGACTTCAGTCAAATCTTATATGCGAACTAAAAAGAATCGGAAGGAGTACTTTTAAAACTAATCTCCTCAAGTTGGACGTGACAGTCGCCCTTCCCATTCTACGGCTTACACCTAGTTCATACGCTCGTCCCTTATACACCCACTCACTTTTAAATTGTACACATTGTTTTTCAAAATGCATCAACCTTCCATTTAAAACACATAAAGACTTTTTAAATCACATGGACCTTTTTAAAGAGCATACATATTTTTTAAATTACGGATATTTGTATGTATGTGAACACTTTTTAGAATTACATGAACATTTTTTGAGAAAGGGTGAACATTTTTCAATTTATATGAACATTATTTTAATACGTGAAAACTTTTCTTAAAACCACACTAACAATTTTAAATGCATGAACGATTTTTAAAAATTGTATAACATTTTCAATAGGCATATAAACACATTTTAAATGTGTCACTCATATTAATTGGATTTCGAGTGTGATCACGTTACACACACGTGCCCAAGTTTGTTCTCAAAGATTTAGTCATCTTTCCGCTGAACACGTCTCACCAAAAGTAGCAGGTTGATTTGGCTCATAATTCTGGTCGAGCCGTTTCATCGGGACACAGGCAGCGTCGCATTTTGATTGGACATGCATGTCCATGCCCGGCAAGCACCCCATGCTTCTTTCCGAGGCTGAGTTAATTTCCTCGTTTCTCTTAAGCGAACCCTCTGTTTATTTATTGATGTCGTGGCTTGTTGATTGTGGCAACTCACGTGTATATAAAATAGGTGTGGTTTGATGTCAAAAAGCAATGTGGGACTATGACTTACAATACTGGCCTTATAGTTGTTACATCAGCACATCAGAACCAGTTGGCCCATAACACACTGGCGAGACTTCGTTGAGCCCAGCGCAGGCTGCCTCCGCCTTGCCTTACGTGGATAAGTGGGCCAACTTGGAAATATAACATCAGCCCAAAAGCTCATCGCTCGACGTTTAACCTACTAAGGAGACGAGACCTCCTCTCCGGCGCCTTATGCGCCCGTCCGCTTAGCGGGCGCTCGCGCGCAGCCTCACATGGGCCGGCCCAGGTAGCACGCTCTCTTCCTTTCTTCGCTTCGATCGCTCGCTCACGTTTCCTTTGTTCGTTGTTTTTTTTGTGTTCGTCCTTTCGTTCACAAAACTGAAAACGCATGAATCTGAAATTTACGAATCTGAAAAACAGTTCATGAATTTCCGAAAGTTCATCAATTTTGAACACAAAAAAATGAAAAAGTTCATCAGATTTGAAAAAAAGTTCATCGAATTTGAAAAAGTTCATCAGATTTGAAAAAAAAGTTCATCAGATTTGGAAAAAAGTTTATCGGATTTGAAAATAGTTCATCGAACTTGAAAAAAGCAGTTCATCCAATTTTGGAAATGTTCGTTAAAGTTGAAAAATTGTTCATGAAATCCAGTTACTTTTAATTAGAAAAAGAATAAAAGGACAGAAGAAAAGAGGTAAGAAAATGAAATTGACCGCAGAGTGGCGCGTGACGCGGTGGTTATGGCGTGGCACACTTAACCGCTAGGGCGCGGGTTTGAATCGTCATCCCCGCACTTGATTTTTTTGCATCAGTTTAGAAAAAAAAAAGAGAATGTGGACTGGCCCGTTGCGCATGGGGAGGTGTGCGTCCTGTACGGTTAACGCTGTATTCGTCGCTGAGTGCACCAAATAGGATCCAGCCCTACGAAGCATAGACTGGATCAATTGTGGGACGGACATACATCACCCAAAAAAAGCAAAAAGGTTAGAGAGAATAGTACCACCTCGGATGTAGGTAAAAAAACAGAAAGCGTAAATTCACGATAAGAAGCGTATTGTGACGGTGAACCCACGGAGTCAATCCGTGCTTTATTATTAGGGATAGACTAGCACAAATGCCCGTGCGTTGCAACGGGAAAAAACAACGGTTCCTATGAATGGGCCAGGTCGAGCAACTATGCCATAAGGCAATGGATGGATCGTTGATCAGGACATGCATGGGTATGATTCCCAGTAAATTGATTTGACTGAAGAGTGTAATTTTATTGTTAATTCATTCTTTAGATGACTATTGGTACATTCTAAACTTTAAAAGTAGAACATGAAATAAATAGCAATATCAAAAAATTTGAAGTAATACCAGCAACAAGCTAACCAATCGAGTGTGATAGTTGCAGTAAGCATCTATTCAAAAATAATAATGCATCAAGCATATTCTGCTCATATTTTTTAGTTAAGAATTTCTTTTGTGTGGAACTCGCATCAAAATGTATTTTAACAGAAAAAAATTTCTTGGAGGAATTCATATTAACATGTTTGATGCTTCCTGGGTTTGAGTTGAATCTGTAAATATATTCCATGAAAAAAATAATTTGTAAAATATATGCTCGATACCCTTAACTGAAGCTATGACTCTGAATTCGCCCTCATGTCACTTCCTATGTTTATTATCTATATCTACTCTGTGCTTCTTTTAACTAAAAGAAATATAACCAATTTAGTTCACAAATGACATCAAGATAACCAGATCATATGTTCAAGTCACAGCCCACCCCTCGTCTCCTGCTATGCAACCACACAATTAGAGATGCGTACCAAAGCACTGAAGCGAACAAAAAAAACCCAGGGATGCTTCCTTCCCGATGCATGTTGTTCTTGATGCCGAAGGACCGTGGCTTGTGTAGAGAGCAGACCATCAGATAATTACGCACACCAAGCCCAGCACGTTGGACACACGCCACACACATGATGGCAGAGACGCATGTAGCCCGCCAGCATGCTTTACCGCCCGACTGGTGCACATGAGCGCGCATCGCACGTCACACTCGCTGGACATAGTTACCTGACGCACGCGGCACACCAGCACAACCCATGTCCTCGTCAAACCCATTGTCTGCTGCGAGACAACGGACGTCTCGGTCGTCTCGTCCTCGTGTTCCCTTCTTCCTCCTCTCCAATCGAGAACTGCTAATTCCCTCGATAGATTAGGCGGGCGCGTAGGCGACAGACGGTCTCGAGCATTGCCAGAAAGCGCCATGGGGCTCCAGGACTCGCTTCTCAATTGGTTCCGAAGGTTTGCCGCCTAGCCCTCCTCTTCCATCCTTTTTGCTCATGGTCGG
Source organism: Triticum dicoccoides (assembly GCF_002162155.2). NCBI lineage: Eukaryota > Viridiplantae > Streptophyta > Magnoliopsida > Poales > Poaceae > Triticum > Triticum dicoccoides. Next base: position 185,931,175 of record NC_041382.1, on the reverse strand, counting down.
CAGGAGGGACGAAGCACCCTGTGGAACTTGCCTCATCGTATGCCTCCTCTCATCCGATGGCTCTATCTGCTAGTCCGCCTCTACTGCCGGATCCACCTTTTGCCTTCTCTTTCATGAGCCAGTATTTATTGGAGGGTTAGAGGCGGCATCCAGTGTTGCGGAGATTGGTGTCTCGTGTAGGAAACAAACATGAGCGGGGAGACCCGGAGTGCTTGCGAACAAAAAGACTCCAAGTGGGCAACATATATAGGACAAAAAATCACCTAAACGGGGCAGACGAAAACAACAATGCAGCGGGGGATATATAGATAGATTAAGTACCACCTTGGATATAGAAATAAATATAGACGTGTTGAAGAAAAAAACTGAAAGCGTAAATTCACGGAAAAAAACGTAAGGGCCCGTGCGTTGCAACGGAATAAAAAAATGTCCATGCACTTTCTTAATGACAAAACACAGCGTGCAAGCCATAATAACCAAGCTCTCCTTTTTTAGTGAGAGACTCATGCATTCATGGTAAAAACTAATGTATATTTTAAGGTAGATGCATGATGTTAATATCATATAGTATGATTTATATAACCATGAATGCAACTATATCGTAGATCAAAAATATATCAAATGAGATACTTTTACTTTATGAAATATCATAAACTTTGTGAATACTTCAAATGATATTAGTAGAAACCGTAAATTTTTCAGAAATTTAGAAAATCAAATAACATACTTAGAGTTTGAACCTACTTGAATTTAAATTTAGTTTGAAGTTGAACAGGAAATATTAACTATATGTAATACTCCTATGTAAATATTTTATTTGGATCTTTAGTGCTCCATATAAGCAAACATAAATTTTACAAGGCATTTGAATGAATTTTGGTTCAAACAATCCAATTTTTGTTTGAAATAAAACGAAAGTAGAAAAGGAAAATAGACAGAACCCATCCCATGAGTAGATCGGTCCTCTCTCTGTTTATTGGATCAGATCTCTTTCTTGTTGGCACCTGCAACCAGCTATCTCATGTATGCCCTTCTCTCTCGATCCATCTGATCTCGTACGATAAACTGAACCCACACCTCACCCCATTTTTCTTTGTTTCAGAGAGACTTGTTGATTGTCTACTTGCGGACAAATAAAAATCGGTGGGATTTGATGTGAAGTAGCAAGGTGGTACTATCAATTAACAGAAGCAAACTTTGTCTTCTAAAAGAAACTGAAAGGCAACTCTGCTGGTTGCATCCTTTACTACGTAATAACGTAGAGGTTCTTGGGTTGATCCCAAAAAAGAGCAATATTTTTTCCTTATTCCAGGATGCCTTGCAGTTATTTTTGCCTAGATGGGCTAAGGGTCGATAGCGGCTTGGTGAAGAGGGTGGGGCGCAGCAAGTTGTTACGCATCAGCTTCGTCGCCGCGCCGCCGGGCCGCCAAGCATAAAATAAAGTAGTCGTCCGAGGGCTCGTCCGTGGGACTGAACAAGAGCTTTGGCCGGCCGGCGGCGACGGACTGTGGTTTGCCCGCCGGAGGTGGAGCTCGAAGAAGCGCAGGGACGAGAGCGTGGCCTGCCACGAACATGAGAAGCCGGCAGGTAGGCAAGGATTTCCGTGACGACTTTGTGTGGCAACGGTGACCTCTGTGCCGAGGCATCATCGTCCTGCTGCTTCTCCTACTCGTGTGCCGCCATCGATCCTTGTGCTTAATTGTTCTTGGATGTGGTGGCTTCCGATGATGGCCCGATCGGTGATCTCTTGCGTGGCTGCCCATGATGGCTCGATCTAATTTAAAACGGGGAGAGATCCAAGTTGGCTATGTGAAGCAGGAATTGTGCTTGTGTACGTAGAGGTTGCAAGTTGGTGTTTGAGTTTGATTCGGTTTGGGCGTCGCCTGTGTTGTTTCCTAGCTAGTGTCTACGTGTTTGTGTAGTACCACGTGACCAGAACTAACGTCGTGCGTGACGGGCCACATGATCACATGAATAGTACCACCTCAGATGTAGAAAATAATTTAGATGAAAAAAATTGAAAGCGTAAATTCACGGAAAGAAAGCGTATTGTGACGGTGAACCCACGGAGTCAATCCGTACTTTATTATTACTAGCAAAAAAGCCCGTGCGTTGCAACGGGAAAAAAATATATCACATGCCTCTAGCCCAATAGCCCCATGGCTAAAAGGCCCCATAAGTTTGTGCCCTCTATTTCAACACATCACATTACTCATGACAAACAGGAGCAGAACGGAACGAATGGGCAACGAACAATGAAAAAGGAGCAAAAATATTCTCCGACACAATTTCACAGTGTTCCGAGAAAAATGCAAAGCTAGTAATTTCACAGAAATGCCACTTCTAGAATGCATAAAAAACATAATCCGGCCAATCATTTTATAATGATATGTTCACACACTTAAGTTGTGCTATTACTGCCTCGTGTTTCAATTGGTAACTAAGAAAATTAATGATGTCGGGTGTTGTTTGAGGATGAAAATTGTTGTCTCTCATACTCTTAATCAACTCAAACACTCTGATATGTAAATTCAGGTATATACATTTAGCTTGTACTACAAAAAAAGTAAAGCTAGAAACCTAGCAAGTACTATTATTTTTCAAGGAAAACTTGAAAGAGGAATAACACAGAAAAAATGAAGAACATCTGGAAGCACTACATGCATTTGTGAGTCCAAGCATAGTATCTGCAAGAAATTATTCAAAAAATAAACATGCCTAAAAAATTTAGAGACCTCATGATAGGTGGACTGATGCCCAATATATCTTTAGATAAACAATGAGCCTGTTTCCCCAGGTAGTCTGATGAACTGAAGCAAATTATCCGCAAGGAATAGAAAAGAAAATTAGTAGATCATCCAAGGAACAAATGGGCAAACAATAATATAATCTTGAAAAGAAACACCAATTTCAGTAAATTTTACCACGGAACAATTGCAGTTCTCTGTCACTTCTTTCCTTGTACCCAAAATAATTCCAAAAATACCATACCGCAAATTACAAAAATTCCACAGACCTCATGAGAGGTAACCTGATGTACTTTAGTCCCAGTATAGTGTTTCTACTTAGCCTAATAGGGGCAGTGCAGTTCAAAAAACTAACAAATCAAATCAATCAAATGCAAGATATTTGTTCACTGTAACTATTCCACAAGACTGTGCTCAAATATAAGCTATTTAGAGGAGCACAACTATAGTACTGTGCGAAATTTAGAAATCAGCATGTGTGCGCAAGTGCAACTCAATTGCATACCAGTTTCGTGATGGCAACTAAATCTGAAATCCAAAAGCTAAAGTAACCTCAAAGTTGAAATACCGCATCCTTGCAACTATGTTTGCACTGACAAATTGACTTCTTGCTAATGGAGCAACCCAACCCAACAATTAGTCGTAACATAATAAAAATACTGCAATGATACATTTTTGTTGGTAAGAAACATAATTTCAGTGCAAGAGATAAATTATTTGTTTCACCGTGCTAGAGATAAATTCTTTGTTCCACCGAAATGACATAATTTTTATGTTCGGGAAACTTGGATGTTTTGGCAAGATCCTTGTGCAAGTGAACCGATACACTGATAAGACATTGATATTCTAAGTGAATAAGTAAAGCATATATAACCGCAAAATGGTACCGGATAAAAGAAACTGACAATGCAATGAAGATAATAACAAAGAAAGGAACTCCAAACATAATCAACCAGCAAAAAACATATAAAATAAATTTTGCAAAGCCCTTCGCATTTGTTTTTGTCTTGTGCTAAATAGTAGGTCTGGACCGGTCGGCGGACAGCCCGGATGGCAAAGTATGTCCAAATGCATAAAAACATGGTCTGTCTAGGACACATCTAGATGTGACATAGTTATGTGTCACATCTAACCTGATGTCCATTATGTTTGTGGTCTATTTTTTCTCAGTATTTTGTTTTTGTTTTTTGTTGTTGCGGTATTTGTGAAAGTTTAGATGTGACATCCTTAAAAAACTAAAAAACATATATATGTGAATTTAACAAACTGTAAAAACAAGCTTTAAAAAAAACTGTAAAAACAACAATACGTGTGTCATGGTCTCACCCATCCCGGCTTGTCTCCTGCAAGCTGATCCGCACCCGTCGGGGCCCTGAGGCTACCTCCCGGCGCTGCCTCTTCCAACTGCGCCGGCTTTCTCCCTTCTTCTCTCTCTAATCTCGCTCTCTGTCTCGCACGTTTTCTCCAGGGAGCCCGCCATGCCTCTCCGTCTTCGTCCGCCGCGCCGAGACCGCCTCCTGCTGCTGCCGGGACCCTGCTCTGGAGCCGCCGCCACTGAAGGCCGGCCGACGGCGATGGAACAGTAGGAGCAGCAGCTCCGGCACGTGCAGCAGCTGGCACGCCCTCGCGCTCCTCCGCCAGAGCAAGGCCGGCCAACGCGCGCTGGTCCCTTCATTGGCTCCAGCAAGCTCGTCGGCGGCGGGGAGGCCTGCGACGGCGGCGGTGGCGACGGGGCTACTGCGGTTGGGGCAACCAACCCTGTGCCGTGGTGGTGGAGATGGTGCGTCGCATTCGTCGGCCAACTACGGCTGCATATGGGACTCCTGGCGGCAGGCCTGTGGTCGGCCAACTATGGTATGGCTGTGTGTCGTATCTTCGGCAGCTCTCTTCTCTTTGATTTGTTCTTGTCCCTCATTTTTCCTTCTTGATTTGTTTCCTTCTTGATTTTGGAGACTGTCGTGGTTCTAAGCCTGACAGTAGAGTGGGGGGTAGGTATGGAGAGGCAAGGTCCTAGCTATGGAGAGGTTGTAACACAAGGGATGTACGAGTTCAGGCCCTTCTCGGAAGAAGTAATAGCCCTACGTCTCGGAGCCCGGAGGCGGTCGAGTGGATTATGAGTATATGAGTTACAAGGTGCCGAACCCTTCTGCCTGTGGAGGGGGTGGCTTATATAGAGTGCGCCAGGACCCCAGCCAGCCCACGTAGGAGAGGGTTTAAGGTGAGTTAAGTCTGGGGCGTTACTGGTAACGCCCCACATAAAGTGTCTTTACTATCATAAAGCCTACTTAATTACAGGCCGTTGCAGGGCAGAGTGCCTCTTGACCTCCTGGTGGTCGAGTGAGTCTTCGTGGTCGAGTCCTTCAAGTCTGTCGAGTGAGTCCTTCGTTGGTCGACTGGAAGGCGACCTCTTCTAAGGATGTCCTTGGGTAAGGTACTTAGATCAGGTCCATGACCCTACCCTAGGTACATAACCCCATCATTAGCCCCCGAATGGATTGAGGCTTCGAGTGAGGAAGGAGTTGATGTCGTTTCCGATTAACCTTTGCGCTCCGGTCGTGCGCTGTTCTGGACCAAAGAATCTCTTCGTCGATGGTGAGCAACTTGTCTTCAGTCGACTCAATCCATTCTCTTCTTTCGTCGAGTGATCTTTCGGGCTTCGACGATTCCCGAGCGACGGATCGCGGGAAACCCCGCGTCTGACAGACTGATCTGCCGTTCGCGGATTCCGCGGGATGCGAAATTTGGGGACGCGCGCGAAGTGGAGCGGACCACGGCGTTCGGATGGGACGGGACATAGACGCCTCGATCTCCGCGCCGCTTCCTCCGCCACGTATCCCATCTGCATAACTGTTCCTGATATGATTAGATCGACCGGGCCCACATGTCATCCACTCGGAAGGGACCTTATAAATGCGACCGGCGAGGATTTCTGTACTGAGCCTCAGCATTCTCTCTCTCTCTCTCTGCTCCCTTCGCCCCCGTCCAGCGCGCTCGCTCTCGCCCCCGCACAACTCCCCCACGCGCACCTCGCCGGCAACTATGGCCAAGGAGAAGACGGCGGCGCTGGAACGTGCGAAGAAGGCGTCGGCGTCGGAGAAGGCGAAGGGGAGATCTACCAGCCGCGGAGGGTCTTCTTCCAGATCCCGCCTGCCGAAGGGCTGGGTCCAAGGAGACTGGATCCAGTCGACCATCACAGAGAAAGACCTCCTCGACATGGCCAACGAGGGCTTGATCCCTCACGGAGCTGCGAGGCTTCCGGGGAAGGAGTGGCAGCCCCAGCCAGAAGAGGGTGAGTGTGTGCTCTTGGCCACCCATGTTGATCGTGGATTTTCTTTGCCGCCGAGTATTTTCTTCCGTGGCTTCTTGAACTTCTTCAGAGCGCAGCTCCACCACTTTACCCCAAATTCTATTGCCTATCTTGCCGCGTTCGTGTCCATGTGTGAGGGTTTCCTGGGCTGTCGACCGCACTGGGGTTTGTTCAAGCATATATTCACGTGTCGCTCTCAGACCGTGAAGAAGGCGAGCCCAGGTGATGAGAGAACCCGAGTCGTCCAAATGTGTGGGGGCCTGGGGATCCAGGTGAGGAATAAGAGCACCTTCCCGCCCATGACCTTTCCCGAGTCAGTCAGAGGCTGGCAGTCGACTTGGTTCTACTGCCAGGACCAGTCGACGCCGGGGCAGTCGAGTGGACTCCCACAGTTTACCATGGACCGAGTGAACAAGCCTTCCTCTCTGAAGTTGATTCCGGAGGAGAAAGCTGACGTGAAGATGTTGATGGAGCGCGTGGTGCAGCTGGTTCGGGAGGGAGTGACGGGCATGGATCTCCTGGAGGTCTTCCTTAGGCGTCGCATCCAGCCCCTGCAGTTCCGGAGCCACTGCATGTGGTTGTACTGTGGGACTGAAGACGAGACTCGAGTCCATCCGGAAGCAGTCGACGATGTCACTCTGGAAAGATGGATGGTAGCCGTCACCGGAAACAAGGACAACCCACGCGGAGCCCGAAGGATTCCTCCACTCGACCACAATAGCGATCCAAACAAGGTACGCTTGCTCTGCTTTCCACTGTGTTCTTGTCACACTTATTTCTGTTTATCCTGCCGACTGGTCGACTGATCCTTGTCTTGATATCTGCTAGGCTCTCACCGAACTGTACTCGATGCCCAATGGGGCACAAGCTCCGACTGAGGAGGGTGAGGCGAGTGGGGGCGAGAGCCAGGAAGAGGAGGAATGGGACTCGGACGTTGCAGAGGATGATGACGACGATGATGATGATGACGGTGATGAAGATCACGTTGAGGATGAAGAAGAAGAGGAGGAGGAGGTCGTACCACCGCGCTCAGAAAGGCGGTCGAAGCTTGTCCACGACCCCTCGACTGAACGTGGCAAGGGGGTTGCGACCGTTGTTCAGTCGACCAAGCGCCCTCGGACCACCTCTCCGGTGCCGACTGAAAAGGCGCCGAAGCAGCCCAGGGCGGCCCCGTCGAAGACGATTAAGCTCCTACCGAAGATGAAGGTGTCCATCCCTACCATATCAGGGTAATCGTGCTCTTTGAATCTTCTTATTTTGTGTGAACTTTGTCTCTGGTCGACGCTGAAGTTAGTCGACTGATCCTTTGGAGTTGCAGTGCTGCTACTTCTGAAACCTCAGCCCGGGCTGATGACCATGAGATGGAGGACGCAGCAACTTCGAAACCAGGTACTGTATTCTTAACGCCGTTCTTAGTCGACTGACTCGCGATCTCTGATCCTGATTCTTCTTTGTAGCTCCACCCACTGCTGTTATCAATCTTCCTGATGATGATGAGGATGAAGAACCACTGAAGCGCAGGAGAAGTAGGAAAGCGTCCGCCAGTAAGGTGCCCCAGGATGTGACGGCGCCTGAGATTCTGATTGCGGAGGAAGAGAACACCACTCGACACACGGTGTCCTTCGCAGATCCATTGACGAGTGCTCAGCAGCCCTCCCTCTTCACGACGCACCACGTCCCAGAGGACCAAGCTGGCGCGGCGAAGGAAGCGATACGCCAGGCGGGAATCATGATGGAGCAGTTAAAGACCATCCGGGATGCGAGCCAGGCAGCTTATGACGCCAGTTCTGCCCTTCAAAGCAATGTTCAGGTCAGTCGACCACTGTTTGTTCTGTTGGATATGCAACCAAAAACTTTTCCTTTCCGGAATTTATAGTAGTCACCCACTGGGTGTGTCGATTAGACTCCATGTTTAGCGGGGGCACGCTGAGTGCACCCGCTGGGTGTAGTCCCCAAGGCTAAGGTCGACTGCTGGCAGTCGGCCTTAGGCTTTATGATGTCAATCTTTCTGTCAGTCGACTATGTCGACTGGATTTCACAAACCGGTGGGGGCACGCTGAGTGCACCCACTGGGTGTAGTCCCCGAGACTGTGGTCGACTGCTTGCAGTTGATCACAGTCTTAAAGAATACATCTCTCTCTTTTTTTTGAGGTCGACTGGTCGACTTTGTCTTCAACAAGATTAGTGGGGGCACGCTGAGTGCACCCACTGGGTGTAGTCCCCGAGACTACGGTCGAATGCTTGTATTCGGCTGTAGTCTTAGAAACGTGTGTTTTTTCCTTTTTCACTCGGAAGTGAATTATATTTGACATTTAGTCGATTGGTTCTTCGCAGAACTCTTGTGATCTTGTGGCTCGCTACTCTGAGCTAGAAAACAAGCACACTCAACTCGAGCTGAGCTTGAAGCTGGTTCAGGAGAAGCTGACGAAGGCCAAGGAGGAGACCGAAGGTATGTTTGGTGAGACCCTGACGACTGCTTTTCCCCTTGCTTGTTTCAAAATCTGATCTTGCTGTGACTTGCAGGTAAGGTAAGGGAGGCCCAACAGAAGAAAGACCTCGAACTAGCTGAGAAGATCAAGCTTGCTGACGAGAAGTTAGCTTCAGTCACCAAGCTTGAACAAGACAATACCAATCTGAAAGCTGCTCTTGGGATTGCCAACAAGGAGGTCAGTCGACTAAAAACTGATAAAGCTGCCCTGACCGACCAAGTCAGCAAATTGACTGGGAAGAAAACTGATCTGGAGGCCTTCCTGAGTGGTCTTGCCAAGAAGCTGTTTCTTATGCTTGAAGGTAAGCCTCTATGCTCGGCAAACATTTCCAATCGTGGTTTTTCCATTCGACCATCCCCTTGACTCAGTGATCATCCTTGCAGAATTTTGCCAAAACTTTGAAGAAGAAACTAATCGACTGGAGCCCAACCTCGACCCCGTCAATTCTCCGGTGAACGACGAAGTTGCCATGGATGTTTTCTGACTGGAGTCTCGTGTTGCAGCTGTCGTGGATTATCTCGCAAGGCTGAAGGCCGCCACCTCTCGCATCGACTCGACACTCTGGCCTGAGGAGACACTTCAGAATGACCTTGAGTCGCTGATGGCCCGCTTGAACACGATCCCTGGTCGAGTGCAGGAATGGAAGAAGTCCTCGGCTCGGTGTGGTGCAGATGTTGCTTTGTGTCTGGCCCGAGTCCACTGTAAAGATGCGCGAGAAAAGAAGCTGGCGGCCCTTCGGGTGGCCAACACCAAGAAACACGACTTCAGGTCCTTTATGGAAACTTTCCTTGCAGCTGCCACTCGGATCGCCGACGGAATTGACCTTGATGAATTCGTTGCACCTTCCAGCCCTCCACAGGAGGGGTAAAAAACTTCTTCTGGCTCGACGCTTTAAATTTGCCTCGGTATGCCGAGTGGAATTGTAACCGATAAACCTTAACAGGCTTAACGCCTGAGCACTTTCGGTTCCTTTAGATATCGATTCAAACTTGAATTTGGTGCTTGAATATGATTGCCTTTGGCTCGAAATGTCTTTTGTAGGTTCAAAGCAAGGCGCCTTTACTGCAATCGACTTATTCTTTAGTCCACTTAGGCGAGCACTGGGCTGCGGCTAAGCCTCTGAGTGGAAGCCCGGCTTACCACTCGGTAGGATTTCTATAACTTAGGCGAGCACTGGGCCGCAGCTAAGCCCCCGAGTGAGAGGTTTGTTCTTCACTCGGTAGGATTTTTGTAACTTAGGCGAGCACAGGGCTGCAGCTAAGCCTCCGAGTGAGAGGGTAGCTCTTCACTCGGTAGGATTTTTGTAACTTAGGCGAGTGCTTGAACTGCAGCTAAGCCCCCGAGTGAGAGGATTGCTCTTCACTCGGTAGGATTTTTTACAACTTAGGCGAGCACAGGGCTGCAGCTAAGCCCCCGAGTGAGAGGATTGCTCTTC
>NC_041382.1:185887642-185920979 GCF_002162155.2 Triticum dicoccoides | reverse complement strand
TTGACAACTTAGGCGAGCACAGGGCTGCAGCTAAGCCCCCGAGTGAGAGGGTCGCTCTTCACTTGGTAGGATTTTTGTAACTTAGGCGAGTGCTTGGACTGCAGCTAAGCCTCCGAGTGAGAGGGTCGCTCTTCACTTGGTAGGATTTTTGACAACTTAGGCGAGCACAGGGCTGCAGCTAAGCCCCCGAGTGAGAGGGTTGCTCTCCACTCGGTAGGATTTTGATAACTTAGGCGAAACGGATTCGCAGCTAAGCCCCCGAGTGAGAGTCTGGCTCACCACTCGGTAGGATTTTTACAAACTTAGGCGAAACGGATTCGCGGCTAAGTCACCCACTGAGGGGGAATTTTATTTGGACAAAAATAAAAAGTGACAGAAATTATGGAGGAACTATGACACTATTATTTTGAGGTCCATGAACTACAGAAGTACTTTATTGCAACTCATCCGAGTGATAAAACTTAAGTGTAAAATGGGCGGAGTAGCTCCGCGTTCCAAGCTCGGGGCTCGTCGATATTATGCTCGACGTTGTAAAGACGGTACGCCCCGTTGTGGAGAACCTTGGTGACGATGAAGGGGCCTTCCCAAGAAGGAGCAAGCTTGTGTGGTTTGTGCTGATCCACTCGGAGAACTAAATCCCCTTCCTGGAAGGCTCGACCTCTCACATTTCTGGCGTGGAAACGACGCAAATCTTGTTGGTAGATGGTCGACCGGATCAGAGCCATCTCCCTTTCTTCCTCTAAAAGGTCGACTGCATCCTGCCGCGCTTGTTCAGCCTCTGCTTCGTTGTAGATTTCAACTCGAGGAGCATTGTGGAGAAGATCACTCGGCAAGACTGCTTCAGCTCCGTAGACCAAGAAGAATGGAGTTCTTCCGATCGACCGATTAGGTGTGGTCCGCAGCCCCCAAAGCACTGAGGGAAGTTCGTCGACCCAAGCTCCAGCTGCGTGTTTGAGATCACGCATCAGTCGAGGCTTCAATCCCTTAAGAATCAGTCCATTAGCTCGTTCTGCTTGTCCATTCGACTGCGGATGGGCGACTGAAGCGTAGTCGACCCGTGTGCCTTGGGAGTTGCAGAAATCTCTGAATTCCTCTGAGTCAAAGTTCGACCCATTATCCGTAATGATGCTATGCGGGACTCCATATCTGAATATTAGTTCCCTGATGAAGCTAACAGCAGTACCGGTGTCAAGGCTCTTGATTGGTTTAGCCTCGATCCACTTGGTGAACTTGTCGACTGCCACCAGTACATGCGTGAAGCCACTTCGTCCTGTTCTCAAAGGACCGACCATGTCCAGTCCCCATACTGCGAAAGGCCAGACGAGTGGGATGGTCTTCAGGGCCGACGTAGGCTTGTGCGACATATTCGAGTAGAACTGACATCCCTCGCACTTATCCACTATATCTTTTGCCATCTCATTCGCCTTCGGCCAGTAAAATCCGGCTCGGTATGCTTTGGCCACGATGGTCCGAGAGGACGCATGATGACCACAGGTCCCCGAGTGAATATCATTGAGGATGAGTCGACCTTCTTCTGGTGTTATGCACTTCTGACCAACTCCAGTCGCGCTTTCTCTGTATAATTGTCCTTTGATTACGGTAAAGGCCTTAGATCGACGGACGATCTGTCGAGCCTCTTCCTCATCCTCCGGAAGCTCTTTTCTCAGGATATATGCGACATACGGAACTGTCCAGTCGGGAATGACCACCAAAACCTCCATGATCAAGTCGACCACCGCTGGGACTTCAACTTCAGTCGGATCTGTGGCACTCTTGGGCTGTGGAGTTTCTTCGGTGAAAGGATCTTCTTTGACTGACGGAGTGTGTATATGCTCCAAGAACACACCACTCGGAATGGCTTCTCTCTTGGAACCTATCTTTGCTAGATCATCAGCTGCTTGATTTTTCAGTCGGGGTATATGATGGAGCTCCAACCCCTCGAACTTCTTTTCCAGCTTCCTCACTGCACTGCAGTATCCAGTCATGGCTGGGCTTCTCACGTCCCACTCTTTCATCACCTGATTGACCACTAAATCCGAGTCGCCATAGACCATCAGGCGACGGACGCCGAGTGAAATGGCCATGCGCAACCCATATAAGAGGGCCTCATATTTCGCCTCATTGTTGGAGGAATCAAAGTGAATCTGGAGCACATATCTGAGTTTATCTCCTCTGGGGGAAACCAGGACAACCCCAGCACCAGAACCATTCAACATCTTAGAGCCATCAAAGAACATGGTCCAATGCTCCGAGTGAACTTCAGTCGGCTGCTGTTGTTCAATCCACTCGGCGAGGAAATCTGCTATTGCCTGGGACTTAATGGCTTTCTTTGCCTCAAACTTGATATCAAGGGGAAGAAGTTCAATCGCCCATTTGGCCACTCGACCAGTTGCATCTCTGTTGTGCAAAATCTCTGATAGTGGAGCGTCGCTGACGACTGTGATGGAATGATCAGAAAAATAATGAGCAACCTTCTTTATGGTCATGTATATTCCATACACAAGCTTCTGATAATGAGGATATCTCTGCTTGGATGGAGTCAAGACTTCAGACAAATAATACACTGGGCGCTGAACTTTGAGAGCTTTTCCTTCTTCTTCCCGCTCGACCGTTAGCACAGTACTGACGACTTGTCTTGTGGCTGCGATATAGAGCAACAGAGGCTCTTTGCTGATTGGAGCAGCAAGCACCGGCTGGGTGGAGAGCAGAGTTTTTAGCTCGGCAAACGCTGCATCAGCTTCTGGAGTCCACTCGAACTTGTCTGTCTTCTTCATCAGTCGGTAAAGAGGCAATGCCTTTTCACCGAGTCGTGAGATGAATCGACTTAATGCGGCCAAGCATCCAGTAAGCTTCTGGACATCGTGCACTCGCACAGGGCGTTTCATTCGGAGAATAGTGCCAATCTTCTCTGGGTTAGCGTCGATTCCCCGTTCGGAAACGAGAAAACCGAGTAACTTGCCACCAGGAACTCCAAATGTGCACTTTGATGGATTGAGCTTGATATCATATCTTCTGAGGTTGGCAAATGTTTCGGCGAGATCAGCGAGCAGGTCGGAACCTTTTCGTGACTTGACAACGATATCATCCATATATGCTTCCACATTCCGACTGATTTGAGTGAGTAGACACTTCTGAATCATTCGCATAAATGTGGCTCCGGCATTCTTGAGGCCGAATGGCATGGTGATATAGCAAAAGCACCCGAATGGAGTGATGAAAGCTGTTTTTACCTCGTCGGCTCCGTACAGACGGATCTGGTGGTACCCGGAGTAGGCATCTAAAAAAGATAGCCTCTCGCATCCCGCGGTCGAGTCAACAATTTGATCTATGCGAGGGAGAGGAAAATGATCTTTCGGGCAGGCCCGGTTGATGTGCTTGAAATCAATGCACATTTGGAGCGACTTGTCCTTCTTAGGGACCATGACGACATTAGCGAGCCACTCGGAGTGGTATATCTCTCGGATAAATCCGGCCGCCAACAGTCGAGCCACTTCTTCACCAATGGCTTTTCTCTTCTGGACAGCGGACCGCCGAAGATGCTCTTTGACTGGTTTTGCAGATGAGTCGACTCTTAGGCGATGCTCAGCCAGTCCCCTGGGAACACCTGGCATGTCAGCGGGCTTCCATGCGAAAATGTCCCAGTTCTCACGGAGGAACTGGATGAGCGCTTCTTCCTATTTTGGGTCGAGTGTTGTGGAGATGCGGGTCGGAGCTGCATCGGGGTCGGTCGGGTGAATGTGAACAGGCTTCGTCTCACCGGACGACTGGAATGCAGACTCTGTGGCGGGTTTCTTTGATCGCAGCAAGTCACTCGGATCTGCGTTTTGCTTGTATTCTTTGAACTCGACCGCTGTCACCTGGGAATCGGCAATCTTGGAGCCCTTCTGAAAGCACTCTTCTGCCTTTTTCCGATCACCGGTGACAGTGATCACTCCTTTGGGGCCGAGCATCTTCAATTTGAGGTACACGTAGCATGGTCGAGCCATGAACCGTGCGTAAGCTGGTCTCCCCAAAATGGCATGATATGCGCTCTGAAAATCCACGACCTCAAACGTCAACTTTTCTTTGCGAAAATGCTTCGAATCACCAAACACCACGTCCAAAGCTATTTGGCCGAGTGACTCGGCTTTCTTCCCTGGTATAACTCCATGAAAGCTCATGTTACTAGTGCTCAGTTGGGACATCGGAATGCCCATTCCTTTCAGTGTGTCTGCATACAACAAATTCAGCCCGCTTCCACCATCCATCAGCACCTTTGTCAGTCGAGTGCCTTCGACAACTGGATCGACCACCAAAGCTTGCCTCCCAGGGGTGGCAATATGAGTCGGGTGATCAGATTGGTCGAATGTGATGGGTATTTGAGACCATTTCAGATAATTTGCTTTTGCTGGGGCAACCATGTTCACCTCTCGGTTAATGACTTTCAGTCGACTCCTGCTTTCCACATCTGCAAAGATCATCAGAGTGGAGTTGATATGCGGATATCCTTCCTCACTATCCTCCTTGTCTTCAGCCTTGTCCGACTCCTTCTCCTTGTCCTTAGACTGTTTTCCCTGAAACTGCTGGATCAGGAGTCGACATTGGCGAGTGGTGTGCTTCGGGTAGATGATATTCCCCTCTTCGTCTTTCTTCGTGTGGATGTGACATGGCATATCCATTACGTCGTTCCCTTCTTTATCCTTTACCTTCTTGGGGTTCCAGGATCTTTTGGTTTCCCCTTAAACTTTCCCTGAGTCACGGCCAGAGCCTCTCCAGGAGCTGCCGGTTCAGCCTTCCGCTTCTGTTTCCGACTGGTGTTTCCTTTTTCCGACTGACTCGGCTTGTGCTTGCCGCTTCGGAGTCGGTCTTCTTCTTCGCCGTTGGCGTACTTGGTAGCAATCTCCATCATCCGACTCAAGGTCATGTCACCGGTTTGACCAAACTTCAAACTCAGTTCTCTGTTCTTGACGCCATCTTTGAAGGCGCAGACTGCCTGATGATTAGACACATTCTCCACAGTGTGGTGCAAAGTGATCCACCTCTGAATATACTCTCTGAGAGTCTCATTAGCCTTCTGCACGCAGACTTGCAACTCTGTCAATCCAGCTGGTCGCTTGCAAGTCCCTTCAAATGTTCTGATGAACACTCGGGACAGATCTTCCCAAGCGTAAATGCTGCTAGGAGGTAATTGAGTCAACCATGCCCTGACAGACCCTTCCAGCATGAGGGGCAAATGCTTCATGGCCACCTCGTCGTTCCCACCACCAATCTGAACTGCCACTCGGTAGTCTTCAAGCCAAGTTTCAGGCTTAGACTCACCAGTGAACTTGCTGACTCCTGTTGCCAACCTAAAATTGGGAGGGATAACTGCGGCTCTGATAGCTCTGCTGAAACATTCAGGACCAGAAATATGCATTCGACTGCTTGTGGGCGCATCTCTGTCGAGTCCGCCCCGATGGGCTCTGTTCCGGTCGACCAAACCTTGCACGATAATGGATCGCGCATCGAAGCCTGGTTCTCTGGGGTCAACTGAAACCCTTCGCCCTGTACTGTACTGACGCCTGTCATCTTGCCACCGAGGAGCGTAAGACCCACCCCTCGGAGGGGAATTGGGCGCTCGACGCCTATCATCTCGGTCGCCATATTGATCCTGCCGATTCTCGCGCCCTTCACGCCGCGGAGGCGATCTGGGGCTGTGAGCCGACTGAACCGTATTCGCAGTGACGGATCGACTGTGAATTCTGTTGCGCGACTGAGACACGGCCGAATTCTGATCTCCTGCTGCCCGGAGCAGATCCCTGATCTGCAGCAAACCTCTGCCAGCTTCCGACTGCGAAGGCTGGATGGACTCTGCTATACGGGTCGCAGCTGGTAAATTCTGGATTGGGGTTCGATATACCTGAGTCGGCGGGAAGAGTTGACGTCGACTGGTGTCGGGAACTCGTTGCCGCGCGCGCTCGTCGAGTGCTCGCTGAAGATTCTCCAGTCGAGTGCGTTCGGCCAAATTGGCCAGACGTGCCTCCTCCAAGGCACGAGCCTCGGGGGTTTCTCCTGCGATGGGAGTACGCAGGGCATCCACGTTCCTGCGGCGAAGTTCCTCTCTTTGCAGAGAGTCGAGTGGCTCGGGCTGGTACTCTTCGTGGCCTCGTGCGGGGTCGCCTCCGTCACCTGCTCCACCATCACGGGCGAAGCCAGGGGGACTGCGGGGCCCGTCGACCATCAAGATTTCCGCCGCTGGATCACTGCTACCGCACTCGGATGCAGTCTCTACGGAGCCAGTCGACAGATCGAACAAGCCGTAGAGGGATTCGTCGGGCTCGATTGCCGCAACTTGGGTGGTGGCCGATTGGCTGGCCACCGCGTGCCTCACCCATCGTTGAAGCCTCGACCGGCCCGAGCGCTTGCGCTGGCGGGAGACCGGGAGGGTGGACGATGGAGGAGCCGACCGATACTGGGTCGACGGTTGCCGCAGCAGAACGCCGCGGACACATGCGCGAAAATGCGTCGCACCGCGGACGGGGAGCGCATCTACGTCGAGTGGAGCCTCCTGGAGCCACGCGGAGTCGTCGGCGATGAAGGTGAGAGCGCCGAGACGGATCTCTTGACCCCCGACCAAAACTCCAGCAGACACCATGATGAAAGTACTCGGAAGAATCGCAACTTCTCCACAAAATCGCTAAAACACCCGCCCCACGGTGGGCGCCAACTGTCGTGGTTCTAAGCCTGACAGTAGAGTGGGGGTAGGTATGGAGAGGCAAGGTCCTAGCTATGGAGAGGTTGTAACACAAGGGATGTATGAGTTCAGGCCCTTCTCGGAAGAAGTAATAGCCCTACGTCTCGGAGCCCGGAGGCGGTCGAGTGGATTATGAGTATATGAGTTACAAGGTGCCGAACCCTTCTGCCTGTGGAGGGGGGTGGCTTATATAGAGTGCGCCAGGACCCCAGCCAGCCCACGTAGGAGAGGGTTTAAGGTGAGTTAAGTCTGGGGCGTTATTGGTAACGCCCCACATAAAGTGTCTTTACTATCATAAAGCCTACTTAGTTACAGGCCGTTGCAGGGCAGAGTGCCTCTTGACCTCCTGGTGGTCGAGTGAGTCTTCGTGGTCGAGTCCTTCAAGTCTGTCGAGTGAGTCCCTCGTTGGTCGACTGGAAGGCGACCTCTTCTAAGGATGTCCTTGGGTAAGGTACTTAGATCAGGTCCATGACCCTACCCTAGGTACATAACCCCATCAGAGACCGCTTGTTGATTTTCTAGGGCGTACGTATATGAACTGGTAAGATCAGATGTAAAGTAGCGAGGTGGGATTATTTGATGGAAGAAAGATTCTCAACACAGCTACGGAGGAGTACATTTTTTTTTTGAGAAATACTACGGAGGAGTACATGTTATGGAAGAAATTGAGCCAGGTCTTTTTTTTTGAGAAAAAGAGATGCAGGCCGGCAATGTACAAAACTTGAGCGCAAAGAACAAACAAACGATGGGCTAGAAGGCATGCAGCGGCAAAGAACATATGGGCTGCTTCGTTTGTAGGCTCAACAATTAGGACGTAAATTCACGGGAAACCGAAAATTACCTAAGCAAAAAATTAGTACCACCTTGAATATAGGTTTTTTTGAAACTGAAAGCGTAAACTTACGGAAAGAAAGGGCCCGTGCGTTGCAACGGAGAAAAAAAAACTCAAACCTTCAACTTAAGGTATTTCTGTTATGAGCATGTATGTAAAGCCGATCATTTTATCACGACCGATGTCTTCGCATCTGCCAACCATGCCTATTTTTTATTTAGTACGACATCATTATCACTATTGAAAACTTAGGAGATTCACACGGTTAGTCAAAAATGCAATACATAAAAAAGAACATGCACAATGTGTGAAGGCCCGTCGGGGCACACTGTTTCTGAATAAAGGCAGCCGCGGCTTAGGCCTCGTGCGGTCTCGAAATACAAATTTGGAATAACGTCTATAAGGACCGAGTCAACCAGACCTTTCCTTGGAACATGGAATTTTCTTATCCCCGATTCTTTACTTTTTTTCATAAGTGCAACATGGCTGGGCATCTTAGGCTTCTCTTGCGTCAGTACCACATATGCTGAACTATAATGTTTGTTTCATATTATTTTTGCTGGTCATGTCATCATGCTTTAATTTGAAATGTGGTTGTTTAAAAACACTCACTTGAAATTTTATTAAATTTGCCAACCCAAAAGAAATTCAAACAAATAATTTGTATGGAGCTTTGATCTATTTACATTGAGGGAATTCACATGGTGGTTCTATTTATAACTCATGAACATAGCTTCCCAATAATATTAGGTAGCTAAAAACAAATCATTTCATTCATTTGGAATTAACCATAACCCATTTTCAATTTAAACCTCTTAACTAAATAGTAGGAATTATATTTATATAGCAGTGTAAATATAAGTTCCACGTGGAATAATTTATGTTGAGTTGGTACAACCCAAAATAAACTGTTTTTAAGTTTTTTTTAGACAAAGTTCTTAAGTTCTTATAAAAGAGCATATACCTCACCGCTCTCTGTGTGTGTTTCTTTTTGGCCCAAGCAATGCATAGCAGCAATTTGCAGGCCCTTTTTCCTCAGCCCATCACCAGCGGCAGCCTCCCTCACTGGAACCCTATCCCAATCCCCAAATTCCTCTCATCTCTCTCGATCCCGTGTGCGCCGCCACACTCGCACACTCACAAAGGTGAGGTGCCTTGCACCCGATCCCCCACGTGGCCTCGCTGCACGGCCTCGTCGTCGCACCACCCGGCGACCGGCCCGGCCGCACACGCCGACGAACCCCGCCGGACCGCCGTTGGCCTCGCTCTTCCTCTGCTCCTCTCCCGATGTGCATCGCGTCACAATGCCCGAGCTGCCGCCTCCGTCCATGGCAGCCATCACCCAGCTGCGGCTCCCTCGCGTCCCCTTGTGCATCCGGTCGCCCCTTCTTCTCCTCTCGTCGCCCAACGCCTGGTCACCCATGCCGCTCACCTCAACCACCTCTGATGCCCGCACTCACACGCAAGAGCGCTCACCTCTCCACCGAGCGTCGCCCCTGCCGCACCATCCGCCGCTGATGCCGAGGGCAGGGGAGGGAGAGCACGCTCTAATTTTCCATCCAAATCTCGCGGAGGAGTCCTCATGGCCGGCGACACAAGGCGAGCAAGTGGAGCTGGTGCAAGGCAAGGAGGAGGCCCACGGCGACGGAGTTGCTCGTTGTTGTGGTGGCCGGAGGTGCTGCACCAAAGGACAGGCGCAGCAGCACGCTGCCCGTGCGGAAGGAGGGGAGGCGCCAAAGGGCGAGGCATGCCGGCGAGGGAAGGAGAGGAGGCGCTGATTCCATGGAAGGTGCGAGCTCGCGTCGCGTGCAAGCTGGGAGATGGCGCAAAGCAGCTGCGGGGGAGAGGAGGGCGATGCGAGGGACGTGGATAGAGAAGAAGGAGCTGGCTGCGGCTGGAGTAGCGGCGCTCCGCGCGATGGCCAGTTTTTTTTTCTTTTTACAAAACGAAACGTTCCGGATTGACTAAAACAGGGACTGCGGGTTAATAAAGAAAAAACATAAGGATTTTTTTGCAAAAACGCTGCGATGGTGAACCCGGAGACCCAATCCATGCTTTATTATTAGGGAGAGATTAGGGATAGACTAGCAAAAGGACCCGTGCGTTGCAACGGGAGAAAAAAATTCATAAACTTCAATGGGCATGACAATATTTTGCTGCATCACCGATAACATTTTGGCGACCATTTTGTTCAATTTCATTAATAATTCGTAATAAACAAAATTTTAAAAATAATATTTTTTGATTTCCCAAACATTTGTTTTAAAAATTGCAAACATGTTTTGAATATGCGACACAATCATTTTATGCTTTATTCAAAAATTTTACTTAAAAGTTCTTTTTTAAATTTTTGAAGGTTTTTTAAGTACCAAATTATTTAAAGGAGAAAAAACGATAATGGAAAAGAAAAAATAAAAATAAAAAAAACGAAATTTAAAAACGGACCACCCGCACATGGGCCGGCCCTAATTGGAGCGCCGTGTCTTCTCGCTGCGTGCAGAGCGCAGTATAGGAGATCACTACTGCGTGGGATGGCCCAGGCAGGGGATTCCCCGGTGTGAAATGTTTTTTGTCAACTTATAAATGACATTGGTGAGTCATATTTTATAAGTTTGGAAGCAATTGATGACTTTAATAATAATAATAATAATTATAGTGCATATGCCGTGCATTGCAAGAAGATCAAATAAAAAATAGCATGTACATCAAAACATCACGATAGCGTTCAGACGCTGCCAGCTAGTAGCTGTTGGGGAACGTTGCAGAAAACAAAAATTTTCCTACGGTTTCATCAAGATCCATCTAGGAGTTCATCTAGCAACGAGTGATTAGATGCATCTACGTACCTTGTAGATCGCGAGCGGAAGCGTTCAAGGAACGGGGATGATGTAGTCGAACACGACGTGATTCAAATCACCGATGATCTTAGCACCGAACGGACGGTGCCTCCGCGTTCAACACACGTACGAAACGGATGACGTCTCCTCCTTTCTTGATCCAGCAAGGGGGGAGGGGAGGTTGATGAAGATCCAGCAGCACGACGGCGTGGTGGTGGATGCAGGGCGTCACAGTAGCAGGGCTTCGCCTATACTACGAGAGAGAGACGTAACGGGGAGAGAGGGAAGCACCAAAGGCTGAGGTATGAAATCCCTCCTCTCCCCCACTATATATAGGAGGGCCAAGGGGGGTTGGTGCGCAGCCTAGGAGATCTAATCTCCTAGGTGCGGCTGCCAAGGGGAGGATTCCCTCCCCCCCAAGGCACCTAGAGGTGCCTTCCACCACTTGAACTCCTTCCCCATGGAAACCCTAGGCGCATGGGCCTAGTGGGGCTGGTGCCCTTGGCCCATGTAGGCCAAGGCGCATCCCCTACAGCCCATGTGGCCCCCGGGACAGGTGGCCCCACCCGGTGGGCCCCTGGGACCCCTCCGGTGGTCCCGGTACAATACCGATAACCCCGAAACTTGTCCCGATGGCCGAAACAGCACTTCCTATATATAATTCTTTACCTCCGGACCATTTCGGAACTCCTCGTGACGTCCGGGATCTCATCCGGGACTCTGAACAACATTCGGGTTTATTGCATATACATATCTTCATAACCCTAGCGTCACCGAACCTTAAGTGTATAGACCCTACGGGTTCGGGAGACAAGCAGACATGACTGAGACGACTCTCCAGTCAATAACCAACAGCGGGATCTGGATACCCATGTTGGCTCCCACATGCTCCACGATGATCTCATCGGATGAACCACGATGTCGAGGATTAATCAACCCCGTATACAATTCCCTTTGTCAATCGGTATGTTACTTGCCCGAGACTCGATCGTCGGTATCCCAATACCTTGTTCAATCTCGTTACCGGCAAGTCACTTTACTCGTACCGCAATGCATGATCCCATGACCAGACACTTGGTCACTTTGAGCTCATAATGATGATGCATTACCGAGTGGGCCCAGTGATACCTCTCCGTTATCCGGAGTGACAAATCCCAGTCTCGATCCGTGTCAACCCAACAGACACTTTCGGAAATACCTGTAGTGCACCTTTATAGTCACCCAGTTACGTTATGACGTTTGATACACCCAAAGCACTCCTACGGTATCCGGGAGTTACACGATCTCATGGTCAAAGGAAAAGATACTTGACATTGGAAAAGCTCTAGCAAACGAACTACACGATCTTTGTACTATGCTTAGGATTGGGTCTTGTCCATCACATCATTCTCCTAATGATGTGATGCCGTTATCAATGACATCCAATGTCCATAGCCAGGAAATCATGACTAGCTGTTAATCAACGAGCTAGTGAACTAGAGGCTTACCAGGGACATATTATGGTCTATGTATTCACACGTGTATTACGATTTCTGGATAATACAGTTATAGCATGAATAAAGACAATTATCATGAACAAAGAAATATAATAATAATGCTTTTATTATTGCCTCTAGGGCATATTTCCAACAGTCTCCCACTTGCACTAGAGTCAATAATCTAGTTACATTGTGATGAATCGAACACCCATGGAATTCTGGTGTTGATCATGTTTTGCCCCAGGGAGAGGTTTAGTCAACGGATCTGCTATATTCAGGTCCGTATGTACTTTACAAATCTCTATGTCTCCATCTTGAACATTTTCACGAATGGAGTTGAAGCGACGCTTGATGTGCCTTGTCTTCTTGTGAAACCTGGGCTCCTTGGCAAGTGCAATAGCTTCAGTGTTGTCACAAAAGAGTTTGATTGGCCCCGACGCATTGGGTATGACTCCTAGGTCGGCGATGAACTCCTTCACCCATATTGCTTCATGTGCTGCCTCCGAGGCTGCCATGTACTCCGCTTCACATGTAGATCCCGCCACGACGCTCTGTTTGCAGCTGCACCAGCTCACTGCTCCACCATTCAACATATACACGTATCCGGTTTGTGACTTAGAGTCATCCAGATCTGTGTCGAAGCTAGCGTCGACGTAACCCTTTACGACGAGCTCTTCATCACCTCCATAAACGAGAAACATTTCCTTAGTCCTTTTTAGGTACTTCAGGATATTCTTGACCGCTGTCCAGTGTTCCTTGTCGGGATTACTTTGGTACCTTCCTACCAAACTTACGGCAAGGTCTACATCAGGTCTGGTACACAGCATGGCATACATAATAGAACCTATGGCTGATGCATAGGGGATGACGCTCATCTCTTCTATATCTTCTGCCGTGGTCGGACATTGAGCTGAGCTCAATTTCACACCTTGCAAAACAGGCAAGAACCCTTTCTTGGACTGATCCATTTTGAACTTCTTCAAAATCTTATCAAGGTATGTGCTTTGTGAAAGACCTATGAGGCGTCTTGATCTATCCCTATAGATCTTGATGCCCATTATATAAGCAGCTTCTCCAAGGTCCTTCATTGAAAAACTCTTATTCAAGTAGGCCTTGATGCTGTCCAAGAGTTCTATATCATTTCCCATCAAAAGTATGTCATCTACATATAATATGAGAAATGCTACAGAGCTCCCACTCACTTTCTTGTAAACGCAGGCTTCTCCATAAGTCTGCGTAAACCCAAACGCTTTGATCATCTCATCAAAGCGAATGTTCCAACTCCGAGATGCTTGTACCAGCCCATAAATCGAGCGTTGGAGCTTGCACACCTTGTTAGCATTCTTAGGATCGACAAAACCTTCCGGCTGCATCATATACAATTCTTCCTTAAGGAAACCATTAAGGAATGCCGTTTTGACGTCCATTTGCCATATCTCATAATCGTAGAATGCGGCAATTGCTAACATGATTCGGGCGGACTTCAGCTTCGCTACCGGTGAGAAAGTCTCATCGTAGTCAACCCCTTGAACTTGTCGATAACCCTTAGCGACAAGCCGAGCTTTATAGATGGTCACATTACCATCCGCGTCTGTCTTCTTCTTAAAGATCCATTTATTTTCTATTGCTCGCCGTTCAACGGGCAAGTCAGTCAAAGTCCATACTTCGTTTTCATACATGGATCCTATCTCGGATTTCATGGCTTCTAGCCATTTGTCGGAATCCGGGCCCGCCATCGCTTCTTCATAGTTCGAAGGTTCACTGTTGTCCAACAACATGATTTCCAAGACAGGGTTGCCGTACCATTCTGGTGCGGAACGTGTCCTTGTGGACCTTCGAATATTAGTAGGAGCTTGATCAGAAGTATCTTGATCATTAATAACTTCCTCTTTAGTCGGTGCAGGTGCCTCTGGAACATTTTCTTGAGTTGCGCCATTTACCAGTTCAAGAGGCAATACTTCATCAAGTTCTACTTTCCTCCCACTTACTTCTTTCGAGAGAAACTCTTTCTCTAGAAAGGATCCATTCCTGGCAACAAAGATCTTGCCTTCGGATCTGAGGTAGAAGGTATACCCATAAGTTTCTTTAGGGTATCCTATGAAGACGCATTTTTCCGACTTGGGTTCGAGCTTTTCAGGTTGAAGTTTCTTGACATAAGCATCGCATCCCCAAACTTTTAGAAACGACAGCTTAGGTTTCTTCCCAAACCATAATTCATACGGTGTCGTCTCAACGGATTTCGACGGAGCCCTATTTAAAGTGAATGCGGCAGTCTCTAAAGCATAGCCCCAAAAGGATAGCGGTAAATCGGTAAGAGACATCATAGATCGCACCATATCTAATAGAGTGCGATTACGACGTTCGGACACACCATTACGCTGAGGTGTTCCAGGCGGCGTGAGTTGTGAAACTATTCCACATTTTCTTAAGTGTGTGCCAAATTCGTGACTCAAGTATTCTCCTCCACGATCTGATCGTAGAAACTTGATTTTCCTGTCACGTTGATTTTCAACCTCACTCTGAAATTCCTTGAACTTTCCAAAGGTTTCAGACTTGTGTTTCATTAAGTAGACATACCCATATCTACTCAAGTCATTAGTGAGGGTGAGAACATAACGATAGCCACCGCGAGCCTCAACACTCATTGGACCGCACACATCAGTATGTATGATTTCCAATAAGTTGGTTGCTCGCTCCATTGTTCCTGAGAACGGAGTCTTGGTCATTTTTCCCATGAGGCATGGTTCGCACGTGTCAAATGATTCATAATCAAGAGACTCTAAAAGTCCATCTGCATGGAGCTTCTTCATGCGTTTGACACCTATGTGACCAAGGCGGCAGTGCCACAAGTATATGGGACTATCATTATCAACTTTACATCTTTTGGTACTCACACTATGAACATGTGTAGTAATACGCTCGAGATTCATTAAGAATAAACCATTGACTTCGGAGCATGACCATAAAACATATCTCTCATATAAATAGAACAACCATTATTCTCAGATTTAAATGAGTAGCCATCTCGTATTAAACGAGATCCTGATACAATGTTCATGCTCAAACTTGGCACTAAATAACAATTATTGAGGTTTATAACTAATCCCGTAGGTAAATGTAGAGGTAGCGTGCCGACGGCGATCACATCGACCTTGGAACCATTCCCGGCGCGCATCGTCACCTCGTCCCTCTCCAGTTTTCGTTTATTCCGCAGCTCCTGCGGTGAGTTACAAATATGAGCAACGGCACCGGTATCAAATACCCAGGAGTTACTACGAGTACTGGTAAGGTACACATAAATTACATGTATATCAAATATACCTTTGGTGTTGCCGGCCTTCTTGTCCGCTAAGTATTTGGGGCAGTTCCGCTTCCAGTGACCCTTCCCTTTGCAATAAAAGCACTCTGTCTCAGGCTTGGGTCCATTCTTTGACTTCTTCCCGACAGCTTGCTTGCCGGGCGCACCAACTTCCTTGCCGTCCTTCTTGAAGTTCTTTTTACCCTTGCCCTTCTTGAACTTAGTGGTTTTATTCATCATCAACACTTGATGTTCCTTCTTGACTTCTACCTCTGCTGATTTCAGCATTGCAAATACTTCAGGAATGGTCTTTACCATCCCCTGCATATTGAAGTTCATCACAAAGCTCTTGTAGCTTGGTGGAAGCGACTGGAGGATTCTGTCAATGATCGCGTCATCCGGGAGATTAACTCCCAGCTGAGTCAAGCGGTTATGAAACCCAGACATAGTGAGTATGTGCTCACTGACAGAACTATTTTCCTCCATCTTACAGCTGAAGAACTTATCGGAGACTTCATATCTCTCGATCCGGGCATGAGCTTGAAAAACCATTTTTAGCTCTTCGAACATCTCATATGCTCCATGTCTCTCAAAACGCTTTTGGAGCCCCGGCTCTAAGCTGTAAAGCATGCCGCACTGAATGAGGGAGTAGTCATCAGTACGTGTCTGCCAAGCGTTCATAGCGTCTTGGTTCTGTGGGACGGGTGGATCACCTAGCGGTGCTTGTAGGACATAATCTTTCTTGGCAGCTATGAGGATGATCCTCAGGTTCCGGACCCAGTCCGTATAATTGCTGCCATCGTCTTTCAGCTTGGTTTTCTCTAGGAACGCGTTGAAATTGAATACAACGTTGGCCATTTGATCTACAAGACATATTGTAAAGATTTTAGACTAAGTTCATGATAATTAAGTTCATCTAATCAAATTATTAATGAACTCCCACTCAGATTAGACATCCCTCTAGTCATCTAAGTGTTACACGATCCGAGTCGACTAGGCCATGTCCGATTAACACGTGAGACGGACTAGTCATCGCCGGTGAACATCTTCATGTTGATCGTATCTTCTATACGACTCGTGTTCGACCTTTCGGTCTCTGTGTTCCGAGGCCATGTCTTCACATGCTAGGCTCGTCAAGTTAACCCTAAGTGTTTTTGCATGTGTAAAACTTCTTACACCCGTTGTATGTGAACGTAAGGATCTATCACACCCGATTAACACGTGGTGCTTCGAAACGACGAACTGTAGCAACGGTGCACAGTTAGGGGAGAACACTTCTTGAAATTGTTGTAAGGGATCATCTTATTTACTACCGTCGTCCTAAGTAAACAAGATGCATAAAACATAATAAACATCACATGCAATTATATAAAGTAGTGACATGATATGGCCAATATCATATAGCTCCTTTGATCTTCATCTTCGGGGCTCCATGATCATCTTGTCACCGGCATGACACCATGATCTCCATCATCATGATCTCCATCATCGTGTCTTCATGAAGTTGTCATGCCAACGACTACTTCTACTTCTATGACTAACGCGTTTAGTAATAAAGTAAAGTAGTTTACATGGCGTTCTTCAATGACACGCAGGTCATACAAAAAATAAAGACAACTCCTATGGCTCCTGCCGGTTGTCATACTCATCGACATGCAAGTCGTGATTCCTATTACAATAGCATGAACATCTCATACATGACATATAGATCATTCATCATTCATCACAACTTTGGCCATATCACATCACATAGCATACCCTGCAAAAACAAGTTAGACGTTCTCTAATTGTTGTTTGCATGTTTTACGTGGCTGACAAGGGTTTCTAGCAAGAACGTTTCTTACCTACGCAAAGACCACAACGTGATATGCCAATTGCTATTTACCCTTCATAAGGACCCTTTTCATCGAATCCGATCCGACTAAAGTAGGAGAGATAGACACCCGCTGGCCACCTTATGCAACTAGTGCATGTCAGTCGGTGGAACCTGTCTCACGTAAGAGTACGTGTAAGGTCGGTCCGGGCCGCTTCATCCCACGATGCCGCCGAATCAAGATAAGACTAGTAACGGCAAGCATATTGAACAAAATCAACGCCCACAACTACTTTGTGTTCTACTCGTGCAAGAGAACTACACATAGACCTAGCTCATGATGCCACTGTTGGGGAACATTGCAGAAAACAAAAATTTTCCTACGGTTTCACCAAGATCCATCTAGAAGTTCATCTAGCAACGAGTGATTAGATGCATCTACGTACCTTGTAGATCGCGAGCGGAAGCGTTCAAGGAACGGGGATGATGTAGTCGAACACGACGTGATTCAAATCACCGATGATCTTAGCACCGAACGGACGGTGCCTCCGCGTTCAACACACGTACGGAACGGATGACGTCTCCTCCTTTCTTGATCCAGCAAGGGGGGAGGGGAGGTTGATGAAGATCCAGCAGCACGACGGCGTGGTGGTGGATGCAGGGCGTCACAGTAGCAGGGCTTCGCCTATACTACGAGAGAGAGACGTAACGGGGAGAGAGGGAAGCACCAAAGGCTGAGGTATGAAATCCCTCCTCTCCCCCACTATATATAGGAGGGCCAAGGGGGGTTGGTGCGCAGCCTAGGAGATCTAATCTCCTAGGTGCGGCTGCCAAGGGGAGGATTCCCTCCCCCCCCCCAAGGCACCTAGAGGTGCCTTCCACCACTTGGACTCCTTCCCCATGGAAACCCTAGGCGCATGGGCCTAGTGGGGCTGGTGCCCTTGGCCCATGTAGGCCAAGGCGCACCCCCTACAGCCCATGTGGCCCCCCGGGACAGGTGGCCCCACCCGGTGGGCCCCCGGGACCCCTCCGGTGGTCCCGGTACAATACCGATAACCCCGAAACTTGTCCCGATGGCCGAAACAGCACTTCCTATATATAATTCTTTACCTCCGGACCATTCCGGAACTCCTCGTGACGTCTGGGATCTCATCCGGGACTCCGAACAACATTCGGGTTTACTGCATATACATATCTTCATAACCCTAGCGTCACCGAACCTTAAGTGTGTAGACCCTACGGGTTCGGGAGACAAGCAGACATGACTGAGACGACTCTCCAGTCAATAACCAACAGCGGGATCTGGATACCCATGTTGGCTCCCACATGCTCCACGATGATCTCATCGGATGAACCACGATGTCGAGGATTAATCAACCCCGTATACAATTCCCTTTGTCAATCGGTATGTTACTTGCCCGAGACTCGATCGTCGGTATCCCAATACCTTGTTCAATCTCGTTACCGGCAAGTCACTTTACTCGTACCGCAATGCATGATCCCGTGACCAGACACTTGGTCACTTTGAGCTCATAATGATGATGCATTACCGAGTGGGCCCAGTGATACCTCTCCGTTATCCGGAGTGACAAATCCCAGTCTCGATCCGTGTCAACCCAACAGACACTTTCGGAAATACATGTAGTGCACCTTTATAGTCACCCAGTTACGTTGTGACGTTTGATACACCCAAAGCACTCCTACGGTATCCGAGAGTTACACGATCTCATGGTCAAAGGAAAAGATACTTGACATTGGAAAAGCTCTAGCAAACGAACTACACGATCTTTGTACTATGCTTAGGATTGGGTCTTGTCCATCACATCATTCTCCTAATGATGTGATCCCGTTATCAATGACATCCAATGTCCATAGCCAGGAAATCATGACTATCTGTTGATCAACGAGCTAGTGAACTAGAGGCTTACCAGGGACATATTATGGTCTATGTATTCACACATGTATTACGATTTCCGGATAATACAGTTATAGCATGAATAAAGACAATTATCATGAACAAAGAAATATAATAATAATGCTTTTATTATTGCCTCTAGGGCATATTTCCAACAGTAGCTACAAGAAGGTCCATGTTCATATCTAGAAGAAATGTATAATCATAAAACGACCTTGCAATGACATGCGTCCGACCTGTAGCATCGCTAGTCATCCTTGCAACTTCCACGTGGGTGCCTTTGCAGTGTTTTTCATCCAACTGGTAGGACAAACGATCGTCCTTCCAACGTCCATGTAATGATTTTGCAGCACTTCGGTTCGAATTGCCAATAGAAAAAAGGACAACGGAGACTGATGTTATGTTGACGTGTTTCAAGCTAGACGCAGTGGGCACTCGACCTTACAGCGACGCGTGCCGCTTGCAGTGTAGTGTTTGCCGTTTGAAGCAGTGAAACTTGAGCGAAGTTGCACGTAGATCAAGCAGGTATATTTAAAAAAAAAATTATAGCAGGAAAAATGCCGAGAAATGAAAAGATTTACGTTTGCAGCTCCAAACCAAATGCTTGCAGTTGCAGTACTTAAAGAAGGACGTGCATGCGCGTGCATGAAAAAAAGGAGCTACCCTGAGGAGCATGCCACGCATATCATCATACGCCAGAAGTTGCAATCATTATCAGGGTTAGTTTTTTTTAGACAAATAACCTGGTTTTTTTTTGGGAAACACAAAGAACCTGGGTGAGCTGGTTCGGGGCGTGGAGACCAGAGTACATCCCCACACGCTGCTGATTTTTGGATCGTATCCAATGAAGCCTGGGAGGAGGCCCATCAGCATATATCAGCCCAATATATGGCTAGCGTGCGAAGTTGGAGGTACGACGTAGCACAAAGCAGCGATTGAGTCGTTTTTTAGCAGAATTAGTACCACCTCGCATATATGTTTTAAATTCAAATGAAAACGTAAATTTACGGGAAGAAAGCGTATTGTAACGGTGAACTCACGGAGTCAATCCGTGCTTTATTATTACTAGCAAAAGGGCCCGTGCGTTGCAACGGGAGAAAAAAATTCATAATTTCAAATGGTCATGATCACATTTCGTTGCATCACCGAGATACAATATCTCTCTCAATTTCTCGAAATCATGAACATTTTGAAATTATGAACAATTTGTTAAACTCATGCATATATTTGAAATCGCAAACAACATACTATTACAAATTTCTGAACATTTTCTACAATCAAGAACATTTTTTCAATTTATGAATATTTTTTGCTATTTACAAACATTTTTTAGAAATTGTGAACATTTTTAAGCAATTTTCCTGAACTGGCAAACATTCTATAATCGATGAAAATATTTAGAAATTGGGTGGAATAGTTATTGAATTTGACGAACTTTTTTTGATTTAGCGAACATTTTTGGAAATGCCCGTGCCTTGCAACGGAAAAAAACTATCAAGTTATACATGTGTGGTAGATATAAAAAAGTATGAATCAAATTCACAAAGTATATACAAATCATGTCATGATGCGATAAGACACTTTTAAAATGTAATTTCAAAAAAGAACAATATGATGCTCATCAAGACTTGATTTTTCAAGGCGTCACAACAAAATATTTTGTGGCTGAGCAAACTGCATTGACGGACCCTGCCTGAGCTATACTGATAAATAAAGTGTCTCGTCTGGACTTAGCGTAGCGGTGTTTACCATAACCACTATTGTGATATGAAAATAAGCATAACTGTGTATGGAAGCAAAATAGACATTTAGTCATTTTAATATAGCT
Source organism: Triticum dicoccoides (assembly GCF_002162155.2). Taxonomy (NCBI): domain Eukaryota; kingdom Viridiplantae; phylum Streptophyta; class Magnoliopsida; order Poales; family Poaceae; genus Triticum; species Triticum dicoccoides. The sequence continues at coordinate 185,900,266 of NC_041382.1, read as the reverse complement.
TACAAAAACAAACCCTTATAAAGTTATGTCAATTTTGTTGGGTTCAGCGTTGTACAAAACACGGAAACCCTTTTTTACCCAACGCGAAGGACTAAATAAAATCATAAAATGAGCTATATAGATCTCCTAATAAAACCTTTATGGAACCTACAATTAGTTTTGTTCATTATTTACGGATGTGTTTTAATTTTTGTGAACATTTTCTAAAAGCTGATGGACATGATTTTTAAATTCCTGAATATGCTTTGAATATTGGCTCATTTAAAAAAATCATGAACATTTTTTATTTCATGAAATCATTAGAAATCGTGATTTGTTTATAATTTGTGAGCAATTTTTTAAGTCATGAACATTTTTTGATTTTTAGAATATTTTTTAAATTCACAAACAGTTTACCATTTTCCTACTTTTTTTCAGAACTCGCAATTGTTTGATATTTTGGAAATCCGAAATTAATTTTGAGATAAAAAACCAAAACAGAAATAAAAAAGTAAAAAGAAATAAAAAATAGGGGGCGCCATCAATCCGAAATTTATTTTTAGGGAAAAAACAAAATAGAAATAAAAAAAAAGATATAGAAAACAGGGGGCGCCACGACCCGCACATGGGCTGGCCCATTACTGCGCTTGGTAAAAAGAAAGAGAAAAAGCTTGAGAACCAGGGATCGAACCCTGGTCTCCTATGTGGAGCATCGTTGCCTCAGCCATCGCGCTGCTCATGCATTGGTGCTATTATATCGTATCCACCTTTAATAACAGAACCCTGGAGCGATATTAGAAATTAAAAACGAATCGTTTTTGCCACTTACGGGTGGCATTGGTGGGTAATTATTGCCAACTTCAAGGGCACTTTTAATGACGGACGACCAGAAGCGATGCGTGCTTTATTAGTATATAGGGAAAAGGGAAATTTTGAGATAAAAAACCAAAACAGAAATAAAAAAGTAAAAAGAAATAAAAAATAGGGGGCGCCATCTATCCGAAATTTATTTTTAGGGAAAAAACAAAATAGAAATAAAAAAAGATATAGAAAACAGGGGGCGCCACGACCCGCACATGGGCTGGCCCATTACTGCGCTTGGTAAAAAGAAAGAGAAAAAGCATGAGAACCAGGGATCGAACCCTGGTCTCCTGTGTGGAGCATCGTTGCCTCAGCCATCGCGCTGCTCATGCATCAGTGCTATTATATCGTATCCACCTTTAATAACAGAACCCTGGAGCGATATTAGAAATTAAAAACGAATCGTTTTTGCCACTTACGGGTGGCATTGGTGGGTAATTATTGCCAACTTCAAGGGCACTTTTAATGACGGACGACCAGAAGCGATGCGTGCTTTATTAGTAGGGAAAGACTAGCACAAATACCCGTGCGTTGCAACGGGAGATAAAAAACCTCACTTCACTAACCCAATGGCTCAAGACTTCCTCCTCTCCCCATGGCCCATCACCAGACATGACATCATCAAGAAACTCCTTAAAATCCTCCACACTACTACACGAGAAACAAAATAAATATTAGGAGCGTTGTCCAAAGATCCCCCATCTTTGGCTAATATAATAGAGAAAAGAGCGGAGTTTGTGTCGCACACGGTTCCAAGTCCCGACTCCTTGTACTTTGGTGACAGGCGCTAGTGGTCGAGCTGAAAAATAAGAGTGAAAATTTTTTTGAACGTAGAAAAATATAGCATATGACCAAAAAATAATGAAAAGTTTCTATTGTGATTTACACATAGTTATTTTTGCATGTGTTATTGCAATATTTTGCTCCTGAGTTAAACAATTCTGATACGTCAAATATTAGTATCACAGTATCATAGTAGTATCATGTATGCCCCGTGGTGATTCCACATTTACATCACTTCACTTTTTCAACCATACTTCATGTAGGGTTTTTGATTAATCCGAAAAGTCACTTTGGAGCACGGGCACATTGTAGTCATTTTTAGAAACATATTTTTATCCAAAAAGTATAAAAATGTAGTATATTTGTGTGAATTTTCGTCAAATTTCATGTTTGTATGTGAAAGATCAAAAGGAAGACAATTACGTGCAAAAAAACAAATTGTTTTTGCTGGATTTTTTCTTTTTAATTTATTGAAATTTGGTATGTACTTGGATTTTCATATTTGTCAGGTTTATTATCTTCTTCTACTTTTTTTTGTGGCGATGTTGCTCTAGTCGCGCACATACATTTGTCCCTACTTTTATGGATGTGCAGACACATTTTTCCTAGCAAATATTGGGCGTACAGAAGCACTTTTTTAACTTTAGTGTTTTTTTGAGACAATCCAATCAGCTTTAATTAACAGCCATCCATGAGGTGGCTGCGCAGCTTTTTTTTTTGAGAACATGGTGGCTGCTCAGCTGGGCCAGGGAGGCTGGGCTTGGGCGCGAGCGCTGTGCTGGGCCTTGAAGGGTCACGCGGCCCACACGAGCGAGCAGCAGAGGTTGTCGTGTCGTTCTCCTCGAACGAGGGCAAAGGCTGGATGTGGCCTGCGGCGGCGCTCGAGGCAAACTCCGACGGGGACGGCAAGGGGCCGTGCAGATCTAGCGTAGGAATGGCGGGGATGGGTTGCCCGCGGCCGGATCTCGCCGGATCCGAGCACGGACGACTCGTGGCGGCGGCTGTGGAGCTCCTGGCGTCCTGGAGAGAGAGAGAGATGAAGAAGAAGGAAGGGAGAGAGAGAGAGATGAAGAAGAAGGAAGGGAGAGAGAGAGATGCGCTGCTCATCCGCTGGTCCGACCAGGGTCCGGTCGCCGGCGGCGAGGCGAGGTGGAGGAGGTCCGACCGGCACGGTCGGGCGGCGGGGTATTGGCGTAGCTTTTTTTTTTGAGTGCTGGTACTGGCGTAGCTCGGGCTCGGATGAATTTCCCAAGGCCCAATATGGGTCTCAGCGGGCTGCAGATTCACCCCGAAGGAGCAGTGCGAAACGTTTTTTTTATTAATTTACTGGACTGCGGGTTCAATTACTCAGAATTGTAAGTGCTTTTTTGCAAAAAAGGCGCGACGGTGAACCCGGAGACCCAATCCGTGCTTTATTATTAGGGAGAGATTAGGGATAGACTAGCACATACGCCCGTGCGTTGCAACGGGGTAATAAAGATTGACATTATTCTACTGGCAAACTCAATCCCAATACCTATATGAATTTCATAGAAATTTTGTTAAAAAAATTCCAACTAAGTCAACCATATAATACCCATTTGTGAAAAATTTCCAGCTAGGTTGACCATGTTTATAATACACACATCCTGATCTTTTATCAAAACCACAGAGGTAAGTAAATTCCTATAACTGTAGATAAAACTGCAATATATCCACCTAGATGAAATTGTATTACATCAATTTGTGCACACTCATTGCTCCAAAAAGATTGAGATGTAGTTACCTAACAGAAGTTGACTTCCAACATGAATTCAGTCAATTGCTTGGTATCACCTATACATACAAAAAGAGAAAAGGTCATCAGTCATTTTCCTACATCTTTATATGTCATCTTTGTAGCACAGATGCCCGTGCGCTGCAATGGGAGTAACTTTTGGTGTGGATTCAAATTTAGCGAGAATTGTTCGATTTTGTTCATTTCACCAACTTGCTCGACGCGCACCTTCTTCTAGTCAACTTTGACAAATCCCCCCTTCTTCTACGCAACTGTGACAAATTATATATCTATATCGATAGAGGAAGGTAAAAAAATTTGAAAAAAATCCAGTTCACTCCATATCTTAAAAAGTCACAAATATGGTTTCTCACCCCGCCAAAAAAGGTTACTTTCCTCTCTAATGATTGTTCTTGTGATAGTGTAAACATAATGTAATTGTCGTCGTGTCTGCCAGAGTTTCATTAAAAGGAAAAAAGAAAATTAGCTAAAATCAGGAACCGAGGAAGAAAATTATGGAACTTAGAAACTTTTGTTCAAAATTGTACAATAAAAAATCTTGATTTTATCTAAAAATCAGATTAATAACAGAAAGTTGAAGTATAAAATAAAATAATTTAATGTTGGATTTCCTACTAATTAGTTTTATGACATGCATATATATGCCCGCTTTTTAAGTAGGAAGGCAATCAGCGACAATAATTATCCCCGCGTGCATGTTGCTTTTTTTAGATCTGCATCTCCACTTTTAAGTAGGAAAGCAATCAAGTTGCACTAATTAAATCATTGCCTTCCCGTGGAGTCAACTTCTTCATTTGCCTTTTTTTTCTTGGCGTTATTCCTTCCTTTCTTGTCTTTCTAATTGCCGATAATCATTTATTTCTTAGATTCTCGGGGCAGCTATGCTTATTTTTCAATAAATTCATAACCTAACACATTCACGGCTTTAGCCTGGTCGGTTGTGCACGTTGAGATGAAATAGCAGGTCATGAGTTTGCTCCCCATGAAAATCAACTAATAATTTAAAAAAATCAACTAATTTTTGCGCTGCGCTCCTCTACAATCTCGGTCCATATGCAAGGGTAAAGTTGTTGCTCACAATCTAGGCCCATGTAGGGCAAAGCCCATAACGATAGGAAAACATAAAAGAAATTCATAACCCAACACGTGCATGGCTTTAGCTTGTTGGTTTTGTACGTTGAGATGAAAACAGCAGGTCGTGAGTTCGATCCCCATGAAAATCAACTAATTTTTGCGCTGCGCTGTTGTTGCTCACAATCTCGGCCCATGTGGGGCAAAGCCCATGACGGTAGAAAAACGTAATTTATCGAATCTATATCGATGGCAGTATTAGTACCACCTCGTGTATATGTCTTAAATTTAAACTGAAAGCGTAAATTTACAGAAAGAAAGCGTATTGTGACGGTGAACCCACGGAGTCAATCCGTGCTTTATTATTATTAGGGATAGACTAGCACATATGCCCGTGCGTTGCAACGGGGAAAACAAATCCTCGCATGGTCCAAGCAACCCATCCGGGTTATCGCACTCGTTGCCACTCATGGTCACATTGTCCACCTTTCACGACGAGCATGAATCACAAGCGATGAGTTTGACCATCACATTCTAGCACACTGGTTCCGCAAACTCCTCCTATTTGTCACAACAAAATAAATTATCCTCACACTCTTCTAAAAGAACAGAACACATCTAAACTGGTAAATATCTACCTGAAGAATTGTTACAACGAAATTATGCCATGCCCTTATGGTAGCAAAATTTTGGTTAAATTGAGACATAAATAAAATATTATTCTGTAAGCTAGTTAAATGGGGAAAAGTATCCCACACCCTCCTAAAATACAACAACTATCTAAAAGAATAAATGCCTATCTAAAAAATGTTACAATGAACAAGACATATTATGTCATGCCTACTTTTATCCATGAAATTAGAAATATGAATGTGAGTCAGGGGAATCATAGTGGGTACAATATGAATTTTATCACGTTTGCAGTGAAAGCTTAAAAATTGACAGCAATGTCCACCTATGAGTATTTAAACTTTAGCTATTTGATCCTAATGTAATACATCGCTGTAACTTGAGTAATCACACAAACACCAACCATGTGTTGTGAGCTGATAAATGAAAGCAGGAGGAAGCTGCTCACATAGATGTCCAAAAGTGAAACACAGACCACCAGTCTTTTTCGCCAATATAGCCATCTTCTGATGCCAGGAGTGCTTGTAGCCATAACAAAACAAAACTGATGATTCACTCAGTAGCAAAAGAAGAAATATTTGGTAGCTGAGAAACAGAGGGATTTGCTCACCGTGCACACTGTGCGTAGGCTAGCTCCTGCCAATGCCATGTCCTTCATTAATTACATAGGACAGATTGGTAACCAAGATCGATTTATCAGATTCCGTTCCATTAGGCCACGGAAATATAGTCTCCGCAAGCCTTTCATTTGCACAAAAATAAGGAGAGTACAGATGCTTATTTCACTCCTTTGTTGACATCTACCGGACTCCTTTTATCCAAATGCAGAATCCTGCATGTATGACAGGATGTTGCCGTCCGTTTTCCTGCTGCCGCGGCTAGAGCCTGCTGCCTGCGAAGTGGTGCCATCCAGAAATCAAGATCGTACCAAAAAAAATACACCTCGGATAAAAAATTGTGAGAGCTCTACTTTGTTCTGCATCTGCATACCTGGTGTGTGCTCATACAGCCACGCAGCGTCCATCGCGCCACCAACTGCTGCCGGCTTCTTTGCCATAAGGCAAATACGTCGTTGTATTTGGTCTTCGTATTATTTTTATTCTTTCGTCGAGCGAACAGCGCGGCCGCCAAGAACCCGCTGGCGCCGGACTCTGCCGCCATGTCGAAGTAGTCCGCGACGCGGGCCTCGGGGTTCCCGGACAGCTCCTGCAGCGGTGCTCGAGCCTGACCAGCACGGCCGCGGCGAGCGTCCCCCGTCGATGGAGAGCACGCGCACACGCCCGGCTGAGCACGCCCCTGTCGGCTCCAGCGCCTGCGGACGAAGTTGGACTCGAGGATGGAGAAGATCTCCTTGCTGAGCCGGTCCAAGCCACCCCCACCGACTGCCTCCCTCACCTTGTGCCCCCTTCTCCTTCTCCTTTCCTCCTCTCTTTCCTCTCTCCCTCACGCCCTGTCTCTTTCTTCTCTGGATCAGCAGGGTGCCGTCGCCACCGGAGCAAGACGCTGCTCCCGCCGCCAGATCCATCGACGTCGCGCCGGATGACTGGCGTGGGACCGGATCGAGCATCGCGCGGGGCGCCTCCTGGCGGCTGGGATCGGAGGCCAGGGAGAGAGGAGCGCCTGTTCGAGTGTGTGTTTTCGTGTTTTTTTCTCACTTTAAAAAGGACCACGGATTGAATACCGTAAACTATATGAATTTATTTGCAAAGTTCCTGAACGAAACGTTTTCCACACACACAGCGCACCACACACACGCGAGCCAGGCATGCATGTACATAGCGGCAGGCAAACGCACGCAGGCAAGGAGTGCTGGTCATCCGGCGCTATATTTTTAATGAGTAAACCAACATGAAAAGGCTGATTAGAAGCCCACTTGACCCTATGTATTGTGCAGCTTGACGTGTTGGTTTTTTTGGGATCGGAAGAGTGCTAGACTGACCGTGGATGAGGCCCAAAAGAGCGTAGGGCAGGCCTAATACACATCATATACGGCAGGGAATAAACAGAGGAAGCTTTTGTTTACGTGCGGACTCCAAATTAGTACCACCTCGTTTATATTACGATTTTGTCTATACAAATTATAAAAACGTATTATGACATGAGAAGAAAGCGTATTGTGACGGTGAACCCACGGAGTCAATCCGTGCTTTATTATTATAGGGATAGACTGGCAAAAAGGCCCGTGCGTTGCAACGGGGAAAATAAATGTGTCCATCAAACGCCCATCGGTGGCTTGACAACATTCTTGGAGGCAGGTAGGTGCATGTAACACCCTCGATGCGACTATATCTCCCACATGTCGAGGCACGGCTTAGAGGCATAATCGCATTGAAGGCATATGTCGCAAGTTAGGCAATCTTCACAACATCTCATGTAATATATAGATAATAAAAAGGGAGATAACATAGTTGGCTTACACTCGCCACGTCAATCAAGGTACATAAATAACATTACATCATTCAAACACTCATGGCCCGACTACGGCGTCAAAATAAAAGATAACCCAACATGCGACACGGTCCCGATCACCCCCAACTGGGCACCACTACTGATCATCAGGAAAGGAAACATAGTATCATTGAGAGTCCTCGTCGAACTCCCACTTGAGATCGAGCGCGTCACCTGGAGCGGAATCATCAGGCCCTGCATCTGGTGTAATAGTAATCTGTGAGCCACAGGGACTCAGCAATCTCGCACCCTCGCGATCAAGACTATTTAAGCTTAATAGGTAAGGCAAAGTAAATATATGTGGAGCTGCAGCAAGCGACTAGCATATATGGTGGCTCAAAAAATTTCCTACGCTCCCGCAAGATCATGGTGATGCATAGCAACGAGAGGGGAGAGTATGATCTACGTACCCTTGTAGATCGACAACGGAAGCGTTTGGTTGATGTAGTCGTACGTCTCCACGACCCGACCGATCAAGCACCGAAACTACGGCACCTCCGAGTTCTAGCACACGTTCAGCTCGATGACGATCCCCGGACTCCGATCCAGCAAAGTGTCGGGGAAGAGTTCCGTCAGCACGACGGCATGGTGACGATCTTGATGTACTACCGTCGCAGGGCTTCGCCTAAGCACCACTACAATATTATCGAGGACTATGGTGGAAGGGGGCACCGCACACGGCTAAGAATATGATCACGTTGATCAACTTGTGTCTCTAGGGGTGCCCCTGCCTCCGTATATAAAGGTTCAAGGGAGGGGGGCCGGCCGGCCAAGGTGTGGCGCGCCAGGAGGAGTCCTACTCCTTCTGGGAGTAGGACCCCCCCTTTCCTAGTTGGAATAGGATTCGTGGAGTGGGAAACGAGAGAGAGAGAAGGAGGGGGGCGCCGACCCCCTCTCTCCTTGTCCTATTCGGACTAGGGGTGGAGGGGTGCACGACCCAGCCCTGGCTGCCTCTTCTCTTCTTCCACTAAGGCCCACTAAGGCTCATATACCTCCCGGGGGGTTCCGGTAACCTCCCGGTACTCCGGTAAAATCCCGATTTCACCCGGAACACTTCCGATATCCAAACATAGGCTTCCAATATATCAATCTTTATGTCTCGACCATTTCGAGACTCCTCGTCGTGTCCGTGATCACATCCGGGACTCCGAACAACCTTCGGTACATCAAAATGCATAAACTCATAATATAACTTTCATCGTAACCTTAAGCGTGCGGACCCTACGGGTTCGAGAACAATGTAGACATGACCGAGACACGTCTCTGGTCAATAACCAATAGTGGAACCTGGATGCTCATATTGGCTCCTACATATTCTACAAAGATCTTTTATCGGTCAGACCGCATAACAACATACGTTGTTCCCTTTGTCATCGGTATGTTACTTGCCCGAGATTCGATCGTCGGTATCCCATACCTAGTTCAATCTCGTTACCGACAAGTCTCTTTACTCGTTCTATAATACATCATCCCGCAACTAACTCATTAGTTGCAATGCTTGCAAGGCTTAAGTTATGTGCATTACCGAGAGGGCCCAGAGATACCTCTCCGACAATCGGAGTGACAAATCCTAATCTCGAAATACGCCAACCCAACATGTACCTTTGGAGACACCTGTAGAGCTCCTTTATAATCACCCAGTTACGTTGTGACGTTTGGTAGCACAAAAAGTGTTCCTCGGGCAAACGGGAGTTGCATAATCTCATAGTCATAGGAACATGTATAAGTCATGAAGAAAGCAATAGCAACATACTAAACGATCGGGTGCTAAGCTAATGGAATGGGTCATGTCAATCAGATCATTCAACTAATGATGTGATCCCGTTAATCAAATAACAACTCTTTGTCCATGGTTAGGAAACATAACCATCTTTGATTAACGAGCTAGTCAAGTAGAGGCATACTAGTGACACTCTGTTTGTCTATGTATTCACACATGTATTATGTTTCCGGTTAATACAATTCTAGCATGAATAATAAACATTTATCATGATATAAGGAAATAAATAATAACTTTATTATTGCCTCTAGGGCATATTTCCTTCAGTCTCCCACTTGCACTAGAGTCAATAATCTAGTTCACATCGCCATGTGATTTAATAGAAATAGTTCTCATCACCATGTGATTAACACCCGTAGTCCACATCGATATGTGACCAACACCCAAAGGGTTTACTAGAGTCAGTAATCTAGTTCACATCGCTGTGTGATTAACACCCAAAGAGTGCTAAGGTGTGATCATGTTTTGCTTGTGAGATAATTTTAGTCACCGGGTCTGTTATATTCAGATCCGTAAGTATTTTGCAAATATTTATGTCAACATTGCTCTGCACGGAGCTACTCTAGCTAATTGCTCCCACTTTCAATATGTATCTAGATTGAGACTTAGATTCATCTAGATTAGTGTCAAAACTTGCATCGGCGTAACCCTTTACGACGAACCTTTTTTCACTTCCATAATCGAGAAACATATCCTTATTCCACTAAGGATAATTTGACCGCTGTCCAGTGATCTACTCCTAGATCACTATTGTACTCCCTTGCCAAACTCAGTGGTAGGGTATACAATAGATCTCGTACACAGCATGGCATACTTTATAGAACCTATGACCAAGGCATAGGGAATGACATTCATTCTCTTTCTATCTTCTGACGTGGTCGGGCTTTGAGTCTTACTCAATTTCACACCTTGTAACATAGGCAAGAAACTCTTTCTTTGTCTGTTCTATTTTGAACTACTTCAAAATCTTGTCAAGGTATGTATTTATTGAAAAACCTTATCAAGCGTCTTGATCTATCTCTATAGATCTTGATGCTCAATATGTAAGCAACTTCACCGATGTCTTTCTTTGAAAAAACTCCTTTCAAACACTCCTTTATGCTTTGCAGAATAATTCTACATCATTTCCGATCAACAATATGTCATTCACATATACTTATCAGAAATGCTGTAGTGCTCCCACTCACTTTCTTGTAAATACAGGCTTCACCGCAAGTCTGTATAAAACTATATGCTTTGATCAACTTATCAAAGCGTATATTCCAACTCCGAGATGCTTACACCAGTCCATAGATGGATCGCTGGAGTTTGCATATTTTGTTAACACCTTTAGGATTGACAAAAACTTCTGGTTGCATCATATACAACTCTTCTTTAAGAAATCCATTAAGGATTGCAGTTTTGTTATCCATTTGCCAGATTTCATAAAATGCGGCAATTGCTAACATGATTCAGACAGATTTAAGCATAGATACGAGTGAGAAATTCTCATCGTAGTCAACACCTTGAACTTGTCGAAAACCTTTTGCGACAATTCTAGCTTTGTAGATAGTAACACTACTATCAGCGTCCGTCTTCCTCTTGAAGATCCATTTATTCTCAATTGCTTACCGATCATCGGGCAAGTCAACCAAAGTCCATACTTTGTTCTCATACATGGATCCCATCTCAGATTTCATGGCCTCAAGCCATTTTGCAGAATCTGGGCTCACCATCGCTTCTTCATAGTTCGTAGGTTCGTCATGGTCAAGTAGCATGACCTCCAGAACAGGATTACCGTACCACTCTGGTGCGGATCTCACTCTGGTTTACCTACGAGATACGGTAGTAACTTGATCTGAAGTTACATGATCATCATCATTAGCTTCCTCACTAATTGGTGTAGTGGTCACAGGAACAGATTTCTGTGATGAACTACTTTCCAATAAGGGAGCAGGTACAGTTACCTCGTCAAGTTCTACTTTCCTCCCACTCACTTCTTTCGAGAGAAACTCCTTCTCCAGAAAGTTTCCAAATTTAGCAACAAAAGTCTTGCCTTCGGATCTGTGATAGAAGGTGTATCCAATAGTTTCCTTTGGATATCCTATGAAGACACATTTCTCCGATTTGGGTTCGAGCTTATCAGGTTGAAGCTCTTTCACATAAGCATCGCAGCCCCAAACTTTCAGAAACGACAACTTTGGTTTCTTGCCAAACCATAGTTCATAAGGCGTTGTCTCAACGGATTTTGATGGTGCCCTATTTAACGTGAATGCAGCTGTCTCTAATGCATAACCCCAAAACGATAGTGGTAGATCGGTAAGAGACATCATAGATTGCACTATATCCAATAAAGTACGGTTATGATGTTCGGACACACCATTATGCTGTGGTGTTCCATGTGGCATGAGTTTGTGAAACTATTCCACATTGTTTTAATTGAAGACCAAACTCGTAACTCAAATATTTGTCTCCGCGATCAGATCGTAGAAACTTTATTTTCTTGTCACAATGATTTTCCACTTCACTCTGAAATCCTTTGAACTTTTCAAATGTTTCAGACTTATGTTTCATCAAGTAGATATACCCATATCTGCTCAAATCATTTGTGAAGTTCAGAAAATAAAGATACTTGCCATGAGCCTTAACACTCATCAGACCGCATACATCAGTATGTATTATTTCCAATAAGTCAGTTGCTCGCTCCGGAGAACGGAGTCTTAGTCATCTTGCCCATGAGGCATGGTTCGCAAGCATCAAGTGATTCATAATCAAGTGATTCCAAAATCCCATCAACTTGGAGTTTCTTCATGCGCTTTACACCAATATGACCTAAACGGCAGTGCTACAAATAAGTTGCACTATCATTATTAAGTTTGCATCTTTTGGTTTCAAATTTATGATTATGTGTATCACTACGATCGAGATCCAACGAACTATTTTCATTGGGTGTGTAACCATATAAGGTTTTATTCATGTAAACAGAACAACAATTTATTCTCTTACTTAAATGAATAACCGTATTACAATAAACATGATCAAATCATATTCATGCTCAACGCAAACACCAAATAACACTTATTCAGGTTCAACACTAATCCCGAAAGTATAGGGAGTGTGCGATGATGATCATATCAATCTTGGAACCACTTCCAACACACATCGTCACTTCACCCTTAACTAGTCTCTGTTTATTCTGCAACTCCCGTTTCGAGTTACTAATCTTAGCAACTGAACTAGTATCAAATACTGAGGGGTTGCTATAAACACTAGTAAAGTACACATCAATAACATGTATATCAAATATACTTATGTT